>NC_057394.1:54329531-54695373 GCF_019320065.1 Cervus canadensis
AGAGGAAGGAACACTTCCAAACCCATTCTACAAGGCCACAATCACCCTGATACCAAAACCAGACAAAGACAACACAAGAAATGAAAACTGCAGGCCAATATTATTGATGAATATAGATGCAGAAATCCTCAACAAGATTTTAGCCATCAGAATTCAGCAACGCAGCAAAAAGCTCATACACCATGATCAAGATGGGTTTGTTTCAGGAATGCAAGTTCTCTTCAATAAATGCAAATCAATCAATGTGATACACCATATTAAAAAAACTAAAAGATGAAACAATATGATCATCTCAATAGATACACAAAAAGCTTTTGAAAAAATTCAGCACCCATTTATGATAAAAACTCTTAAAAAAAAAGGGCAAAGAAGGAACCTACTTCAACATATCAAAGGCCATATATGATAAGCCTAGAGCAAACATTATTCTCAATGGTGAAAAACTGAAAGCATTCTTCTGAAGATCAGGAACATGACAAGAGTGTCCATTTTTACTACTATTATGCCACAAAATTATGGAAGCCCTAGCTTCAGCAGAGAAGGAAAAAGGTTTAAAAGATATCTGGATCAGAAAAGAAAAAAGTAAAGCTCTCACTGTTTGAAGATGACATGATACTGTACATACAAAAACCTAAATATAGGGTCAGAAAATTACTAGAGCTAATCAGTGAATTTAGCAAAGTTGTAGGATAAAAAAGCAATACACAGAAATCACATACATTTCTATATACTAACAATGAAAATTCAGAGAAATTAAAGAATCAATCACATTCACCATTGCAACAAAAGGAATTAAATATCTAGGAACAAACTTGCCTAAGGAGACAAAAGAACTGTACACAGAAAATTATAAAACACTGATGAAAGAAATCGAAGACAACATAAACACATGGAGAGGTATTCCATGTTTCTTTGTAGGAAGAAGAAATATTGTGAAAATGACTACACTACCAAATGCAATCTACAGGTTTAATGTGATCCCTATCAAATTACCAATGGCATTTTTCACAAAACTAGAACAAAAATTTCAGAATTCATAGGGAAACACAAAAGACCCCACATAGCCAAAGCAGCCTTGAGAAAGAATGGAGTTGGAGGAATCAACCTTCCTGACTTCAGATTATATGACAAAACTACGGCCATCAAGACAGCATGGTACCAGCACAAAAACAGAAGTATAGACCAACGGAACAAGATAGAAAGCCCAGAAATAAACCCATGCACCTAAGGGTATCTTATTTTTGAGAAAGGAGGCAAGAATAGGTAGCCTCTTCAATAAATGTTGCTGGGAAAACTGGACAGTTACATGTAAAAGAATGAAATTAGAGCATTTCCTAACACCACACACAAAGATAAAGTCAAAGTGGATTAAAGCCCTAAATGTAAGACCAAAAACTATAAAAGTCTTAGGGGAAAACATAGGCAGAACACTCGATGACACAAATCAAAGTAAAGATCCTCTATGACCCACCTCCTAGAGAAATGGAAATAAAAACAAAAATAAACAAGTGGAACCTGATTAAACTTAAAAGCTTTTGCACAGTGAAGGAAACTATAAGCAAGGTGAAAAGACAACCCTTGAATGGGAGAAAATAATAGCAAATGAAACAAATGACAAAGGATTAATTTCCAAAATACACCAGCTGCTCATACAACTCAATGCCAGAAAAACAAACAACCCAATCAAAAAGAGGGAAAGAGACTTAAACAGGCATTTCTCCAAAGAAGACATACATATCACTAACCAACATATGAAAAGATGCTCAACATCACTCATTATTAGAGAAATGCAAATCAAAACCACAATGAGATATCACCTCTCTCAGATCAGAATGGCCATAATTAAAAAATCTACAAATGATAAATGTTGGAGAGGGTGTGGAGAAAAGGGAACGCTCTTGCCCTGTTGGTGGGATTGTAAATTGATACAAACACTATGGAAGACAGTGTGGAGATTCATTAAAAAACTAGGAATAAAACCACCATATGACCCAGCAATCCCACTCCTCGGCATATACCCTGAGGAAACCAAAATTGAAAAAGACACACGTATCCCATTGTTCTTTGCAGCTCTATTTACAATAGCTAGAACATGGAAGTAACTTAGATGTCCATCGACAGATGAATGGATAAAGAAGTTGTGGTACATATACACAACAGAATATTACTCAGCCATCAAAAGGGACACTTTGAGTCAGTTCTAATGAGGTGGATAAAACAAGAGCCTTTTATACAAAGTGAAGTAGTTCAGAAAGAGAAAGATAAATATCCTATTCTAATGGTTATATATGTAATCTAAGAAAATGGTACTGAAGAATTTATTTACATGCCAGCAATGGAGTAACAGACATAGGGAATAAACTTATAGACAGGAGGAGAAGGGAGGAGAGGGTGAGATGTATGGAACAAGTAACCTGAAAGCTTACATTACCATGTATAAAATAGATATCCAACAGGAATTTGCTGTATGGCTCATGAAAGTGGAATAGGGGTTCTGTATTAACCTGGAGGGATCGGATGAGGAGAGATGGGAGGGAGCTTCAAAAGGGAGTGGATATATGTATACCTATGGCTGATTCATGTTGAGGTTTGACAGAAAACAAAATTCTGTAAAGCAATTATCCTTCAATAAAATAAATAAATAATAAAAAAGAAAAATGTGTAATAGATATGATATACATGTTTGCATATATAAGCTTCAAAGAAAAAGTGTGATACTGAAGATTAGAAATCTATGCAAAATTAAAATATCTTATATGATATATATTCTATAAACACCTTCAGAGATACATGAATGAGAGAGATTATTTTTGTTATAATGGATTAGGATGAAAGGTTTGGTAATAAAAAATTATTCTATCTACTTGCTATTTCCAGTTCAAAATGTTAGATGCCTTAAGGAGAAAGTCTATGAAAGAAAATCTATTTATCTCTAGTGACCAGAATTTCAAAATATAATATGGGGTTTTCAAAGTTAGAATAATGTTTAGAAGCAACAAAAATTATTTTAAGACAATATATTTGAAATAATATGACATGTTAAATTAAAAACCTTAAATTATCTAGTTAATATTTATCTACAAAGTTTACCTTTGCCTTAAAAAGCAGCGTGCTGCAGTAGAACTTTCCATTTATTCTAGCTTTAATATAATTTTCATTAACAAATTCACGTTTCTAGTGACTACTGTATCAGACAATACATTTATAGGTCATTTCTGTGTAAAACAAAAGTATACATTGTAATTTCAATGGATACAGAAAATTGACTCATATATTGAAGAAGATATTAAGTTAATAAAATTCTGTGAGTTCTGAATTAACTATTGTAGATCCAAACTACTGCATTAGAAGGTTTTCCAAAAGTTCTTTAACATGATCCAGTAATAAATGGTGTTATGACCCTTACGGACCACTAGGAGGCACTGATTTGATAACGCCTAAAGAACGTGGAAAGCAAAGCCACTCTATAAAATAAACACGCTGGGTTAAAGGGTTTTGACACTGACAAAACAAGAGTAAAGATAAGTGTTGCTTGTTTGACCATTCACTCTTTATGTTTGGGTGAGTAGTGTCAGTGAGCCAGAAATAAAGGCTTAGGTATCATGTGTGTTCTCAGACAAGCAGTCCTCCTACGGTATTTCTGCTTTGAATGCTTGTCATGAACGTGATAGGCAGGAAGCCATGGCAACTGGAAATATATGAAAGGCATCAGAGAGCAAAGCTAAGCCACTTTGCCGCTATGACAAATACTATATTTGCGTTTTCCTGCTTTACCTAAATTAAAGCTTTCAAATCAGTCTGTGTATACTTTTTTTTAAATTAATACTTCTCTTTGAAAGATAATCACACCCCCTCAAGGACTGGTGGAAGAAAACAGACAAAGTCATACATTAATTTAGCCTCTGTTTTTTCAAGTAATTTCTTAAAAAAAAAAAAAAAAGAAAGCAATGAATAAATACAATTATAGTTGATATTATTTACTTCCCAATGGAAATACATGTTGCACACAAAAAGTTATGTATAATAAGAAAATAAGTATTTAAACGTCTATTAACTATAGCTTGGGATTGCATTAGTTATTTCTCTGCACAATTAAACAAATGTTTAACTGAGCTTAAACTCAGACTTCAAAAACTAAAACTAACAAAGGAACTACATCAGATCTAGAATTTCACAGAATGTTTCTGCTATCTCTCAAGCCTTTTTTTTTACTTACTTAAAGCAGTATCTTGCTCCATGCAACCTCTATCTTATATAAGGATGATTTCTGGTACAATAGTAGTAAAAATCAGCTTATTTTGGAAGGATTCTGTTCTATATTATATGAACACTTTGGAGACAGCTATATATTGAACACTATAATATTCTTAGCTTATGAATGAAATAAAACAACAGTATACAAATTAAAAAAAAAATAGAATCTTTGCTTCAAATATAAATGTGTTGAGCCCTTGTGGTGAAGACAGTTAACCCTCTGTTTTATGTCCTCCCCTCACTAGAGGACCATATAACTCTGCCCGTTGTTAACTACATATTTGTTTGTCTTTATCAGAAATGACAGAAATGAGATCCTGATGAAGAACTTCTGTCTATAAGCCAGCATCATAGAAAACCTTTGCCTGAGAAGAAGCAGGTTTCATCTGGATTGCACAAGGCAACTATACTAGAGTGGTTAAGCATGAGAGCTCAGAGGACAGTTTACTTGGGTCCAGTTTCAGCACACTTCCTTTAAGCTAGCTTTCCTTCAATATGATGGAGGTTGTAATCACACTCACCAGACAAATTTGCTAAAGGAAAATCACTTAGCAGATCACCTGGTACACAGTAAGCCCTTGATAAATGCTAGCTCTCTCATCATCATCATCATTGCTGTCATCCTCATCATCAAAGGAATTTTTAGAAACTTTAGTTCAGGAGAAAGCATCTTGTTTCTCAGCTCAGTTCTTTCAGTAATTTGGCAGAGTACAAGTAGAAAAAATTGGATATAAGTACTCTTGCAAAAACTTTACAGAAAATTTTACGTACTAAAGGTTTTCTAAGTTTTAATTATTTTTAATAGAACAGCATTAATTTGAGAGTAGAGATTCTACAGACAGGGTACAATACAAATTTCTTGTTTTTAAATCTTTCTTAATTAACTTTGCATGGCTACTTTTAGCACTTCTAGTAGATTTCTCATTCTTGTGTTAGAAGTTATCCTGAACTTCAGATAGCCTTTTTTTTTTTTTATTAGTTGGAGGCTAATTACTTTACAATATTGTAGTGGGTTTTGTCATACACTGATATGAATCAGACATAGATTTACATGTATTCCCCATCCCGACCCCCCCTCCCACCTCCCTCTCTACCTCATCCCTCTGGGTCTTCCCAGTGCACCAGGCCTGAGCGCTTGTCTCATGCATCCAACCTGGGCTGGTGATCTGTTTCACCCTTGATAATATACATATTTCGATGCTGTTCTCTCGAAATAGCCCACCCTCGCCTTCTCCCACAGAGTCCAAAAGTCTGTTCTGTACATCTGTGTCTCTTTTTCTGTTTTGCTTATAGGGTTATCGTTGCCATCTCTCTAAATTCCATATATATGTATTAGTATACTGTATTGGTCTTTATCTTTCTGGCTTACTTCACTCTGTATAATAGGCTCCAGTTTCAACCATCTCATTAGAACTGATTCAAATGAATTCTTTTTAATGGCTGAGTAATATTCCATTGTGTATATGTACCACAGCTTCCTTATCCATTCGTCTGCTGATGGGCATCTAGGTTGCTTCCATGCCCTGGCAATTATAAACAGTGCTGCGATGAACAGTGGGGTGCACCTGTCTCTTTCAGATCTGGTTTCCTCGGTGTGTATGCCCAGAAGTGGTATTGCTGGGTCATATGGCAGTTCTATTTCCAGTTTTTTAAGAAATCTCCACACTGTTCTCCATAGCGGCTGTACTAGTTTGCATTCCCACCAACAGTGTAAGAGGGTTCCCTTTCCTCCACACCCTCTCCAGCTTGTAGACTTTTGGATAGCAGCCTTCCTGACTGGCGTGTAAGATAGCCTTTTAGGGAACTTTCACAAGCTTATATCCAACCACTGTTCTCTGAAAACTAGCAGCAAAGTAGGTGCTATCCTCTCAAGTGAACAGTGCAAGATTTCTTCAGAATGCTTAAGAGGCTAGTGCAAAGGCCTGAAAAAAAAAAAGAAAGAAAAGGAAAAAAGTGTTCATTTTGTAAAATCAAGAAAGGTAGCAATGAAGAGTAGTTCCAAGATCAGGCTTGACAACCAGACTGTTTGATTCTGATTTTAGCTTCTCACCTCACTGGCTGTGCATCAGTCAGGATAGGGTAAGTTTGGCTGTGATAATGGACACATGTTAATTTTTTCTTGGCTTAAGATAAAGTTAATTTCTCATTCACAGCTATTTTATCTTCAAGTGTTTGCAAGGGTATTCTCCACATATTCATTCATGAAGGTTTCTGCTTGGCTCATCCTCTAAGATAATAGTGAAGTCGCCCCGTCGTGTCCGACTCTTTGCAACCCCATGGACTGTAGCCTTCCAGGCTTCTCCGTCCATGGGATTCTCCAGGCAAGAATACTGGAGTGGGTTACCATTTCTTTCTCCAGGGGATCTTCCCGACTCAGGGATCGAACCCAGGTGTCCCGTATTGAAGGTGGACGCTTTAACCTCTGAGCCACCCGGGAAGCAAAAGTAGGCAAAAGAAAATATGGTGGATTTTATGCTGGTTTATAAAAGCTTATGCCCAGAATTGACAGGTACTTGTACTTACATTGTATTACATAAGCCAAGTATCATTACCACCTTTGAATTTAAGAAGAAGATAGATAATTTTTCTTAAGAAAGAAGACTCAAGCATTAATGAAATAATGAGATAGTCTACTGTATGTAGCTATGTAGTACTAAGCAAACTTTTTACCCTTCACGTTTTTTATTTTTTGTTTTTTTATCAGTAAGTGAGAATCATAATAATACCTTTTTCATAAGGTTGCTGTGAGAATCAAATAGGATAATAATTTTAAAACACTAAAGAGGTTTATCAGAACCTGATAAGTGGTTAATGAATGGCTTTTGTTACTCAGATTCCATGTGAGAAAAATCATAACTTAAAAATCAATGTTTCAAGAATAATTAATATTTTAATGATCATTTCACAAGTAATAATTGATATTCACAGCATTGCTTCTGAAGTATTATTATTTTCATTTGAAAAATGATATATTTATTTATGATTGATCAAGTCATGGCTCAAATATAACTCTTCCAGCTCAGAAAATAAGACATATAAACCTTAGGGGGACCAAAATTGATAAAAAGAGCTAATGAGTCATCTGCTCAGAAAATTATATAGTGCAAAATTTTGCATAAAATTTCAAAATTTTACTGACTCCCTGAAATACAAGTATGTTAAGTACTCCATTTTTATGTAATAAAACAAAAATAGACTCATGAATACAGAAAGCCAACTAGTAGTTATCAATAGAAGGGAGGTAGGGGGAAGGAAAAGATAGGAGAAGGGTATTAAGCGGTAAAGACTAGTAGGTATACAATAAGTAAGATACAAGGATGTGAGGTACAATATAGGGAATAGTCTATGGGGATTCTCGAGGCAAGAATACTGGAGTGAGTTGCTACTCCCTCTTCCAGGGGATCTTCCCAGCCCAAGGATCAAACCCAGGTCTCTAGCATTGTAGGAGGACTTTTACTGTCTAAGCCACTGGGAAAGCCCTATAATAACTTAGATGGAATATAATCTCTAAAAATATCAGGTCACTATGTTGTATACCTGAAACCAACATAACATTGTAAATCAACTATACTTCAATTAAAAAATAACCCCATTTATAGAAATTCTTTCTGATGGAAAGTCAGCCTTACATTCAACTTGTATTCTGACAATAAAACAGAACATCCATCAGAAAGTTATTTACAGTTTTTAATATACATTGCAACATCTTTAAGAGGTGAATAGAAGTACCATTAATTATTTTGCAAAACTACTTGAACAAAGTAATAAATCCATTGGCTGTCTAATGGGAGTAACTTCATGCTAAAAATAAAGATTAATCAATGAGTCCTATGAGTGGAACTTATGATTGTATGAAATGAGCCTAATTCTATGCTCAAACTCTAGTCTATCATCTTACCAGTGAATATTTCAACTTACCTATCTGGTTTTAGTAATGATCTTCAAATATCTAGCTATGAAAATGGAATATTCTTAATCTTATTGAAAAGTAAACTACCTGTTTTATACTTATTGTAGTAGATAGTGAACAGAGATGCCCAATATTAATCCCTACCTTCTTTCATCAAGATATAGTCTTGGGACTTCCCTGGTGGTACCGTGTATAAGAATCTGCTGCCACTGCAGGGACAAGGGTTCACTCCTTGGTCCAGGAAGATTCCACATGACATGAAGCAACTAAGCATGTGTGCCACAACTACTGAGCCCATGTGCCTGGAGCCCAAGCTTTGCAACAAGAAAGACCACTGTGGTGAGACACCCGTGCACCATGAGGAAGAGTAGCCCCTACTTGCCACAGCTAGAGAAATCCTGCATGTAGCAGCAAACACCCAACAAGCCAAGAATAAGTAAATAATTTTTAAAAAGATGCAAAGTCTTTACTTCTAATTTTAAATATGAGCTGGCCTTCTTTAACAAAAAAAAAAAAAAAAAACTGTGGCAAAAACAATGACTTTAACTCTATCTGTGCCTAAGCTTTAAGAAGCCTGGGGTCTTGCAGTGTTCTCTGGGGAAGGGAGCCTTCTTGTAAGAAGAATGACTAACTTAAGGCAATGTGCTATAAGTCCCAAACTGCCATGTGGAGACACCCTGTACAAAAACACTAGAGGCCAGATGTGCATGAAGCTGTCTCTGATTTTCAAGGCAGCCTGGCCATCTGATGAGTGCAGGTGAGTGATTTCAGCTGGTGCCTTACAGAAGAAACATCTAGCACAGAGAAGAGCCGATGTGGCAGAGCCTAGCCAAATCAGAACTGCAAAAGAATAGCAAACTGATGTCTGTTGCAAGCCATGAAGTTTCTGGGTGACTTGTTATATTGCAATAAATAATTGAAGCATGTATTCAATATGCATAGTTTAAATGATCTTACCTATAGAGATTTGTTAGTTAAATAAAATGGAAAGCTTAGCTCTCAGGAAATAAAAAGCTTATTTTGATTGTTCAATCAGACGGTTGTTTTCTTTCATGTTGTTTTCAAGATATGTATGTATTCTTTTTAAAAATACATAATGATTTTTCAGTATTTACAAATTGATTTTAAAACTCAAAAATATGCCTGAAAATGAAATGTCTTTAAAATGAAACCTGGAAAATGAATATTTGTAAACAGAGTAAAATAATGACTTTTATATATCTAGTTCATAATTATAAGCATGTCACTTAGTTATTCCAAATCCTTTCTTGTATGTTTAGTATGGATTCTAGATAGATCCATGTTTAATTTTCTGATCACATTTCCCTATATTGATTTCTTCTCTTTTTGTAATATTGACTAGTTCTGTCTCCTTTCAAACACATTCTTTCAATATTCTATGCATTATTGCAACTCCTGTCCCTACCCTACTTGACTTTCTTAGGTATTCTTAGCTTTTTCTCAAAACTGCACTTAAGTTCAGCCGTATCTGTGAATCTTTCTGTGAAATCACCTATCAAAACTTAATCATACCATCATCTATTGTATTATTATCTATTGTTGTGTAACAGCATTATCATAAATATAGTAGCTTGAAACACCACATGTCTCACAGTTTCTGCAAATCTTGGCCAAAACTTAGTTGAGTTCTCTGCTTCATGAGTCTACAAAACTGAAATCAAGGTGTTGACCATGACTACAGTCTCATATGTTGCTTGTCTGGGGAAAGATTTGCTTTCAAGCCCACGTGATTCTGGACAGCTTAGTTCCTTGCAGACTTGTAAACTGAGAACCTTGGTTTCTTGCTGGTTGTTGCCTAGAAGTCACCCTAATTTGCTTATCATGTGGTCCTTTTCATAGGCCAAGTCTCCACCTAGCATCTTGTTTCTTCAAAGACAACAGGGGAGAAGGTGTTTCAGGAAAACAGACATTGTAATCTTATGTAGTATCATCACTAAACTGACATCAATCATTATTATGAACTGAATATTTGTGTCCCCCAAAACATACATATATTGACACCATAATCCCCAGTGTGATGGTACTTGAGATGGGGCTTCTAAGAAAGTAATTAAATGAGGTTATAAAAACAGAGCCCTGGTTCCATAAGAGACAGCAGAGAGCAGATTCTCATTTTTCCTCTGTGCATATGCACCAAGGAAATGCCATGTGAGAAGGCAGTGAGAAGGTGGCCAATACATAAGCCAAGAAGAGAACCCTCACATGAAACCAAATAGGCCAGAATCTTGAACATGAATTTTTCCAGCCTCTGGATATGTGAGAAATAAATGATGTATAAAACACTCAGCTACTTTTCTACAGTAGCCCCCCACATTAATTACCTCCAAAACATTATTTTGATTAAAACAAATAAAGGGTCCCACTCATATTCGAAGAGAGGGAATTTAAGCAAGACATCAATAGCAAGAGGTGGAGATCATGTGGGCTACATTAGAGCTTGTCTAGCACTATTCCATTTTATTTTTTGTTACTCTATTATGCATGCATCTTACTTTGGGACATAAGGAAACCTTTAGGACTATTCTCATGTATTCCTAAGGTGCTTCTTAGAACATTTGTGCTTTCTGGCCCTATTTGAATTCTGTCATAATCATGCAAGTGGAAGATACTGTGTCATTTTCGAATGGCAGATTTAAAAGCCAGTGGTTGATTCACCTTGTTTTTTGTCTTTTCCCCACTTGCTTTGATGATTATGAAAGCACGCCACAAAATAGACTCTGCCAACCTGGATCCTGGGACTACTATTATGTGTACACTTCTCCCCTCAAACTCTATTTGACAAGTAGTATGAATAAGGAAATGATTTTTATTGGGTGAACTAATGAGCCTCTAAGTGAAATCAAATCCCTTATAATTTTGCAGTGGAAGTGAGAAATAGATTTAAGGGACTAGATCTGATAGACAGAGTGCCTGAAGAACTATGGACAGAGATTCATGACATTGTACAGGAGGCAGTGATCAAGACCTTTTTCAAGAAAAAGAAATGCAAAAAGGCAAAATGGCTGTCTGAGGAAGCCTTACAAATAGCTGTGAAAAGAAGTAAAAGAGAAAGGAGAAAAGGAAAGATATACCCATTTGAATGCAGAGTTCCAAAGAATAGCAAGGAGAGATAAGAAAGCCTTCCTCAGCGATCAGTCGAAAGAAATAGAGGGAAACAGTAGAATGTGAAAGACAAAAATCTCTTCAGGAAAATTAGAAATACCAAGGGAACATTTCATGCAAAGATGGACACAGTAAAGGGCAGAAATGGTATGGACCTAACAGAAGCAGAATATATTAAGAAGAGGTGGCAAGAATACACAGAAGAACTGTATAAAAAAGTTCTTCATGATCCAGATAATCATGATGGTGTGATCACTCACCTAGAGCCACACATCCTGGAGTGTGAAGTCAAGTGGGCCTTATGAAGCATCACTATGAAACAAGCTAGTGGAGGTGATGGAATTCCAGTTGAGCTATTTCAAATCCTAAAAGATGATGCTGTGAAAGTGCTGCACTCAATAGGCCCTCAAATTTAGAAAATGCAGCAATGGTCACAGGTCTGGAAAAGGTCAGTTTTCCTTCCAATCCTAAAGAAAGGCAATGCCAAAGAATACTCAAACTACCGCACAATTGCACACATTTCACATGCTAGTAAAGTAATGCTCAAAATTCTCCAAGCCAGGCTTCAACAGTATGGGAACTGAAAAGTTTCAGATGTTCAAGGTGGATTTAGAAAAGGCAAAAGACCCAAAGATCAAATTGCCAACATCTGTTACATCATCAAATAAGCAAAAGAGTTCCAGAAAAACATCTACTTCTGCTTTATTGACTCTTTCAAAACCTTTGACTGTGTGGATCACAACAAACTGTGGAAAATTATTAAGAGATGGGAATACCAGACCACCTGACCTGCCTCCTGAGAAATCTGTATGCAGGTGAGGAAGCAACAGTTAGAACTGGACATGGAACAACAGACGGGTTTCAACTGGGAAAAGGGATAGGTCAAGGCTGTATACTGTCACCCTGTTTATTTAACTTATATGCAGAGTACATCATGAGAAATGCTGGGCTGGATGAAGCACAAGCTGGAATCAAGATTCCTGGGAGAAATATCAATAACCTCAGATACACAGATGACACCACCCTTATGGCAGAAAGTGAAAAGAACTAAAGAGCCTCTAGATGAAAGTGAAAGAGGAGAGGGAAAAAGTTGGTTTAAAATTAAAATTCAGGAAACTAAGATCATGGCATCTGGTCCCATCACTTCATGGCAAATAGATGGGGAATCAGTGGAAACAGTGAGAGACTTTTTTTTTTTTGGGGGGGGGGGTTCCAAAATCACTGCAGATGGTGACTGCAGCCATGAAATTAAAAGACACTTGCTCCTGGGAAGAAATGTTATGACCAACCTAGACAGCATATTGAAAAAGTATAGACATTACTTTGCCAAGAATGGTCTGTCTAGTCAATGCTATGGTTTTTCCAGTAGTCATGTATGAATGTGAGCATTGGATTATAATGAAAGCTGAGTGCTGAAGAATTGATGCTTTTGAACTGTGGTGTTGGAGAAGAATCTTGAGAGTCCCTTGGGTTGCAGGGAGATTGAACTAGTCCATCCTAAAGAAATCAGTCCTGAATATTCATTGGAAGGACTGATGTTGAAGCAGAAACTCCAATACTTTGGCCCCTCGATGTGAAGAACTGACTCATTTGAAAAGACCCTGATGTTGGGAAAGATTGAAGGCGGGAGGAGAAAGGGAAGACAGAAGATGAGATAGTTGGATGGCATCACCAACTCCATGAACATGAGCTTGAATAGACTCTGGGAGTTGGTGATGGATAGGGAGACCTGGCATGCTGTAGTTCATGGGATCGCAAAGAATCCAACATGACTGAGTGACTGAACTGAACTGAGAGAAGTAAAAAAGCTGGCTTAAAGTGCCACATTCAAAACACCAAGATCATGGCAGCTGGTCCCATCACTTCATGGAGAAAAAGGGAAAAAAGTGGAAACAGTGACAGGTTTTATTTTCTTGGGCTCCAATATCACTGCAGATGGGGACTGCAGGTACAAAATTTAAAGATGCTCCTTGGAAGGAAACTATGACAAACCTAGCCGGCATATTAAAAAGTAGAGAAATCACATTTTGTTGACAAAGGTCCACGTAGTCAAAGCTATGGTTTTTCCAGTAGTCATGTATGGATGCGAGAGTTGTACCATAAAGAAAGCTGAACCCTGAAGAATTGATGTTTTTGAATTGTAATACTGGAGAAGACCCTTGAGAGTCGCTTTTACTGCAAGGAGATCAAACCAGTCAATCCCAAAGAAAATTAACCCTGGATATGCATTGGCAGTACTGATGCTGAAGCTGCAGGTCTAATACTTTGGCCACCTGATGTGAAGGGATGACTCGTTGGAAAAGACCCTGATGCTGGGAAAGATTGAAGGCAAAAGGAGAAGGGGGTGGCAGATGATGGGAAGATTAGATAGCATCACCGACTCAATGGCCATGAATTTGAGCAAGCTCCAGGAGATAGTGGAAGACAGGGGAGCCTGGCTTGCTGGGATCCATGGAGTCACAAAGAGTCAAACATGACTTTGTGACTGAACAACAGTTATTAGAATGTTAGATACTTTTGTTATTGCAGTTTAAATAAAATCAGCCTGATATAGAGTTTTGTACATTTTTAAAAATTGTTATAGATTTACTCCAGTAGATCTTAACTGAAGTTGTCAAAAGAATCATCTCTGCTTTGTTCACCCCATGACTCCCAGTCTTTAATAAGTATTAGGCATATGGTAGAAATTCCACCAATACTTTTTAAATGAATGAGAAGGTAAATAAATGCATCTGACTCTGTTTCACTGATTCTTTTATACATTTGCCTCTTTCTTCTTGGGATATATCAGATATTTCATAACTTCTATCAAATTATACTGATTACTTATCTTGATGATTTCAGCATCCTGTTAACTCATTTCAAACATTAGTTTCACAGTCTCTTGACTTGTATTCTAATAAGAGTGATCTGATTGTTAGGTAACTTCTTCATATGAACACTCATAACCAGAGTGTTCTCATTTTCTTCACCTAAAATTTCTCAGTCCCTCCTGCTGAATCTCTCCTGCTCTCTTCCTCCTCTTTACTGCCTTATTTATAAAAAAAAAAGAAGCTGAAACTTACACCGCATTGTAAATCAGCTATACTTCAATTAAAAAGAAAAATAAAAAGCTGTTTAATTTGATCCTAACCTCCAATTCCTTGAACTCTGTACAAGTTTAACAGTTCGTTAACAATTATTACACCAACCCCACCATTACTGTTGCTATATTTTCCTGTGTGTTATGAACATCTCGGTCAAAAAAACACAATATAATTCCCTGAAGTCCTTCAGATTCTAAACTCCTCTCACTTTCTTCTATAACTGCATTGTAAATATGCATTTTGAAACTGATCAGAGATTTTCCCCCTTCTCCTGGCCTTGAGATGTAGAATTCAATTGAGAACTCACTGAAGTGCTTTGATTAGCATCTATGTAAATCTTGCAGGACCTATATTATATTATGAATAGATTTTACTGTGTTCACATCTCACTTTTGACTGTGACTTTTTCAAGGATGCTTTACTATTTTTATTCATTTGTATGTGTGTGTGCATCACTCATAATCCAACATAGTGGATAATACTAACAATTTATAAGTAAATATAGAAATTTAAAGTGCAATAATATTAAACACAACTATCAATAATTTATACATACATTTGTTCTGGAATGCAAACCACTAAAAGACATATCTTCAGAAGTTCATACTTGTTCGATAAGGCTGGATGAAACTGAGGGTGAGCTAATATTTACATTTAAGAGCCTAACTTAAAGACATGGGTCAATTTAAATTTCGTGAGCCAATTTTCTCATGTGTTAAGCAGAAAAAGTATATTAAACATGTCATTCAGTAGATATAAAAATTAAATGAGATAATGCCTTGCACATACGTTATGAATTGTCAAGTCCCATGCAAATACAAAGTAATAAAAGCCAAGTTTTTTAGCACTCTGCAGAAACCAGTTGCCTCTTGAGTGTATGTATTTTTCTAACACCTATGAATTTTCTGTCATCCTCTCTTGCTGCTGAATGGAAGATACAAATAATAGACACTAAAAGTCTTTGTCCCTGAATTTTGAAAGTCTGTAGGTAGGATTTTTTTTTTTTTTTAATGTATACAGAAAACAAAATATGACAGGATAATTTTATGTTCTCTAATACTGGCATCAAAAATATGTCAGAAAAACAAGCTTAGGAAAATATGCCTGTTAAGTTCAAAAAGGTGGTTATTTAATACTATATTTTGGAGAATTTGTATAAAAATAGCTCATTTGTGAGAAAATGTAATCACTCTTATGTTACAAAAGTCACAGAATCTTTATACAATATTCTAACAAAAGTGGTTTTATCTCTTAGAGCTACAAAGAACTATTTTTGCTACCTTCCTGATTACACTAAACCTCATAAAATTGTTGGTATATCTATTTCTAACTATATTATATTTTCAAATTTACAAAAAGAGAGAAAAACTATATCTTCTTTCAGAGACCAAATTATACATGTCATACAAAAGAATTTAAAAATAAATTACTGAATCAGTTGCTGATGTGAGAAAATTGTATATGGAAATTTTATTTTGATATATTCTCACTCCAGTAATAAGACCTGCTTAAGGGTACAAGCTACCTATCTCATAGTGTCAGGAATTTTGAGTTTGTTGTGATAAATTCTCAATAGTTTTCTTTAAAATATGTTAAAGAAAATCAATTTAGGCAAATTTTAATGAGCCATATTTTAAATGATGTATTTTATCCATACATTCATATTTGATTCACAAGTGAGAGTTTAGTAGTTTTGTAGCTTTTAAAAAATCACAGTTATGTAGTATATTGTTTCTCATATTTTGGTTATAGATGAAAATATAATATCCTTACCATATTGGAGTAATTCTCAGATTTCTTGTTTACCCTTTAGGGTACTACAAAATAACTAATACATGCACTCAGAGAAGGTAAGGAATATTTAAGGGAAAATGCAGTAAATCACTTCTGTTGTAACCAACTCCAGGTTGAGCTTACATAACTTTATGTTGAGCTTACATAACTGTACGTAACAAGTTTAAAAGTCCCAAACTTCCTCAAAGTTTCAGTCAGCTCATATTCCCTGTGATTTTATGCTTTAAGATAGGTGTCCTAATAATAATGTAGGTAAAATAATTCAAAACAGTAAGTCAAAAGGCAAATACACTAATTTCTGCTTTGTCATTACCTGATTTGGGGGAAAAAGGTTTCTGGCTTTTTGTTTCAATTAAAAGTCTGTTTATGCTTCTATAGTGACACACTCCTTGCTCTAAAATTCAACCAATACTTAGGTAATTATCAACCACAGATTTTTTTTGTGGCTGTATATATGGGGGGAAGTTGTTAAAAACATACATCTAGTTTGATCACTATTTGTTATCAGGGAAGGTGATATGCAACATAGTTGTAAAGGAGGAGAATAGAAAGGCAGAGACTTTGCAAACAGAAGAAGTCATTGTTAAATTAAGGAATTTGGAGAAAATAACTTAGTCATTGACGATCAACAAATTTTGCCTCAACTCTGTCATCTCTCTGACTTAACTGCCCTAGATAGATAAACAACAAGATCCTAATGTATCACCCAGGGAGCAATATTCAATATACTGTGATAAACCATAATGGAAAAGAATATAAAGAATGTATATATATGTATAATGGAATCACTTTGCTAAACAGCAGACACTGGGGCAACATTGTAAATCAACTATGCTTCAGTAAAAATATAATTAGTTAAAAAAGAAAAGTCAATGATATTTCCTAATGGAGCTATATTGTGTATAATATAAACATTTTGTATATATGTACTACCTATATAATGTGTATAGATGTACTATAAATATGTGAGTATGAGTGTGTGTGTTTGTGTGTCCTTTATATGAGCTAAAGATGTTGCCACTATTTTTGTTTTGCTGTATAGCTATTGAAATTTTAGTTAGGATATTATTAAATAAAAATATGGTAAATGAAGAATGACTTTTTCTTTATATCATGATTTTTTGTTCTGAACATCTAAAATGTTTTTAATACTGTTGTGGGTACCACAGAAGATATAAAAATAATGCAAATTATGTAAGTCATGGAAACTATTTTAGGAGATTTACACTTTGACTGCCTCCACAAATTAGGGTCTCTTGAATTAGATTGTTGCATAGTAAATTATATCTAGGTTAACTATAAAGATATTTAGCAACCTAAAGAATGGCATACCTATAGTTGCAAGTGACTTTGGATAGACTTGTTGAGCATTAATAAGTATTACTGAGATAATTGGCATTTCATATGCTACTTTATTAGCTATAATTTGACATTAAAAAAAATTCTGAAACATGAAGACAGAAGTGAGTAGTAGCAGCACTAAGGTCTCTTACAATTTTGCCTTCATGTCCTTTATTATTAGATTCTCCCAGGCACTGATCACTCTTCAGGGCTGACATTTCCTATGCAATTTATACACTACTCTAGTCTTAAGATTTATTTATTAAAGACCTTGCATTAAAACACATAAATTTGGTTTCTTTAGAAGTCAGTCAGATTGAAGAGGGCAGTTAAAGGGATAAATGTTATGTGGTAAGTTTTAGAAGGCATTGTCCCTGAGAATAAATAATTTTTGAATTTATGGTTATGACTATGGTTTCCACTCAAGGTTAGGTTTTCTTCTCTCTTGCACCTTTGTAAATTCAGTTATAATTTACTAATATTAGCCAATATGGTTTGGAGTGATACTCTACCTGATCCATTTCCCCCGAATCATTTCTTCCTTATTTGCTTGACTGAAGATTAAGGAAACTGTAAGGTCTTCTTAGTTTTAAAGATCCAACTGAGGATGGGAGTGAGGCTCAAGATAACCTTCATTGTTATCTTTGAGAGGGCAATGCATAATGGATGATAAATACTTATATTACAATTTTCATATATTTAAGCCTATTTTTCCACCAAATTCAAACTGGCCAGTACAGCGTTTACAGAAGGGGATGAATAAACAAAAAACAGAGTAAAGCAAAACAGACTCAGAGAAATGAGAGCCAGCATATTAAGGTTCTATACTCTTTATTGTTCTCTGAGTAAATCTTTTATAAAGCTATCATGAACAACAAAAAGGAGTAAATATTTCATCAGGGAAACCTTTTGTAAATGATATACTCTTCTGTAAGTCCAATGATTTTTAAAAGTTATTTTAAAAGTCAAAAATGTATTTTCTCTTTCTTAAGTATGCAAAATAGTACTAATTGCACTAATTTACAAACAACCAAATCCTATATAGGTAGTTATTATGATGGTCTTATTTTTAATCATTGAGTGAACTTGTGGATATCATATATATTCACCTTTATTATAGTTTTTGGAGGTTATGTGGACTTATACAATACTTTGGTCACATATTTTCTCAGAATAACTGATATTAGTCAATTGAACAGAATTAATGTTTTCTATAAAACATAATTATGACTCTGTGAGTAATCAAATGGTAACAGCTTTATTTATTCTTTCTAAAATACGTATTTGTGATGATGGCTAGAAGTGTGAATACTTTTCATAATCTTTAAATAAATAATTCTTGCTCTAGTTTTATATTTTATTAGATTGTTTCATACATAATAAGAATAGAGAAGGTTCTAACTTAAACTCACAAAACTAGAAAATTTGTAGTGAGACATCATTTTGTTCTAAGTCACACCATTGTGTTTAATTAGTATCATTTCTGTAATAGGGGTCTAACTGAATTTATTTGCATAAGTGTTGCACTACTTCACTGAAATGGAGAGAGGAAAACATTCAGGAAAGAAGAGATTTAGTTTTAAGTGGAAATATACTTTTATATTCACTCACATAATATTACTCATGGCTAACCATTCCCTTAACGTAGCTGATGTACTTATAGGTGGATAATTAAGGCATATATCAAGTTATATTTCTATTGTTTTAATATTTTAAAGACTGGGGAACAAAACAAAACTAAACTAAACAAAAGCAAACTACCAATATTGGTGAGGTTCTACCAATATTTCACTTGAATTACTTTTAATTAATTTCCACTTTAAAATTACTTATTTGATAACACAGCTGTATCATTGAACTTTATTTAAATTCCTTGCAATTTCTTTCAAAACCCAAAAAGAACGCTACCACTGCATTTAATGCATACTACTTTCAAAAAATACTATATCTGGAAAGGGTTATTAAAATATCTTTAATTCTAAAAATATAAATACATGAATCAATTTCTACAGATCACTGGAAATATTTCTTAGGAGTCAAGTAGAAATACACCCAACATTTCTATTATCTCACAATCAATAATATGATACTATAATATTTTTGGAGAAATTTTTCTTAATCTCTGCATGTTTTAATCTTTTCAATTTATTTTATAATGCACTTTTCAATGTTTATATCAGCAGTGTTCTCTTAAGATTATCGACTGTAATAACACAGTATTGTCCCAAGTATGATTTTTCATGTTTTTTCTTTTCCAAACAACTTCTTGCGTTGGTGGTTTAATCGCTAAGTTGTGCCCAAATTTTGCAACCGCATGGACTGTAGCCCACCAGGCTTCTCTGTCCATAGGATTTTCCAGGCAAGAATACTGGATTGGGTTGCCATTTCTCTTTCCAGAGGATCTTTCCAACCTAGGGATCAAATCTGGGTCTCCTCCATTGCAGGCAGACTCTTCACAGACTGTTGTTCTGTCACCCAGGTGTATCCAACTATTTGCAACCCCATGGATTGCAGCATGCCAGCCCTCCCTGTCCTTCACTATCTCCTGAAGCTTGCCTAAGTTCATGTCCTTTGCATCAGTGATGCCATCCAGCCATCTAATCCTCTGGTGCCCCCTTTTCCTTCTGCCCTCAATCTTTCCCAGTATCAGGGACTTTTCATAGATTACAATAATTCACATTCCAGAGCTTCAGAAAGTGGAAATTTCCTTCATAACCATTCAGTGACTGAATTTGGGAAGATAAGACCTCCATTCTCAGTATAATTTACTGTGGACAGATATATAACAACTTTGTATTGAATAACAAGCCTCATTATTAATTTTCTTTGAATAATTATGAGAATTTCTATTTGCATCACATAATTCAGGACTTAAATTTCTTTGTGCTATTTTTTGGAAATATCTACAGCTATTGGAGTAAACAATTCAGCTGCAGAAATCATGGCTTGTATATTTTCTCAAGAGCCCATATTTCCTTACTAATTACCTAGATATATAATACTTATGCTGCATAACATAAGTGACTAATAGACTCTGAAGACAGAGGACAAACTTCAATGCTATGGCATATAAATCAGCTTATTGCATATTAGAAATTCCTGAAATTATAATCATACGAGATACGTCTTGAAAACAGCACTCTGTGGTCTGCCAATTTTGGAAAATGCTGCATAAAAGATGCCTAATTAAGAGATTAATAATGGATAGGCTGGAGGCTTTGAGTTATTCTGTCTTAGGGAAAACTATATACTCTTCATTTATCTAGCATTTTTCAATTTATTCACATAATAATATTTTTTCTTATAATACCTAACCACAGTATGAAGGTTCTACAGACATTCAATCAAAAATACTAATAAACTAGTTCATCTTCACGTTTCACTGCTTTGTCCTTAGAGAGAAAAAAACAAGGCCCTTTTTCAGACCTGTAATATTAATTTGCTTCTCCTTTCAGGGACAAGCCACTGATACTCTTTTCTTCACCTTATTCCTTACACTTAAAATATCTCTATTTATTTCTTCCATCTAATTTACAAATGTATGCAAGATCTCTTAATGCTATACAATTTTAAAGTATATTTTATGATTCCAAATTACCAAAATAATAAAGTCAAATTCTTTGGCATATCAAACATCATTTATAATCTGCCTTTCTAAACTTTGCTACCTTCCTTCATGCTCTGATATTTTAGCCACACAGCAATATCTCCCATATACATTGTGGGTTTCTCACTTTTTTTCCCCAGTGCTGTCTCTTTCTAGAAAAAAAAAAAAAAACACAACTTTCCCTTTTCCAGATGATTCAATACTACTCAATCATATACTTTCTCATATTTTACTATTTCTAGAAAGCTTTCCCTATTTTTTTTTTTTCTTTTTTTCCTCACTGGGGATAATAAGTTTTTTCTTTCTGAATAACTTACAGTCTTTAGTACAAATCACTTTAGGTCTGTGTACAAGATAATTATTCAAATATCTTTTTGGTTAGACCCTCTCTGAGGGAAAAGACTTTTACCATATTATCTTGTAGAATCAATGATCATCACTTAACTCAACATTTACTGTTGTTGTTCAGTTGCTCCGTCTTTTCGACTCTCTGCAACCCAATGGACTGCAGCACGCCAGGCTTCCCTGTCCTTCACCATCTCCCAGAGCTTGCTCAACTCAATGTCCATTGAGTCGGTGATGCCATCCAACCATCTCATCTTCTGTCGTCCCCTTCTCCTCCTGCCTTCAATCTTTCCCAGCATCAGGGTCTTTTCAAGTCAGTCAGTTCTTCACATCGGGTGGCAAACTATTGGAGTTTCAGCTTCAGCATCAGTCCTTCCAATGAATAGTCAGGACTGATTTCCTCTAGGATGAACTGGTTTGATCTCCTTGCAGTCCAAGGGTATCTCAAGAGTCTTCTCCAACACCACAGCTCAAAGGCATCAATTCTTCAGTGCTCAGCTTTCCTTCTAGTCCAGCTCTCACATCTGTACAACTGGAAAAACCATGGCTTTGAGTATATGGACCTTTGTCAGGAAAGTCCTGTTGCTGTTTTCTAATATGCTGTCTAGATTTGTCATAGCTTTCCTTCCAGGGAAGAAGCATGGTTTCATACCATGGGCTGCAGCCACCATCCACAGTGATTTTGGAGCCGAAGAAAATGAAATCTGTCACTGTTTCCATTTTATCCCCCATCTATTTAGAATTTTTAAAATAAAATAATTAGTTTTTAAATTTTCTGTCTTGAAATAAAAAAAAACATATTTTGTTCAATAGACTGTATTAGAAAAGAGTTAGCATTTACTTTTTTTTGTGTGTGTGTGTGCTTTAACTTTTATGGAAGGTGCTCTTTGGGCTTCCCAGGTAGCTCAGTGGTAAAGAATTTGCCTTCCAGGCAGAAGACATATGTTTGATCCCTGGGTAGGGAAGATCCCATGGAGAAGGAAAAGACAAACTACTCCAGTATTCTTGCTTGGAAAATTCTGTGGACAAAGCAGTCTGGCGGGTTACAGCCCATGGGTGTGACTGAGACTGTACACATGTTCATTTTTATTTCACAAAAATTAAATCAAAAGGAATCATAAACCTGAATGTAAAATGAAAAATTATAAAACTTCTAGGAGACATCACGAGGGAAAATCTAGATAACCTTGAACATGGGGATGACTTTAGATACAACACCAAGAACAGGACCTATGAAATAATTGATAATCTAGACTTCAGTAAAATTAAAGACTCATGCTCTGTGAAATATGATGTCAAGAGAATAGGAATACAAGCCACAAACTGGAAAAAATATTTGCACAAAAGAACACATTTGAGTCAGTTCTAATGAGGTGGATGAGCCTAAAACCTATTATACAGCATGAAGTAAGTCAGAAAGAGGAAGACAGATATTGTATATTAACTCGTATGTAAGGAATCCAGAAAGAAGGCGCTGATGAGCCTGTTTACAGGGCAGCAAAGGAGACACAAATATAAAGGACAGACTTCTGGGGTGGGATGATTTGAGAGAGTAGCCCTGAGGCACGTACATTACCACGTGTAAAACAGACAGCAGGAGGGAATTCGGGGTACGACTCAGCGAACCAATGTGGGTGCTCTATGACAATTTAGACGGGTGGGATGTGGAGGGAGGTGGGAGGCAGTTTCAAGAGGGAGGAGACATATGTATACCTATGACGGATTCATGTTGATGTATGAAACAATCACAATATGCATAGTAATTATCCTCCAACTGAAAAAAAGAAAAACACGTTTGATGAAAGGCTGCTACCCAAATATACCAAAAAAAAAAAAAAAAACAAAAAAACTCTTAAAACTCAACAAGAAAACAAGCAACCCAATTAAAAAAAATAGGCCAAAGACCTTAACAAACATCTCATCAAAGAAGACACACGCCAATAAGCATATGAAATGATGCTCCACATCATACATCATTAAGAAAATATAGATGAAAACAGGAATGGAAATAGCTGTACATTAAAATGACCAAAATCTGGTACCCTGACAATGCCAAATGCTGGTAAGGATGCGGAGCAATAGGAAGTCACATTTATGAGTGGGGGGAATGCAAAATCATATAGCCACATTGGAAGACAATTTGGTTGTTTCTTAGAAAACTAAGCATACTCTTACTATGTGATTCAGCAATCACACTAAATGCTATTTATCCAAAATAGGTGAAAATTTGTGTTTACACACACAAAAAAACCATAGATGCTTATAGTGGCTTTAGTTATAATTGCCACAACTTGGAAGCAAGCAAGATGCCCTTCAGGAGGTAAATGGATAAACAAACTGTGGTACAGCCAGACAATGAAATATTCTAGTGCTAAAAATTAATATTATTCATTGCTATCATTTATGGCTTAAGTGTTCCAAAACACATGAAAGAACCTTAAATACATATCACTAAGGAAAGGCAGACTTTACAGTTATATTGTACGTTATAGTTTTAAGAGCATGCATGATCTTGTAAGTGGTTGAGGACTCGTTAATGTCCATGAAAACAAACAAACAAAAAAAATACATTCAGTTTTTCAGAGAGTTTTCAGAGAGAAAGTATGAAGTCATACATTTTATTTATTTTCTGGAACAAGTAGTACATGTGGAGTTGTAAAGTTTGGGAGGCATTTCTAATGATAAATGATTTTATATTTAAATATACTCATTTAAATGCAGTATTATAAATGTGTTAGGTTGGGCTCCCCAAAGCAGGCAGTGATTCAAGGATTCTTTGGCAAATGATTTATTAAAGACATTCTCCCAGGTAAATCCCATGAAAGATTAGAGGAAGAAGGACAGATTGAGAAGAAGTGAAGGAAGAAGACTTGGGCGAAATTGCAGGAAAAAATCTCACAAAGTGTAGCTTTAGCCTGATATATCGAGAAAACTGCTGGGGAAACTATACCTTGGAAACTGTCTTAACCAAAGGTATGTAAGCTGGGTTTTCATCAGCTCTCTCAGGGTTGCTAGGATTGTGCATATGGTGTGATGTATCTCGGAGAAGGAAATGGCAACCCACTCCAGGATTCTCACTTGGAGAATCCCCGGGACAGAGGTGCCTGGTGGGCTGCCATCTATGGGGTCACACAGAGTTGGACATGACTGAAGTGACTTAGCAGCAGCAGCAGCTGTAGTTATGAACCTTTCTGTCAGTTTAGGCTCTCTGGGCTCTAGGACACCAAGGTCACTTCTCTGAAGAGTAGCAGCTACAGGTTATTAGAGGGAAAAGCAAAAGTACACCAAAACTAGGAGAAATGAATACAGAAATGTTATAATGGATCTGAAAGGTTCCAGATGGGACAACAGAAGTGTCCTTTAAAATGAAGTTGACAAAACAGTGTCATCCAAATTTATAAGTAGTAATATTAGACAAAAAGAGAATAGTGATTTCTCCACTTAATGGGGCAGATAGTGAAACACAAGTCTTCTAAGTCCTCTATTTTTTGGGCTTCCTTGGTGGCTCAGACAGTAAAGAATCTACCTGTGATGCAGGAGACCTAGGTTTGATCCCTGGATCATTGAAGATCCCCTGGAGAAGGGAATGGCTACTCACTCCAGTATTCTTGCCTGGAGAACACCACAGAGACAATCTTGGCTGGCTATAGTCTATGGGGTTCCAAAGAGTTGGTCACATTGAGACACATAGAGCATAGTACCTTCTCCACTTAACGGGGCAGATATTGAAACATGAGTCTTCGGAGTCCTCTACATTTTAATGCTATTTATTTATTTATTTATTTTTTCACTTTTTTTTTTTTTTATTATTATTTTTTTTTTTTCCCAGTGGGTTTTGTCATACATTGATATGAATCAGCCATGGATTTACATGTATTCCCAATCCCGATCCCCCCTAATGCTATTTAAAATAGCTCATTTGGTAAAGAATCTGCCGGTAATGCAGAAGACCTTGTTTTGATTCCTGGGTTGGGAAGATCTGCTGGAGAAGGGATAGGCTGCCCACTCCAGTATTCTTGGGCTTACCTTGTAGCTCAGCTGGTAAAGAATCTGCTTGCAATACAGAAGAACTGGGTTTGATCCCTGGGTTGGGAATATCCCCTGGAGAAGAAAGGCTACCCACTCCACTATTCTGGCCTGGAGAGTTCCATGTACTGTATAATTCATGGGGTCACAAAGAATTAGACACGACTGAACAACTTTCACTTCATTTCACTTTAATTACTTGGCTAGGTAACTTATATCACATGTAGGAACAAAGAGATGTGCTTATTATTAATTAAGCTTACCATTAACAACCCTAAATTTCAGTACATCAACATTAAAGAATTCTCTTCTCTTTCAGTTTATTTCAGCTTAGTTGCTCAGCTGTGTCCGACTCTTTGCAACCCCAGGGATTCAGCCTGCCAGGCTTCCCAATCCATCACCAACTCCCAGAGCTTGCTCACACTCATGTCCATTGAGTTGGTGATGCCATCCAACTATCTTGTCCTCTGTTGTCCCCTTCTCCCCCTGCCTTTAATCTTCCCCAGTATCAGGGCCTTTTCCAGTGAGTGTGTTCTTTGCATCATCTGGCCAAAGTATTGGAGCTTCAGCATCAGTCCATCCAGTGAATATTCAGGACTGATTTCCTTTAAGATTGACTGGTTTGATCTTCTTTCAATCCAAGGGACTCTCAGGATAGCACCACAGTTCAAAAGCATCAATTCTTCACTATTCAACTTTCTTTATGGTCCACCTCTCACATTTATATGTGACTACTGGAAAAATCATAGCTTTGACTAGATGAACCTTTGTCCATAAAGTCATGTCTCTGCTTTTTATTACGCTGTCTAGGTTTGCCCTAGCTTTACTTTCAAGAAACAAGGGTCTTTTAATTTCATGACTGCAGTCACTAACCTCAGTGATTTTGGAGCCCAAGAAAATAAAGTCTGTCACTATTTTCATTTTCCCCATCGATTTGTCATGAAGTAATGGGACTGGATGCCATGGTCTTAGTTTTCTGAATGATGAGTTTTAAGTCCATCTCTTTAAGAATTCTTCACAGTTTGTTGTGATCCACACAGTCAAAGACTTTAGTACGGTCAATGAAGCAGATGTTTTTCTGGAATTCTCTTGCCTTTTCTATGATCCAGTGGATGTTGGCAATTTGATTTCTAGTTTCTCTGCCTTGGTTCACAAACTGTTGTAACCTAGCTTGGAGAATTTTGCACATTACTTTCCTAGCATGTGAGATGGGTGCAATTGTGCAGTAGTTTGAACATTCTTTGGCATTCTGTTCTCTATTGCTGGTCATTAAAAACTTAGGTTTCTGATCTGTACCTATAGTCTTGAATTCTCTGGGCTGAGAACTTGGCTCCAAAAACCACTCACTATCTTCCTGGGCTGATGGAGGGCCTCTGGCCTTAATCTTTCTCTCCTTTTTGTTTTTTTTTTTTTCTTCAGAATTCCTGGTTTTCATACAATGTCCTAATTTTTGTAATTTTTTGTTTCTTGATCAAATATATCAAAATATTTCCAACATAGAAAACATATCAATTAATGAAATTTTCAGTACCTCCTGAATTGAAAATTTAGGTAACATAATTTTATTACCAAGCAAGATTTTTATACATTTTATTTATCCATTGAATAAGCAAAATAATTCCTCACAGGATAAGTGAAGTTTTAGTTTTATCTAACATTGAACAAATGTATTTGAATAATACTTCAAACTTACAAACTTGGTGTAAAAACTTGCAAAGTTTTAGAAAGGTGACATTTGATAGAATGTTTCCAGATTTTATTGTCTTTTTCCTCCAACCAGCCCCTAGAAACCTACAATTTCAATGTGCACTATTAGGTCCAGGTATGATGTTAAATTTATTGTTTTATGCTGTCTCTGATTGAGTTAGGCTATGCAGTTTTATTTGTATCTTTCTTTCACAAACCTTCGTGAGGTCTGCTACTACTCATTCATTTTGATGCCATTATTTTCTAGAAAATGAAGCAGGGGTGATTTACAGGGTGATTGAAGGCTCAGGCCTGTAGCCTTCCTCACAGTTTTCCCCAGCCTGCTGTGTAGGTATATATAGATCACTCTGACACTTTTTACAAGGCTAGGTCGTTGTTTATTAACACCCTGTTTAGAATTTCTCAGTTATACTTCTCTAGCAAGAATTAACTAATTTTATTTTTATTATTAGCACAGAAAAATTGCATTAAAATTTTGCTACTGCTTTTTAAATGTCCTTAAAATTGTTCCTTGTTTATCTGAAGAGGTGGAACAAAGATGAGTAAGCTAATTGTCATGCAGCTAAGTAAATCATGTTGCTTTTGCAAACAACCTAACAATTCATCATACTTTGGTGTTTTACTTATAGTTGAAAAATAAAGTTCTCTGACATCTGATAGTTGTAAATCATTATTGCTCTTCCAGAGTAGGATTTTAGTTATAGCCATTAATTATTTTAAAAATCAATGGAAATAAAGTTATTTGAAAATGTTGTATGCACATGATCTTCACCTTACTACACAAAGAGCAATTTATTGTGAGTGGAAACAATTGCTACCTCCACAGACACACTCAATTTTTAATTTATTTAAGATCAGAAGGATCAATAGGATTTTAACATAAAAATTGAAGTGTTACATTCCCCACTAGATGCCCAAATACAGAATTAACAATTACTCCAAATGACTATTCAGAGAAGGCAATGGCAACCCACTCCAGTACTCTTGTCTGGAGAATCCCATGGACGGAGGAGCCTGGTAGGCTGCAGTCCATGGGGTCGCAAAGAGTCGGACACGACTGAGCGACTTCACTTTCACTTTTCACTTTCCTGCATTGGAGAAGGAAATGGCAGCCTACTCCAGTGTTCTTGCCTGGAGAATCCCAGGGACGGCGGAGCCTGGTGGGCTACTGTCTATGGGGTCACACAGAGTCGGACACGACTGAAGTGACTTAGCAGCAGCAGCAGCAGCAGCCACATGACTATTAACTTGATAAAGTCCTTTAAATTCAAGAATAAACTATAATCGTTAGTAATCATTAGGCTTCTCTCCATTAATAAAAATTTGAAATTTGAATACTGACTATATCTTAGTGTATACTAGGCCAGTGTAACTAATTTCTCAAAATAAAATATTTATTGATAGACATAAGGTGAGCAAAAATAGTTGGAGTCCTCTTTTAAAGATATTTTTCTTTTTTTTTTTAGATACAGAACTAAAAAGAAAGAGGTAATTATAAACATAACTGTATATTTAACTCCTGTAGCATTTTGTTCTCTATTTTATGACTTTTAATGGTTTGTCAGAATTCCTGATTTCCAAAGGCACTTTTTGCTACTGTAGCAGCATTTCTTAAATTTTGTGAATAAGAATCATTTGGAAACTTAAGTCCTTTCATTGTAGGTGATCCAGATATGAAATTTACAGAAACACTAGGACAGAGACTAATAAAAATTCAGAATTCTGAGTTCTATCATTTGAAACTTGAGTTTTGGGTTTTAAATCCTGTATTATAGAGGTAGCTATGGGGCGAGCAGGATAGAAATGGAGGAAGGTCTGTGAATCTCCAGTCTTTGCCATCTAGGGAGTTGTTCACTTTCTAAACCTTGACAAATTCATGTCGTTATTTTGGGTTTCCTGTGATATAGGCAAGTGTCAGTTCCTGTCCTTAAATGTTGTCTTAATTATATTCATTTCTTCTCTCACTCTTTTTCTTAGATGAATGTTGAATTGGCCTAACTACTAACTACTAACATACTAACGTAGGTATGGCAGGCAAAATAATTTCCTTCCAAAGACTTCCACATCCTAATCATCTGAACCTGTGAATAGATTACATTCCATGACAAAATGTAATGAACATGTAATTAAAGTTACAGACCTTGAGATTGTAAGATTATAGTGGATTATTCAAGAAGGTTCAGTTTGTCACAACTCCTTGAAAATGAAGAGACTTTTACAACTGGGTTAAGGAAAGAAGACTGAAGAGGAAGGAAGCTTGATAGAGAATAACCCTGCTGTCATGACTTTGAAGATGAAGGAATGAGACCAGGAGTCAAAGACTATGAAGATGGAGGAAGGAGTAGCCTTAAAAACACCTGGGAATGGCCCGCAGTCTTAGAGCAAAATGTTAGTCACTCGAACTTGTCTGACTCTTTGCAACCCCATGGACTGTAGCCCCCCAGGCTTTCTGTCTATGGGATTTCTCAGGCAAGAATATTAGAGTGGGTGGCCATTCTCTTCTCCAGGGGATCTTCCAGATCAAGGGATTGAACCTAATCTCTTGCATTGCAGTCAGATTTTTTACCCTCTGAGCCAAGAGGGAAGCCGTGTTATAGCAAAAGGAACTGAATTTTGTTCATTCAAATGAACAGGAAATGGATTTTTTCCTATAGCTTCCAGAAATAAATGCTGCTATTTTAAGTCACCAGCTTTAGGGTAATTTGTTACTATAGGAAAAAAAAAAAAAAACTAACACAAAAAGGTGAATCTATTTGTCTTTAAATTATGTTCATTTTTTTGAAGTGTGTTAATTTATTTTTTAGTTAAATCTGCAGGTTTAACTAAAAATATATATGCATGTGTATATGTATATACATGTGTGTGTCAGTGTGTGTTGGTGTGTTAGTTGCTCAGTCATGTTTGACTCTTTGTGACCCTAGGAACTGTAGCCCACCAGTCTCCTCTGTCCACGGAATTCTCCAGGCAAGAATACTGGAGTGGGTAGGCATTTTGTTCTTGAGGGGATCTTCCCAACCTAGGGATCACATCACTGTCTCTTGCATTGCAAACAGATTCTTTACCATCTGAGCCACCAGGGAAGCCCATATACACATATAATACAATTTAGTTTTCCTTGTTTTTTCAAGAAAAAGGATCTAACAGGCTTTCCATTTGTTTATTCCAAACATACTAGAGAACACCATGGGATAAATATATGTCAGCTATTAAATGAAAATTATTCACCAAAGATTCAGGGTGCTAACTGGGGAGCTGACAATGACTTCCTGTGAATTATTTTTACCAATTTATTGGCTATATTTGTTTCGGTGCAGAACTTACCATTCTGCCTGCCATACAAATGAACCACCATCCCCGAGTTTCACAGCTTCTGTTGTCTTCCTCCTTGGCCTATAAACCAAGCTTCAGCATGTGGGCTCTTAACATCACATATTTCAGATCTTTACTGTTATTTCTATTTTCAAGTTCCTTTTGCACACATTATTTCTTCATGTATTCCTCTGGCACTTCAGGGAAGTCTTTTTATATTTTGCTGTAAATTTTTCCCAATAGAAAGCTCAGATGGTTAATAGTCTTGCTTTCACTGTTGCTTAAATATGTGATCATAAATCACTGTTGCAAGTTTTATTTCAGGTTTTAGAGCTTAGCATCATTAAGAAGTTATTTTTCTTAGGAATAACTAAGTCTTCATTCGTAAGATGTTGGTGCTATCAATGATCTCAGGGGACAGATATAGTACAGATGGTTGGGAGGTTTTCTTTTTTCTCACTTATCAAAAAACAAGAAGGACTGTTTTTCACGTTTTTATGATTGTTTTCCAAAAAATAGGTAATTTAATCTTCTATCTTCTGTTAAAATAAGAAACCTACCAAAAAAAATAAATAAATAAAACAAAACAAACAAAAATCAGCGCAGTGCCTTACAACAGCTTTTCAGATACAGGTTGCCTGTGTCTTCTTTCTACCACGTACATGGTAAGTCACTTCCGTTGTTTCCAACTTTTTGTGACCCCATGAACTGTAGCCTGCCAGACTCCTCAGCACACAGGATTCTCTAGGCAAGAATACTGGAGTGGGTTGCCATGCCTTCCTCTAGGGGCTCTTTAGGAACCCAGGTAATGAACCCTCATCTCTCACGTCTCCCACATCTTTTGCTTTGGCAGGCAGGTTCTTTACCACTAAAGAATCTGCTTGCAATGCAGGAGACCTGGGTTTGATTCCTGGGTCGGGAAGATCCCCTGGAGAAGGGAATGGCAACCCACTCCAGTACTCTTGCCTGGAGAATCCCATGGACGGAGGAGCCTGGCGGGCTGCAGTCCACAGGCTTGTAAAGAGTAGAACAGGACAGAGCGACTAAGCGCGCATCACCCAGAAGTGCTCCTTCTACCACAGCGCAGACCACAGTCTCTTTTCATATAGGATAAGATGTTCTTCTGAGGGAAATATACAGAGACTAGTAATTTATGAAGCACAATTCTATTTCATTCTAGTTTTAATGATCAAGTCACATGCCACAGTGTGACGTCAAGGGGGTGGGAAAGATTCCTCTCACAGAAGGAACTGGAGGTCACACGGCAGAGAGTTTTACAGGGAGGGGGATACATAATCGATACGGTAATAAAATGTAGTGTACTATATTTAAAATATGCCTCATGTGTTTCTGTATAATGCCTTGTTTTCCTCTCTTGTTTATGAGTAAGGAGCTAAATACATCTCAGTTTCTAGAATGAGTAAGCTCTGTTAATACCCAGTTTATTATTCTCAGATATGTCATAAGTAACTACTTTGCAATCATCAATCAGTTATTTCAAACACTTTCACATCTACAGAGTAGCAGTTGAAAGTATGAAATAAGGTGTTATATTAATTAATGTTATTCTTAGTGATCTTTAAAATTATTAAGCTTTGCTATATGTCCACTATATAGATTTCCCTGCAATTGTTGTTACCAAAATTCAGATTCCCTGTTTAATTAGAAGGGGTGGGGAAGGAATAGGGAGATTTTTGTGCTTTCTCTATGTTCACTTTTTTTAAAAGATGAATTATAGTTGATTTACAATATTATAATAATTTCAGATGTACAACATAGAGATTCAACATTTGTATAGATTATAGTCTTTATAAAGTTACTGTATAATATTGACTATATGTGTACATATATAATATTGACTATATGTGTGCTAAGTTGCTTCAGTGATGTCTGACTCTTTGTGGCCCTATGGACTGTAACCCACCAGGCTCCTCTGTCCTTGGGATTCTCCAGTCCCTCCTCCAGGGGATCTTTTCAACCCAGGGATTGAACTCACATTCCTGGCAGATTCTTTACCACTCAGCCACTGGGGAAGCCCATAATATTGACTATTATGGACACATTTACTTTAGTCATTCATCTGTTGATAGACACTTAGAATGTTTCCATTTCTTGGCAATTGCAAATAGTGCTGCTATAATCATTGAGATGGATGTCATCTTTTCAAATTAGTGTTTTGTTTCTTCTCAATATATACCAAGGAGTAGATTTTCTGGATCAACATGTTAGTTCTATTTTAAGTTTCTTTAGGAAGCAGCACTCTGTTTTTGCCACAGTGGCTGCAAAAATTTACATTCCCATCAACAGTGTATTACCAGGACTCTCTTTTCTCCACATCCGGGCCAATATATGGTTTTTGTGGTCTTGTTGATGGTAGCTGTTCTGACAGGTGTGAGGTGGTATCTCATTTTGGTTTTAATTTACATTTCTCTGATGAGTAGCAATCTTCAGCTTCTTTTCATGTGCCTATTGATCATATGTGTGTCTTCTTTGGAAAAATACCTATTCAGATTTTCTGTCCACTTGCTAATCATGGTGCTTGTGTGTTGTTTGTTTTTGGATACTGAGTTGTATGAACTGTTTATATGTTTTGGATATTAACCCTTTATCAGTTATGTCATTTGCAAATATTTCTTCCTATTCAGAGGCATGGAAAAACAAACTGGTTCCAAATTGGGAAAGGAGTACATCAAGGCTATATATTGTCACCCTGCTTATTAAAGTTATATTCAGAGTACATCATGCAAAATACCAGGCTGGATAAAGCTCAAGCTGAAATTAAGATTGCCAGTAGAAATATCAATAACCTCAGATATGCAGAGGACACCACCCTAATGGCAGAAAGTGAAGAGGAACTAAAGAGCCTCTTGATGAAAGTGAAACAGGAGAGTGAAAAAGCAGGCTTAAAAACCAACATTCAAAACACTAAGATCATGGCATCTAGTTCCATCAGTTCATGGCAAATAGATGGGGAAAAAATGGAAAGAGTGGCAGACTTCATTTTCTTCTGCTCCAAAATCACTGTGGATAGTGACTGCAGCCATGAAATTAAAAGATGCTTGCTCCTTGGAAGAAGGCTATGAGAAACCTAGACAGTGTACTAAAAAGCAGGGACACTTTGCCAACAAAGATATGTCTAGTCAAAGTTATGGTTTTTTGAGTAGTAACGTATGGATTTGAGAGTTGGACCATAAAGAAGACTGAACACTGAAAAATTGATGCTTTCCAACTGTGGTGCTCTTGGACAGTGAGAAAATTAAGCCAGTCCATCCTAAAGGAAATCAACCCTGAATATTCATTGGAAGGACCAACGCTGAAGCTGAAGCTCCAATACTTTGGCCACCTGATGCATAGAACTGACTCACTGGAAAAGACCCTGATGCTGGGAAAGATAGAAGGTGGGAGAAGAAGGGGACGACAGAGGATGAGATGGTTGGATGGCATCACTGACCCAATGGGCATGAGTTTGAATAAACTTTGGGAGTTAATGATGGACAGGGAGGCCTGGCATGCTGTAGTCCATTGGGTCACGAAGAGTCAGACATGACTGAGGGAGTGAACTGAGCTGAACTAATGGAAAATGTTACTCCTACCTCTATTTATTTTACCTGCTCTTGTGTTATTATTGTTACACATTATATGCCTATATATTTTAGATATCTATTCAATATATCATTAAAGGTGTTAGTTTTATAATTTTGCATCTTTTAAAAAAGATTAGATATGAAGACAGAGCAAGTATATATTTATATTTTTTGTTACATTAAAAATTATTGTCCATTTCTGTATTCCTTAATTTCTTCCTGAAGATTTAATTACCATAGTGTGGCAAATCCCTGTTCCAAAACAGCTTTATTTTCACCCATCTTCTTTAAGCCATTAGTGCTGAATCTACTACATCTCTATGTATTTATTATAAGGCAAACAATACAATCATATATGTATATATATTTCTACATATATATCCATATATAAATATGTTTGTGTGTGTATATATATATATATATACATATATATATATATATATAATTGTTACATCTACTTATATATGGCATTACTATAGATGGTCTTTCCAGGTGGTGCTAGTGGTGAATCTGTCTGTCAATGCAGGAGATGCAAGAGACATGGGTTTGATCCCTGGGTCAGGAAGATCGCCTGGAGTAGACATGGCAGCTACTCCAGTATTCTTACCTGGAAAATTCCATGGACAGAGGAGCCTGGTGGGGTCCATGGGGTCACAAAGAGTCAGACATGATTGAGTGATTGAGCACACACACAATTACTGTATATATAAATACAGTTTTATACAATAGTTTTTGAATAAATTAAGAGAAAGGAAGTAAAGTAAGAAGCATTTATACCATTTTCTGTAATTACAAAATTATTTTCACTGGTGGTCTTTATTTTTTCTTATGGGTTTGAATTTCTATCTAGGTTTACATGCTTTCTGACTAAACAACTTCCTTTGGTATTTTTTGTGTTATGGGTTATGTAGATGAGTTTGCTCAGGTTTTGCCTTTGGAAAAAAATGTCTTTATTGCATCTTCATTTTTTGAAACATACTGTTCCTGGGTATAGTATAACATTCTTGTTTGAAAGCCCTTCTTTGGGAGATGGAGTGAGGGTTATTGATTATTTTACCCAATCTTCTAGATTCTATTGTTCTTAATGAGAGTTGTCTATTAATTTTATTGGAGGATGGCTCCATTGTCAGAGGTAAGTTATTTTATCTTGCTGCTTTCAATAATTTCTTTCATTTTCACTTACCAAGATTTTTGGGCTTCCCAGGTGGTGCTAGTGGTAAGAGACATATGTTTGATCCCTGGGTTCTGGAAGATCACCTGGAGGAGGGCAAGGCAATCCATTCCACTATTCCTGCCTGGACAGAGGAGCCTGGTAGACTAGAGTCCTGTGGGGTCTCAAAGAGTTGGACACAACTGAAGCTATGCTGGTGGTTTTCTACATTTCTCTGAAGCTGTGTTCAGTTTTCACCATTCTCTTTTTCTCTTTGTTTTTCAATTTGTAATCTTTTATCATTCTATCTTTAAGTTCATAAATTTTTTTTTCTGCCAGTTCAAATCATCAATGAAACATCTCTAGTGAATTTCTTTTTCTTCTTCTTTTTTTTTTTTTTACTTTTTAACTGCAAAATTTTCATTTTGTTTCTTTTCAAAAGTTCCATCTCTTTATTATTGTTTTCCATTTGATGAGACTTTGTCTTCTTACCCTCCTTTAATTCATTAAACATGGTTTAAATATGCACTCTATATTTTGAGTGTATTTATAATATTTGCCCTGCTTTTGTCTATTAAACCCAGCATTTGGGTTTCCCTGAAATGTAAACAATATTTCTGATAAAAGGCATCTATGCTATCAACATAATTTTATTTCCTCAGTATTCTAAATAAACTATTTTCTTAAATATTATTAGATGTTGTGCTGCATTAACTATGTTAGTGTGCTAGGTAGTATCTGGTAAATTAATATTCTGATATATTATTAGTAATGTTGATGGCTTAATCCAACAGTATTCGTATGAATTTTATAAAATTCTATGAGAGTCAGTAGCTTTTGTTCTTTGACTTAGTATTCTAAATATTATTTTATGTATGTTTAGAGAGTAACTGCTTTTATTATAAAATAAGTAGAAAAATATGCATATACTACATATATAATCTGATTGGTAGAATGTTAGCACTCTCACTTTTCAGTGTGTGTCCATTTAATAGAAAATTCAACAGGTGAAATATATTTATCACAGCAACATATGCTAATCCTTTCTAGATATGAACATGATATGGGAAATAACATTCTTAAATATGTTCATATTTTAATCTATTTGAAATTAACAAATACGTTTCTCTAAGGCTACTTTTAGGAATTTGTGAACTCTTAGGACGTAAATGAAAATTTTGAGTCAAGAAGAAATATGTAACTTTTCTGGAGTAAAAAGAAAAATTGTAATTAATTAGAAAGCCTAAGTTCTTTGACACCATCAAAAGGAATTTCAATTAAAATAATAAATTAGTAAGGTTTTTGAATAATACTGATTCAAAATTAATCTCTCTATATATTAATTATAATTATTGACATGCAGAAACAGAAAGTTTGCCTTTGGTGCCATTTTGACACAAACTGTAAACCTTATCACAAACATTAAGGTTGACAAATTAGAACATTGGAACCATAGAATATTAAGAACTAAAATTGCTAGTTAAGATAATGTCATCAAAGGTTACTTCTTTCACAGAAAACTCTGGAAATCTTAGTGCTAACAAAATTACTTATTTATTTATTTTTTATTCATGTGAAGCATAATTAATTCACTGCTCCTGTGAATTGATAATACTCAGGCTTTTGCTTTATGAAGTTGTTCCTAGACATATGCATAATACCAGAAGGATCTATTGAGTTAGTTTCTCTAAAATTTGACTCTAAAAGTCTACAGGAAAATATATGTGTATGAGTCATTATGGGATACAAGCTGGAAGCCTGAGTTCGTCAGTGATTTAAACGGTGGCTCTAGTGGTAAAAATCCTGCTTGCTAATGCAGGAGAGGTAAGAGATGCAGGTGTGATCTCTGGGTTGGGAAGATCTTCTGGGGGAGGGCCTGACAGTCTGCTTTAGTATTCTAGCCTGGAGAATTCCATGGATAGGGGAGGCTGGTGGGCCACTGTCCACAGGGTTACAAAGAGTCGGACATGACTGAAGCGACTTAGCATGCATTCAGTAATGATACTTTTCTTATATCCTGGTCAAGGTTTATACTTAAGTTTTAGTATTGACCATCCCCTGAAGCTTTGAATAAAATAACATAGAAAGTTAACACCTTCTACTTGATCTCAGGCTTAGGCATTAAAGCTTAAAATTTGCTTACAGTTATTATTCTTGGCTAGTGTAATTATAAATGTGATTAGTAAGAATAAAATGCAATTATACTGTTTATAAAACCAGTAGTGATTTTTCAGCTTCAAAAATTTACTTCTTTCAGAGAAGTTAACTTCTTTGAGCAAGGCACTGCTTATATTTCTTTTAATTCTGTATATTTATTTTTTCAATTATCCAATCTACTAGGGATAGGAGAATTATCCAATTCCCTTATCACTTCCCTATCCCAACTTCCCACTGATGTATTTCATATATCTTAATATTAAATCAATATTGAATATTATGGCTCAGTATTATTACAGTGGGTTATGAGTTTTACAAATAAACATTTAGTTCTTAGATTTTGTACACGTTTGATACCAAGATAAATGAGCTACATTTCCTGATAGTTTAGGATCAAAACAGACTTTTAAATAGATGATTGCACTAAAATATGGGTGTCCTATGAAAGAAATATTCAGCCCTAACTATGGAAGCATTTGGGATTTCTGCTTGGACAATAGCTTCCCAGGTCAGTTATTAGTTTCCCTGGGAAATGATTGGGGGAAGGAAAGGAAAATTCTAAATTCCAGAGAGAGGGAGCAGGTAAAACACAGATTTTTTTGTTGTTTAGTTGCTAAGTCATGTCTGACTCTTTAGGGGACCCATGGACTGTGGTCCACCAGGCTCCTCTGTCCATGGGATTTCCCAGGCAAGAATACTGGAGGGGGTTGCCATTTCCTTCTTCAGGACATCTTCCCAACCCAGGGATCGAACCTGTGTCTCCTGTATCGGCAGGCAGATTCTTTGCCACTGAGCTACCAGGGAAGTCTAAAGAACAAATACTAGCAGTAAATAATGTATGATTGCAAGCAATTTAGTAGTAGAATGATCTATGTGCATTGGTGTGCGGGAGCTGATCCCTACTTGCTCACAAGACCCATTTGTGCATGTTTTTCTCCTACATTGTTTTCAATGAAATCTCTTTGGTAGCTCAACATTGGCCATGTCCAGAGTATTAACATGATGGCACTTGGCAAATTTCAGTGCTGTTCCCTTTCTTTCCTCCTGCCTTGCTTTTTGTCCTGGAAGGCTGATTGTTAAACATTTATCAGGACAAAACTGCTTTTGTAGTAAAATGTTTTTAAGAAAGTTACACACTAGTATGTATGCAAAAAGCATGCTGAACTATGACTTAGCTACTTGAGCAAGGACCTGAAAGACTGTATTTCTCACAGCTTCTCTAGGGGATATTTCTATACTCTAAAGTATGGGAAATACTGACAAATATATGATGGGAAGCTGTTGAGGATTTTGAGGTGAAAAGATGGCTCTGATGATTTGTAGTGGAACTGAAATCAGTGTCCAAGAAACCAGTGACTACTTGGTTCATGAAAAAATGGACAATCTTTACTTGTTTTCTGGGAATTTAAATTGAACTCTTGGAGAGCTGTTCAAAAGAAAAGGAGCACTTCAGATTTATATGCAGTGCTCACGGGGAGAGCTACAGGGGTTGAAGAAAACATCTTTTATTTTTCTCCAGGTTGAGCAAGAGGCTTCCTATAGCATGAGGGAGGAAATATTTCTCTATTTTATTGTAATGACAGTGAATGACTATTGTTAAATTCTCAAATGCTTATAGAAGAATTTAGAAGAGAAGAATGGAGGTCCTTCAAACTATAGAGACAGAATAGATTTGGTTGAACTACAAAGCAATGTATTGCTTTGACAATAGGACAAGATTCTGCTTAAGCCAAACTGCAAAAGAGCCATCAACACTTTATAAACTGTTGAAATAACTTCTTTATCAGTAGAGCATCACACTGTTTCACCACTTAACTTTCATAACTTTATCTTCTTTGAGCTATTTAATTTCTTATTATGATCTTGAGTGCTTGGCAGACAGATGCATATAAAATGACATAATGGACCTTTTATGGGCTATTCAACTGGTGATCTTTGAACTCATATTGCTAAGTAGTCTGTGGAAAGATAAGCCATTTTAGCCAAGCTTTAAAGCAATCTGCATTTCAAACCCATGCTGATAGTGTATTTATTGGTTCTAGTAAGATATTATACATTGTTAAACTTTTTTTTTTTTTTTTTTTTTTAATGATATGAGAATCTGTCAGGTTTAGGAAAGAGTGATTATGTTTCATTCAGTTCACTGGCCATAAATTTCATGATAGAGTTCTGGTATATTACCTTTCACACAATCATTTTGGTTGTACTCTGGGGGTCTAAAAAGATTCAAATTGAGTAAACTGTAATGTAACTATACTCTAGATGAATTGGCTTAAACATTAAAGCTGTAGATTGAAAAAAATCTTACATAGGTAAAGATTAAGATGTGAAGAAACAGCTTCCAACTATACCTGTCCTTAGAAATGCAAAATTTCTGAGTGTCTTTAGTAATGAAGATGGAGATACTATGCAATTACATAAAACTTTTCTCTGGATAATCCTTTACTGCTAAGGAGGAAAATGAACCAAGATAATATTATCATATACTCTCATTAGACTATGAATACATCTAGGAAAAGATGAGAAAAAAAAAATGTTAAGAACTGCAAAGAGTCTGAGATATTTTTGTAATTGTAAGCTTAAAAAATTCCCTGCCATAGGTACATAGATGCTAGCAGAAGACATAGGGCTCCTGATTGGAGACACAAAGCCTTATTGTTCTCAGACCAACAGGAAACATGTTTTTGCTTCAGTTTCATTAGTTCCCTGAGACAGACACACCCTAAGGTGACCTACTTCCTGATGTTCATGCTTTTGTGTAATTCCCTCTCCTTGAACATGAGAGGGATCTACAACTTTCTTTTAACCAGAGGAATATAGTGAAAATGATAAACCTTTTAAAGTTAGGATTCATTGTATGGCAAAGGTGATAAGGTTTCCCATGATCACATTATATTAAGATTCTGTCTTAGCAGATGGGAGCTGGAGACCAAATCCAGTTTATGTGCATGAGGAGGTAAGTCCCATGTTGGAGGACCCACTTGTCAATAAATTGCAGGGGGTCATTAGAAACTGTGGGGAGCCTCTTATCAACAGCAAGGAAAACTGAAGGTCCACAGTCATACAACCATAGTGAAGTGAAGTGAAGTCGCTCAGTCGTGTCCGTCTCTTTGTGACCCTATGGACTGTAGCCTACCAGGCTCCTCCATCCACGGAATTCTCCAGGCAAGAATACTGGAGTGGATTGCCATTTCCTTCTCCAGGGGATCTTCCTAACCCAGGGATCGAACCCGGGTCTCCTGCATTGTATAACCATAAATAACTAAAAATAACCTGAATGAACTTGCAGGCAGAGTCTTCCTCTGTTGGGACTCTAGATGATCAAGGACCCTGAATTGCAACTTAACTACAGCCTTGTGAAACCTTGAGAACAGGACCAGTTTAAGGTGTGTCTGGATACCCATGAAATAATATGTGAGATAATAACTGCATCTTGTCTTAGACTACTAAATGAGAGTCATTTGTTATGTGGCGCAGAAAACATGGCTGAAATCCCTTGAGAGCAGAAGCAGGCCTTGGTGGATATGTCCACACAGTGGGTCTGTGTCACAGTTGGTGACCCTTGAGACTCGGAAATTCTAGTTTCATATAAGATGTTCTAGAAAGCCTGTATAAACTTTCTCTTCTTAAGAACATATTATAATCTTGTACAGGAAATCTGCCTTCTGACTCTGAGGAAGGTACTATATTCATCTTCCAAGGCTGTTTGCTATACAAATATCCTTGAAAAAGTCATCTGGGACAACTGCTGTCACAAGATTAGACATGGAGAATTGTTGCCAACAGCTCAGAGGTACTTTCAGCACTGTAGGAGAATTTCCATATACTTAGCGGGATACAGTTTTCTGGAAGAGACTCATGTTGTGTCTCATTCACGCCAAAAGGTTCATTTGGGGCAATAAAATAACTTAGCCTATTTTATAAAATAATATTTAGTTACCTAGTTTCTCCCTTGATAAACAAATTATAATCACAGTTGCTGATGCACAGATTATATTGCACTTTGATATAGAGTAGCTGTGGGATTCTGGGGAACTTAAAAATATCCATTAAAAGATACAGGGAGAATTTTATGCTCTGTCTTAAATATAGAGATATAAATGTACTCTCTCATTTTCAGTACTCAAAATAATGATATTTTAAGATATATAGACATAAGAATCTGAAGATGTAACAGAACATTAATAAAAATTATTAAATTCATTTTAAGTAACCATTTTAAGCTATAAATATTTTTGGTTGTTTTTGAGTTCTTAATATTTTTAATTTAGAGGATTAAATACAAATTGTGACTCCATGAGTAGACTTAAGTCTTGGGTGTTTTATCATGAGAGCTGGAACATCAGACTAAATGAATAAGACTTTATTGATTTGGTAGTATTTGCTCAAGATGCAGGATTTAGGATCCTGACAAGGATCTCAGGAGATGATATAGATTCCACTAGAGTAAGTTTTAAGTGTGGAAATATTGATAGTCAAAGTGAATGAGCACTCAAGAATCTGTACCTGTGATATTGTAGCTAATAGGGAAAAATGTATTTGGACATTTAGATGAGAAAATACACACTTCTCATATACATATCGGGGTTCATCCACAGTTCCTGACTCACATCTTCCAAAACCCTTGGAATTTCTTGAGTGATAAGTGCATGGAATAATATTTGATCTCTTGCCCTGAGTTCCTGAAAACTGAGGGAGCTTGTGGTTGAATCAATCAACAATGGCAATGGTTTAATCAATCTTGCCTATGTAATGAAGCTTCCATGAAAACTAAAAGAGACAAGGATTGGAGAACTTTCGTGATGGTGAACACATGGGGATTGGGGAAAGTGGCACACCTGTAATGGCAATGGAAGTTTTGAGCTCTTTCCCCAAGCTTTGCCCAAGGAATCTGTTCTTCTGGCTGTTGATTGTTATTCTCTAATATTCTTTTACAATAAATCTAGTGGGTAAACTGGATTTTCCCAAATTCTGTGAGCCATTCTGTTTAAAGTACAGATAACAACCTGGACTGGATAACAATTGGCATCTTGAGCTAGAGGGGGTTTTTGAAACTTCCAGTTGTACATAGTCTGTCAGAAACACAGGTACCAACCTGGTCTTGCATCTACCCTTGTAGAGGGCAATGCCTGGGACTCAGCCCTTTAGTTTAGTGAAATCTGATTCTATTTCCAGGTAGATAGAGCAAGATTGAGCTAGCACCCAAGAATAGCTCATTTGTGTGGGAAAGATCACACACACACAGACACACGGAATGAATTGAGTCTAAGAACCTTAAAGCTATCTCCAGAAGTAATTTTTAAGAATGAATGATCTAATAGATAAAGGAAATTGTCCTATTAAACAGTTAAATTCTCTTTCTTATTAACAGTATCTGGACCTAGGCCAATTTTGATTCAGAGACCACTCATTAAAGAAAGTATTTGGTCCTTTGGCAGAAGGATTCTGTAACACCATGGCAAATGTACAAGTTAATGTGCCTTCAGTGGGACACAAATCTTTGCAAGACAATTAAGACTCTTTGGTAAGTTTGACAGTATTGATTACATTCCACCCTGGAATGGCCATTCATTCATTCAGATGGGGATAAAGACATATGCTGAGTATGGGTCTGCCTTTCCTGCCTCCAAAGCCACAACCAACACTCTTATTAGAGGACTTATAGACTGTTTGCTTCATGGACATGGGCTTCCATAAAATATCACTTTTTTTTTTTCATTTATCTTCATTAGCTGGGGGCTAATCACCCTACAATATTGTAGTGGTTTTAGCCATACATTGATATGAATCAGCCATGGATTTGCATGTGTTCCCCATCCCGATCTCCCCTCCCACCTCCCTCCCCATCCCATCCCTCTGGGTCTTCCCAGTGCACCAGCCCTGAGCACTTGTCTTATGCATCCAACCTGGGCTGGTGATCTGTTTCACCCTTGATAATATACTTGTTTCAGTGCTGTTTTCTCAGAACATCCCACCCTCACCTTCTCCCACAGAGTCCCAAAGTCTGTTCTGTACATCTGTGTCTCTTTTTCTATGTTGCATATTGGGTTATCGTTACCATCTTTTTAAATTCCATATATATGAGTTAGTATACTGGCTCGGGGGTCGCGTAGCCTTTTTATAAAAATAAATAAATAAATAAAAAGAAAGTAATGTGCAGGAATTAGCTGTGACTGTGGGATCCACTGGTCCTACCACCCAACCTAAAAGCTATTAGACTGATAGCAGATTGGAACGATTGCAAAGCTGAACTGGCAAATCAGAAGTGATACTTTTGAAATGGCCGGATATCATTGTCCAGGGTTCGGGATCCACCTTAAAGCAAAAATGTTTGTATAGTGCTAGATACATATTAGGAGGAATTCATGGACCTGATATTCACATGTTAAAACAAATGGCCAAGCTTATCATGATTCCAAGTGATTCCTTGGGGAATATTGCTTCCTATCCCTGCTAATCTGAGTTCTGCAAGATTGGGTGCCAATGGGAGAAACATTTCAGCCAAGGGACATATCAAGAATTCTACTGAACTCTTAAGAGACTGGCGCTGTTTGTTGAGGAGTCTGATTTCAAGGTCAAAATCTGGTATAACCTTTCAGACCCAAGTTTAGTTAATTAGCAAAGAAGCCTTTGTTAATTTGCAGGTTCATGGCAGAAAGCCCTACCCACAGTAAGCTTAGTGTACAGCCTTGCCTTACAGACTTCTGGAGAAAGTTACTGCCAAAGACTCAGGTCTCCTCCCCAGGCCAGCTAGCATATTCACATTTTTGGCCGAGGCACCTCTGTTCAGAGGCCTTCTAGTCAGCTGAGATGTTTTTACCTTACCTCCTTACCAGGGGATCTTGACTGAGACAACTTTCTCCACTCTGACTCAGGACTGTTGCACTCTTATTACTTCCTACTCTTCTCCTCTAGACCCCAGTCACACACACACACACACACACACACACACACACATGACAGGAGTTTATTCAGAACTCCTTTTTATTAAGACAGTTCCCTCGTCTGCCCTAATCTGCCTGACTCCCACTTGGTACCACTCCATGGGGAAAAATTGAGCATTGGGAAAGCAGTGCCTTATTTTGACTCTTTCTTATACTCCTGCAGAAAGTGAATAGAAGCTCAGTTGTTATTTTTAGCTTAATTGTCCCATGACCACCTTGACACCTGGCTGCTTTGGACTTCATGCCAAGGAAAAGCAGGTCAAAAAAGGAGTCATCAAGTTGTCAGGGGTCAGGGACCCTGATCATCAATCTGAGACAGAACTTCAGTTACACAGTGTGGTAGGGAGTGATATTGTTGGCACCCAGAGAAGCTATTTGGATGTCTTTTGGTACACTCCTGCCCAATTCTGACGGTCAATAGATAAATACATTAATTTCTGTCAGAGAAGGTCGTGGTGATCCCTTGGGCACAAGCATCTGTGCCATGCCATAAGGAAATACTGCAAGACTGCCACAGGCAAAACTTCAAGCTGAGGGGGAGCAGGCCAGTCAATCCCAAAGGAAATCAACCCTGAATGTTCACTGGGGCGGCTGATACTGAGGCTGATACTTTCACCACCTGATGTGAAGGGCCAGCTCATTAGAAAAGACCCTGATGCTGGCAAAGATTGAAGGCAGGAGGAGAAGGGGAAAACAGAGGACACGATAGCTGGATGGCATCACTGACTCAATGGGTATGAGTTTGGGCAGGCTCCAGGAGATAGTAAAGGACAGGGAAGCCTGGAGTGCTGCAGCTCATGGGGTCTCAAAAAGTCAGATGTGACTGAGTGACTGAACAACAATAAGAGAAAAGAAGACAGGTATCTGTTGCAATATTACATTGAAGGGTTTTAATTTGTCTTACTAATCTCCTACTTCTAAGTTTCCCCATGAACACTGACCTCTGTGAACCTTGAAAAAACTTCTGGCACTTCACTTGCAAACACAAAAGACCCAAAATAGCAAAGCAGTCTTGGGAGAGAAGAATGGAGCTGGAGGAATCAACCTTCCTGACCTCAGATTATACTACAAAGCTACAGTCATTAAGACAGTATGGTACTGGCACAAAAACAGAAATATAGACCAGTGGAATAATATAGAAAGCCCAGAAATGAGCCCATGTACCTATAGGTGCCTTATTTTTGACAAGGGAGGCAAGAATACACAATGGGGCAAAAACAGCCTCTTCAAGAAATGGTGCTGGGAAAACTGGACCGCTACATGTAAAAGAATTAAATTAGAACACTTCCTAACACCATACACAAAGATATACTCAAAATGGATTAAAGACCTAAATGTCAGACTAGAAACTATAAAACTCTTAGAGGAAAATATAGGTAGAACACTCCATGACATAAATCAAAGCAAGATCCTCAAAGACCCATCTCCTAGTGTGATGGAACTAAAAATGAAAGCAAACAAGTGGGACCTGTTTAAACTTAAAAACTTTTGCACAACAAAGGAAACTGTAAGCAAGGTGAAAAGACAACCCTCAGAATGGGGGAAAAAATAGCAAATGAGACAACTGACCAAGGATTAATTTCCAAAATATATAAGCAGCTCTTGCAACTCAATACCAGAAAAACAAAAAACCCAATCAAAAAGTGGGAAAAAGACCTAAACAGACATTTCTCCAAAGAAGACATACAGATAGCTAACAAACATGAAAAGATGCTCAACATTGCTCATTATTAGAGAAATGCACATCAAAATCACAATGTGATGTTACTTCACACTGGTCAGAATGGCCATCATCAAAAAGTCTACAAACAATAAATTCTGGAGAGGGTGTGGAGAAAAGGGAACTCTCTTGCACTGTTGGTGGGAATGTAAATTGATACAACTATTATGGAAGGCGGTATGGAGTTTCCTTAAAAAAAAAAAAGAAAATCTAGGAATGAAACCACCATATGACCCAGCAATCTCACTCCTAGGCATATACCATGAGGAAACCAAAATTGAAAAATACGCATGTATCCCATTGTTAATAGCAGCACTATTTGTAACAGCTAGAACATGAAAGCAGCCTAGATGTCCATTGACAGATGAATGGATAAAGAAGTAGTGGTATATGTACACAATGAAATATTACTCAACCATAAAAAGGAACACATTTGAGCCAGTTCTGATGAGATGGATGAACCTAGAACCTATTATACATGGTGAAGTGAGTCAGAAAGAAAAAGATAAATATAGTGTTCTAACACACATACATGGAATCTAAGAAAATTGTACTGAAGAATTTATTTACAGGGTAGCAATGGAGAAACAGACATAGAGAAAAGACTTATGGACATGGGGAGAGAGGAGGAGAGGGTGAGATGTATGGAAAGAGTAACATGGAAACTTACATTACCATACATAAAATAGATAGCCAATGGGAATTTACTGTATGGTTCAGGAAATTCAAACAGGGGCTCTGTATCAACCTAAGGGGTGGGAATGGGGAGGGAGATGGAATGGAGCTTCAAGAGGGGATATATGTATACCTATGGCTGATTCATGTTGGGGTTTGATAGAAAACAACAAAATTCTGTAAAGCAATTATCCTTCAATCAAAAAAATTAATTAAAAAAATAAATGCTTTTGAAGATGTGAAAAGAAATGTATATGAAGTGGGTAAACCAGTACAAGAGGTGGACACTGTGGTGCACTCTAGGTTCTACTAAAAGAAGGATTAGAAGTGCTGCTGGCAGTGTGGATGGAAGATAGCCTCCAGCTCTCAGGTTCTTCAGGGATCACCTCTGCTATAGAAATCTAGAGATCCATACTCTTCTCACAGCCTAAATCCAATGATTGATAGAGGCATAATATAAAGGCCTAGCTATTTTTGTTTCCAACAGGATAACTGATAAAGCATATAGCTCCAGACAAGGCCATAGTTTGGCTGTTGGGATTTCTGTCTCTGAATGATACTTTTCCTTTCCCCTTCATCCTGGAATCACTGATTCCAAGGACACTCACTAATGAAGAGTCTGCCAAAGAAACTCCAGTGTGAATCTCTTGGGCTACCCAACATGTGCCAATTTTTTTATTTTGAATCACTAAAATTCTAATGACTCATAGGCTGAAAGTATAATCTACCTTAGTCTAGTTAATTCTTTTGAACTCATTTCCAAGTTAAAAATTTAACTTTAAAAATTAAGTACAGTGTTTTGAGTTATACAGGTATAAGGGTTTCCCTGGTGGCTCAGACAGTAAAGAATCCACCTGCAAAGTGGAAGATCTGGGTTCAGTCCCTGGGTTGAGAAGATCCCCTGGAGAAGGAAATGGTTACCTAATCCAGTATTCTAGCCTACAGAATTGCATGGACAGAGGAGCATGGCAGTCCATGGGGTTAAAAAGAATCAGACACGGCTGAGAAACTTTCACTTTCACTTTCTTTTAAATTTTGATAGCTGATTTACATTTTAGGCTTCATAAATATTGAAATAAAATGTTTCAGGTATTTGCTCATGAAAAATTCTGGGCCATTATAAATCAAACCATGAATAGGTATGTACTTTAATCCAAACAAAAATAAAATTATGTATTGGGAGACTATAATTGTCTTATATTGCATATTTGGATATTATTCAAAGGCTGTAGTTGATCATGTTGTCTTGAATGACATTTAAAGACTAAATGTTTGCATCCCCACCACTTCCCTGCCCACCCCATACGTTTGTACGTTGAAATCCGAACCATCAGTGTGATGACATTTGGAGGTAGGGCTTTTAGAGGATGATTATGTCATGAGAATGGAGCCCTAATGAACAGGATTGATATCCATATAAGAAGATCCTAGAGACCTCCTTTGCCCCTTCTGTCTTATGAGTTATAGAGATAAGATGATCTTCTATGAATCAGGAAGCCGGAACTCACCAGACAGCAAATCTGCAAGTACCTTGATTTTGGGCTCCCCAGCATTCAGAGCTGTGAAAAATCCTGTTTAAAAGCCACACAGTCAATTTTATCATGTTACAGTAGCCTGAATGGACTAAGACAGCAGGTTACTTTTGCTTATTGAAATGATGAGTCTCAGAAAATCACTGAAGATCAAATTATTTGTAAGAGAAACATGGTTTCTCAGTATTAAACTTCATTCTACTGTGGGCCAAGTTTTACTTATGGCAAAAAATGAAGTTATGTTTTAAAATATTTAGTAACTCAAATAAATCAAGATTTCAGAAAAAGTGTCCACACAGCAATGCTGTTGTATTGTAATATACATGTCACACATACACACAAACACACAGATGACGATGAAAACTGAAATACTTGTAATTGACTTATATGTGTAACTTTGAAGGGAAAATAGTCTGTATTCCATATTTTCACAAAATAACTTCTTCATAAATTGAACCTTGCCTTATAATATCCTTGTTTCCAGGCCAAACCAGATCCATCAGGAATCAATCTCTTTATATAAGTGTCCAGTGTAATTTTTATGAGGACAAGAGATTGTCTCATTTTCCCGTGACTCTGTGCTAATCACAGTCTGGAATTTCAGCCCTCCCATCTTTCCTTAAGATAATGCTAACTCCACTGCTCTGATTGGAGCAGTAGGATGACTGAAGACAATGCCAAGCTTTCCTTTTCTGTTCCCAAACTGAGTCATTGACCATAGTTCACAAGTATAATTATATACAATAGCCTTTCTGAAATTTTGAAATTCCTAAGATAAATATAATTTAGGGGGAAGATGTCTTCCAAAAAAAATTCCAAAATGGCCACTAAAATTTAGTTCTTTAGTATCATCATTTACTTTTTTAGCTTCTAATCAAAGGTGAGGAGGAGGTGTATTTAAAAAGAAACTGCACTGTGGTTTCCTAAAGGGATTGTCTTGTTCAAAAACTTTCCCACCATGAGATTTCCCTTCTCTCTCTACTTTCTGGACAGTTTCTTTTCTTCAACCTTCCATAATTTTATTTTTCTCTCTTAGAGTTTGAACATGTGCTGCCTTCACCTTTGCCTACAAGGATGATCAGTAGACATCACTGTCTGTAACAGTATGTGACACCACTCACTCTGTGCTATTCAATGTGTAGTGGGCAGAGTAAGAATGTACTTCTCCATAGACAGAAAATGTGTTTATCTCATTGACTAATAGCTACCTCATATTTGCTTCATGTTTCTAATGTTCTGCAGCAGAGTTGCAACTGAATTAAGCTATATTTGCTTTGTATGACCATTATAATTAAGTAAACAATCAGATAAATGTTGACTATCATATTTTTTGAGGAAATCCTAGAAATAGCATGATTAAAGTCAGACAAAAACAAGGATGCCAATGATCTAGAACATTATTTAACATTGTTCTGGAAGTACTAGCAAAATGCAGTTAGAGATAAAAGAAAAGAAATATACTTTAAAGGAGGAAAAAATATTTTATTATTTACATGTATCATTCTAACCTGAAGCTCAAACAGAAGCAAATGAAACATTGCTGAAAAAGGTTAAATGATTCAGAAATTAGGTTAATTTACGCCATTTAAAGCCAAGCCAAGTATAAGAAACATTGCTTACAGAAACAACACATTAAAAGATAAAATATATTAAGAAATAAAAAAGCATAGAAATGAAAGAAAAATTCAAATGAGATGTAAAAATTTATATTGTCCTAAGTGAAAAAAAAATGTTTAAGATTTCAATGGTTGATAACATGAAGTTCCCACTTTTCCCTGAATTCACAAATAAAATCAACAAGTAAATCCAATTTTTAAAATTCTTCTTAGGCAAAAGGACTCTAATGTTAATGTAGGAAAATAAACATGATAATATCCCGAATTCTGATACATTAGTTTCCTTATTGCTGCTCTAACAAATAACCAGAAAGAGTGGCTAAGCATTACAAATGTATTGTCTTATTGTTTTGTGGATCACAAGTCTGATTTTGGTCTCATTGAGCTAAAATCAAGATGTCAGTAGGGCAGAATTCCTTTCTGGAGGCTTTAGGTGGGAACCTTGCCTTTTCCACCTTTGTGAGGCTACCAGCCTTCCCTGGCTAATGGCCCCTTTCCTTTTTCTTTACCAGAGATGGCTGACTGGATCCTTCTAACAACGCATCATTCTGACCTTCTCTTCTGCCTTCTTCTTTGCTATTCAAGGACTCCTGTGATTATATTAAATAAATAATCCGGGGAAATCTCACAACCCTAAATTCAGCTGGTTTGCAAACTTAATTCCAATTCAACCTCAATGACTCTTTGCCACATAACGTAAGACATTCACAGGTTCCATCAGGTAGAGCAAATGCATCTCTGGCAGACACTATTCTGCCTTCCACAAATGGCTAATTCTAGTCACTCTACTTGTTTTCTCATTTCCCCATCTACCCACTTTTGTCCTTTCAATCTTACTTAAAACTTGAAAAAGATCATATGTGAATGTGCTTTATAAACTGTGAAGCAATCTACTCAGTAAAATATACAAATTATTTTACTTGTGTTATTTATACATTAATTTATTTTATGTAAGTGATAATGTCTTCCTTTCACATTACTCAGTCTTCCTGTAGCATATGCTACTAAAAGTAACAGCAAGCAAATGAAAAACTAAATATGAACCCAACCAAAAAAAGGAAAAAAAATGCATTTCCTTAATTTGCTAGAGAAGTGTCTCATTAACCTATACCAAATTCCCTTTCAATCAAACTTTTCAGTTGCATAAAATAAATTCAAATTTTGTTTAAATGAAGCTCTGTGAAAACTCTACCTCATTAAATAAATACATTGAACTTTGGTATTAAAAGTGAAAAATATTAAATAAAAAACATATTTCTGAATATATATAGGGCATAATTTCATGCAAATTGACACAGTGCAATTAATTCTGAAATATTGATTAATATGGATAAATCAGTAAGTAACAGCTAACAGAAAAATTAAGAACAAACACATGTTAAAGCTTAGCTAAATCTATGAAAATTTGCATTTGTATACTTTTTATTAATAATGTACAGAATAGGAAGTTCTATCTAACTATATTTCCAAATGTTTCATAGAAATCAATTTAACATCTTTGAATTATAAATTAACTGATTTTGATGGTTTAATTAAACTCCAACTCTGCTACATAAAATTTATCATCTGTGCACTACTATAAAATTGTTATCCTTTACTAGATTTGAATACTAAAAATATGCAAAGTCCATCCTTAGGTCCAAAGACTGTTAAAAGTTGTAATTGTTCATTCTTCTAGGCTGCTATTTTTTAACCTGCTCTCTGGATGTTAAATAATGTTTATTTATTGACATAAAATAACCATTTTGAGAAATAGTATGTCATATTCTTGAATGAACTCATCAGATAGCTTTATATTTCTCAATTTTCCTTTCTAGGATACTATTCCTTTGACTGAAGAAAACAATGAAGATATCTCAATAACAAAATGTGAAGTCTGCTTGAAGAGCAACTCAATATTTAAGTCATTGACCATCAAACTTTTCTTCATAATCACATAACTAGTTTTGAAACTTTCTTTGTTATAAATGCTAACATTGAAGTGAAATATTGCAGAAGAGTAAAGACTTAAGAAAGAATGATGTAAAGACAGAATGAAATAAAGTATGGAGGAAGAGAAAGAGAAGGAGGGGAGGAGGAAGGAAACAAGAAAACCATTAAACGACATCATATTGATGTCTAGTAATAAGAATACAGGCCTATCAGGTTTTAGAGAAGGCATGATATCTCAAGTCTTGAAAATCACTTTAAGACAACATTTCTTTTAGCATATTAAATGTCATTAACCAACTGTCTTCAAAGAGATCAATCAGTAGAACATTTACTTGGATATCTCTATCTCTGGTTGATTTGAAAGTAGTAACATATATGATCCTTGTCTAAAGACCTGCTTTCTCTCTTAAAAAACAAGATTAATTTACCTGAAATCTCAGAACAATGAAATTAAAAATAAAAAAAATAAAAACAATCTAAACACTAAATTGTGCACTTCAGACTTTAAATGCTATTGCATTCAGAAAAAGGAGAAATTCATCCAAACTGGATTATTCAAATACATTTTTCATAAAATTATTTTTTCCTTTAACTGAGGTTTATTTGACATCCTGAAAATTTTATAGCAATTGATTTGGCAAAGAAGAGATAGAAGTGTTTTCCAGGCAGGTGAAGTGAGAGGCCATGCCCTTCTGGCAAAATTGTAGTACAAATATGATGTTGATTAGTGGCTATGAACTGACTCTTCAATGATTTGGTTAACTATGTTATAATTAAATAACTGACAAACTTTCTGGTAGAAGCTGGAGGGGGTGTGTGTGTGAGAGAGAGAGAGAGAGAAATCTATAGTCATCCTCACCTTTGGTCTTACAGTACCTTCCATTCATATGCAGTAGAATTTCATTATAGTAAATTTCCTTAAAGAGTCTGGGTTTTATAAGATGATACAGCATCCTGACTCCATATGAAGTTGTTTTCATGGCTTGTTGTAATATTGCTTTCTTTATTTTCTATGATAATTAATTCTATATGACAAATATTCTCTCATTCTTTTTTTATACCACAATCTCATGAGGGAAAAATACCTGACATGCCATTTAGGGTATACCTTTTAAATTATGTACCAGTAACTATAGGGTGTTTTAAATCAGCAATAATAAAGTTGAAATTGGTCATTTAAGTATTACTTATCTTTGTCTTTATTCTTGCTGTAAAATGCTGAGCAGAGATGAGAACTAAAATGTTATAATTCCTATTAACCAAAATATCAAGAAAAATAAAGATTTTTATGGTGTGCTATCTGCCTGTGAAGTGATCCATGGGATGTATTGTCAATATCTGCTATTGTAATTTCACATTGGTTGAATTTAAAATTTTATACTTCTAATTTCATATATACTGCTATTATGAAAGAAAATAATTTAAAACCTCAGAATAATGACATTAAAATATTGGCACAGCAGCAAAGAGTCTGCCTTTATAGGAGATGCAGGAGACATGGGTTAGATCCCTGGATCAGAAAGATTCCATGGTGGAGGAAATGGCAACCCACTCCAGTATTCATGCCTGGAGAATCTTGTGGACAGAGAAGCCTGGTGGGCTACAGGTTATAGCCTCACAGAGCTGGATATGACTGAGCACACATGAACACATTCATTCAATAAACTGAGAACTAACTGACATCAACATTCTTTCCTTTGTCTTTATTAACATGCCTTTCTGATCCAGTTTTTTTGGGGGGGGAATATGTTCTTTTTTAAATTTTTTTTCATAATGATATCAGAGAAAAATATTTTAGTTAACTGTTCAAAGAAATATCTATTACTGAAATTCACAACTGAGCTAACTGAAAATTACCTTATCAATACTATGCTTTACATTGTACAGGAGGTAGTGGTGAAAACCATCTCCAAGAAAAAGAAATGCAAAAAGGCAAAATGGTTCTCTGAGGAGGCTTTACAAATAGCTGAGAAAAGAAGAGAAGTGAAAGGCAAAGGGAAAAAGGAAAGATGTATTCACTAAATGCAACGTTCCAAACAATAGCAAGGAGAGATAAGAAAGCCTTTCTAGGTGAACAATGCAAAGAAATAGAGGAAAACAATAGAATGGGAAAGACTAGAGATCTCTTCCAGAAAATTAGAGATACCAAGGGAACATTTCATACAGAGATGGGTACAATAAATAAAAAAAAAAAAAGAAAGAAAGAAAGAAATAGCATGGACCTAACAGAATCAGAAGATATTAAGAAGAGGAGGAAAGAACACACAAAAGAACTGCACAAAAAATGTCTTAATGACTTGGAAAACAGCAAGGGTGTGATCACTCACCTAGAGCCAGACATCCTAAAATGTGAAGTCAAGTGGGGCTTAGGAAGCATCACTATGAGCAAAACTAGTGGAGGTGATGGAATTCCAGCTGATCTATTTCAAATTCTAAAAGATGATGCTGTTAAGGTGCTGCATCCAATGTGCCAGCAAATTTAGAAATCACAGCAGTGGCCACAGGACTGGAAAATGTGTTTTCATACCAATCCCAAAGAAAGGCAATGCTAAAAAATGTTCAAATTACCACACAATTGCACTCATTTCACATACTGGCAAAGTAACGCTCAAAATTCTCCTAGCCAGGCTTCAATTCTGTGTGAACTGTGAACTTCCAGATATTCAAGATGGATTTAGAAAAGGCAGAGGAACCAGAGATCAAATTGCCAACATCCGCTGGATCATCAAAAAGGCAAGAGAGTTCCAGAAAAATATCTATTTCTGCTTTATTGACTATGCCAAAGCCTTCGACTGTGTGGATCACAATAAACTGTGGAAAATTCTGAAAGAGATTGGAATATCAGACCACCTGACCTGCCTCTTGAGAAATCTGTATGCAGGTCAGGAAGCAACAGTTATAATGGGACATGGAACAACAGTCGGGTTCCAAATTGGGAAAGGTGTACGTCAAGGCGGTATATTGTCACTCTGCTTATTTAACTTATATGCAGAGTATATCATGTGAAATGCCAGGCTGGATGAAGCACAAGCTGGTAGCAAGATTGATGGGAGAAATATCAATAACCTGATACTCAGATGACCCCACCCTTATGGCAGAAAGTGAAGAAGAACTAAAGAGTCACTTGATGAAAGTGAAAGAGGAGAGTGAAAAAGCTGGCTAAAGCTCAACATTCAAAAAACTAAGGTCATGGCTTCCAGTTCCAATACTTCATGGCTAATAGATGGTAAAACAATGGAAACAGTGACAGACTTTATTTTCTTGGACTCCAAACCACTGCAGATGGTGACTGCAGCCATGAAATTAAAAGATGCTTGCTTCTTGGAAGAAAAGTTATGACTAAACAAGACAACATATTAAAAAGCAGAGACATTACTTTTCTGACATAGTTCTATCTAGTCAAAGTTATGGTTTTTCCAATAGTCATGTATAGATGTGAGAGTAGGACCATAAAGAAAGCTGAGAGCCATAGAATTGAGGTGTTGTTGAAGACTCTTGAGAGTCTGTTAGACTGCATGGAGATCAAACCAGTCAATCCTAAAGGAAATCTATCCTGAATATTCACTGGAAAGACTGATGCTGAAGCTGAAACTCCAATACTTTGGCCATTTGATGCAAAGAACTGACTCATTGGCAAAGACTTTCATGCTGGGAAAGATTGAAGGTTGGAGAAGAAGGGATAAGATGGTTGAATGACAGAGGATAAGATGGTTGAATGACATCCCCGACTTGATGGACATGAGTTTGAGCAAGCTCCAGGATTTGGTGATGGACAGGGAAGCCTGGCATGCTGCAGTCCATTCAGTCTCAAAGAGTCAGACAGGACTGAGTGACTGAACTGAACTGAGAGGGGCTTCCCAGGTGGCACTACTGGTTAAGAACCCGCCTGCCAATGCAGGAGATGCAAGGATGCGAGTTAGATCCCTGGGTCCAGAGAATCCCAAGGAGTAAGGTATGGCAATCCACTCTAGTATTCTTGCCTGGAGAATCCCATCAACTGAAGAGCCTGCCATCCTAGAGTACAGGGTCGCAAAGAGCAGGACATGACTGAAGTTACTTAGCAGGCATAGATGAGAGTGGGGATGAGTCTGAAGCATCATTTTTGTTTTCACAAGGCTTGCTTTGTGGCATAGAAATTCATCCACACCATTCATGGAGGGGAGGTAGAATTATAGAGAGAGCAATATACTGTTAAACATATAGCCTACCATGTTCAGCTACTTTGAGACTGAAAATAAACGTGTTTGTGTCCTAAGTCACATCAGTCGTTTCTGATGCTTTGCATCCCCATGGACTATAGCCCGTCAGGCTCCTCTGTCCATAGGATTTCCAGGCAAGAATACTGAAGTGGTTGCCATTGCTTGCTCCAGGGGATCATCCCAGCCCAGGTATGGAACCCATCTCTCTTAAGTCTCCTGTGTTGACAGGCGGGTTCTTTACCACTAACGCCACCTGGGAAGCTCTAAAAAGTAAATGAGCAGGATGTAAATCTGCTGCTCTCTTTTCCCTGTCCCAAAGCCAGATAGCAATAATGATCTCAAAAACGACCAGTGTAGGTTTCTGGACACACTACCCATGCCTCAGCGATCAGTGTGTTTCTAGAGGCCATTTTCCATAGCTCTAAGAACTCTGATTTCTACTCTATAAGATTATATAATACATGTTTTCATGAGTGCAAAGATGTTGTGGGGCCTAATGCTTATATAATCTTGGAGGTACACCTTAATAAAAAGGATTCAAGAGTGCATATCCTTGTTAAGGTCCCATCGTATAAGGGCCCCAGAACCATAAGATTCTTTTCCTTTCCATTCTAAAGTCACCTTTGCAAATATTTCTGCAATCTATAAGGAATGCTTAGAAAATATAAGGCATTGGTGGACAATTGAAATACTGAGAAAGTACTTGAAATTAGCAAGCAGAAATTACTAAGAAGAGAGTTTATTTCTTCAGGCTAAATTTAACAAGATTGACAGAATTTAAATTTAACCCTTAGAATAACTGGGAAATCATAAATATTAACATTTGATCACATTTTGTGGGAGATGACATAGGGTAAGGAGTATGGAGCCGAACTGGTTGCCAATTCTACCCAATAATGTATCCCAACTCCCTCTTTATTTTCCCTTTTCTTCTTGAAATTTGTTATCTTATTTTGATGATTCATTTTTATTTATTCACTTGTAAACAATATCTACCAGTAGAGAGTTTGAAATGTCAGATACTCACCAAACCAACCCCGAGCTGGGGCAAATGCATATGGCATATGGTTTTATAGTGGGAAATAAGATTATGGAATTTTGGTGATGACCTTCTGGGAAAAGATGTCTTTTCAAATAAAAAGACCTGTGAGAGATGTTCTCAAGCCAGATTCCATAACTGGGTATCATGTCTAAAACTGTACTAAGTAATCTTAAAAGAACTAATTTCTTTTCAGTTCAGTTCAGTCTTTTAAGTAATCTTAAAACAACTAACTTCCAAACCAATATGTTCAGGATTATATACAAAAGCGAAACAAAACAAAATTCTTAAGAACCTGAGTAACTGATTTGATTTGTAAGGTATAGAATGATTTGACCTTCAAAATATGGAAATTTGCAGTTATAAAATACCAAGTCTTTAGTTTTTTTAATTTAAATATTTTCTCTTTTTTAATGCTATAAAACACATCATATGGGGTCTACCCTCTTGAATTCTTAAGTGTACAGCAAAGTATTATTAACTATAAATACAGTGTTGTACTGAATATCTCTATAACTTTTTCATCTTAAGCGATTGCAAAAACTTACATATTGTGAACAACAGCCTCCCATTTCTCCCTTCTAGAATTCCTGGCAACCACCATACTACTTTCAGTTTTAATGAGTTGGACTAGTTTAGACACCTCATATAAATGGAATCATACAGTATTTGTCTTTTGTGACTGACATTTTCTTCATGTAATGCCTTCCACATTCATCTGTGTTGTAATATATGACAAGATTTTCTTCTTTTTTGTGACTGAATGTTATTCCATTGTATGAATATAACACATTTCTTTACCAGTTGGTCTGTTGATGGACATTTAGGCTATTTCTACCTCTTAGCTAGTGTGACTAGTGCTGCAGTGGGACTGCAAATATCTTTTTGAGATCATGATTTTAATTTTTTGGATATACATTCAGAAGTGAGACTGATGGGTCATACGGTAGTTTCTATTTTTAATTTTTTGATGAAATCATATAGTGTTTTCTATAGTGTCTATACAATTTTATATTACTAACAACAATTTAAAAATTTTCCAATTTCTCAACTTTCTTACCAATGTTATCTTTATTTTAATAATATCTTTTCATCTTGTTGATTGTTTCTTTTGCTGTTCAGAAGTATTTAGTTTGATGTGGTCCCTCTTGTCTGTTTTGTTTTTGTTGCTTATGCTTTTGATGTCACATCCAAGTAATAATTGCCAAAGACAATGTCATGAAGCTTTTCCCTTATTTTTACCACCAGGAGTTTTATAGGTTCAGACTTACATTTAAGCCTTTAATCTATTTTGAGTTTAATTTTATGTATGGTGTATGATAGGATCCAATCTCATTTTCTTGTATGAGGATATCTGGTTATCTTAATAAAAGATTGAAGAGACTGTATTTTCCCCACTGTGTATTCTTGTTGCCCTTGTTGAAGATTAGTTGACTGTGTATGTGTAGTCTCATTTCTAGGCTCTCTATCCTCTTCTGTTAATACACATGCCTATTTTTATGCCAATACCATACTGCTTTAATTACTGAATCTTTGAAATATATTTTAAATCAGAAGAGTGATGCTTTCAGATTTGTTCTTTGTCAAAATTGTTTTGGGTATTCAGAATCCTTTCTGGCTCCATATAAGTTTTAGAAATTAATTATTACTGTAAAAATGCCATTGGGATTTTAGTAAATCTATAGATTTCTTTAGGTACTGTAGACATTTTAGTAATATTAATTCTTCTAATTCATGGATACATAATATCTTTTATTCATTTGTCTTCTTAATGTCTTTCATCAATGTTTAGTAGTTTTCAGTACACAAGTCTTTAACCTTCTTAGTAAAGTTTGATCTAAAGTATTTTATTCTTTTTAATGCTATTATAAATTGGATAATTTAAAATTTTATTCTTGGATAATTCATTGTTACTGTATTTGGGTATAATATCCATTTGAATAAATCATTTTGGGTGTATAGAAATGACTTTTTTTTCATGTTGACTTGTATGTGTGTGTGTGTGTGTGTGTATTTGTGAAGTTTTCAGAGGATTTTCACATGTAAGATTATGTTATATGCCAACAGAGGCAGTTTTACTTCTTCTCTTCTGATCTGGATGCCTTATTATGTTGAAGGACATTAGTTCCATACTATGTTTGTTGAGATTCTTTATTACAAAGAGATGATATATTTATCAAATGCATTTTCTACATCTCTGCTGAGATGATCATGTGAATTTTTGACTTTCATTCTGTTAGTGTGGCGTATGACATTTATTGATTTGTATACTTTGAACCCTGTTTGCATCTTAGCATAAATCTTACTTGATCATAAGTACAATTATAATCCTTTTTAATCTGCTGTGAATTTGGTTACTAGTACTTTGTTAGGTCTTTGCATCCATGTTCATTAGGGTTATCAATTTATAATTTTATATTCTTATATTGTTCCTGCATAACTTTGGTGTGACTTTGGTATCAGGTTAACTCTGCTCTCATAAAATGAGTTTGGAAATGTACCCAATCTCTTTAGAATTTTTGAATAGTTTGAGATGGGTCAACATTAATTTTCCTTTAAATATTTGGTAGACATCTCCAATGAAGCCATCTCACAAAGCCAAACTCACAATCGTGAGTTTTCCTTTGTTGGGAGGTTGGTGATTATTTATTTAATCTTGTTTTTCATGATAGGTCTGTTCATGTTTTCTATATTTTTATTATAAAGTATTGATAAGTTTTTTGTTTTCAAAATTTTCCCATTTTTTTCTAGGCTATCCAATTTGTTAAAGTATAATTATTTAATTCCTCTTATTTCTGTGGCAACAGATTTAATGTCACCTTTTTCATTCCAATTTTATTTATTTCACTTTTTTTAATGTTACCTAGCTAACATTTTTATCAATTTTGTTAGTCTTTTCAAAAAAACAACTTTTATTTTGTAGATTTTATTTTTCTTTTCTTTTTTTTTTTAGTTTAAAATCTTTCTTCTGTTAACTTTGGGCTTAATTTGTCCTTTTTCTAGCTTTTGTGGGTGTAATATTAGTTTATTTGATGTTTTATTCCTTTTAATGTAAGGGTTTATTGCTATAAACTTCATTATCAGTACTTGTTTAATGCATCCTATTAGTTTTGATATATTTTAAAATTTTGTGTAAAGCTCTTTTCTACTTTACCCTCTAATTTCTTCTTTGATCCATTGGTGGTTCAAGAATGTGCTGTTTAATTTCCACATATTTGTAATTTTTTTAGCTTTCTTTCTGCTATTGATTTCTAGTTTCATTCCATTGTGGTTGGGAAAGATACTTGCTATAATCTCAACCTTCTTACATGTACTAAAGCTTACACACACACACACACACAATGTGTGATTTATCCTGGAGAATGACCATGCAGTCTTGATAAAACTATCTGGGCTGTTGGGTGGAATACTGTGTGTGTCTCTCCAAGCCCACTGATTCCTTTTTTATCTTCTACCTATATGATATATTCATTATGAAAGTAAGATAATTAAATCTCTATTTTGTTTTGGTGTCCATCATTCCCTTCAGATCTGTCAATGTTTGGTTTATATATTTAGGTACACCGATGTTGTACACATATGTATTTACACTTTTTATACATCCATGTGTGTTGACCATTGTATCTTTGTATAGTGTCTTTCTTTCCTCTTTGGATGTTTTTTGACATAAAAATCTACCTTGTTTGATATGAGTATAGTTACCTCTGCTATCTTTTGCTTACTATTTGCATAGAACAATCTCTTTCTTTTACTTTCATCCTATTTTTATACTTGAATTGAATGTGACTCTGTTGTAGACATCATTTAGCTGTTTTTTTTTTTTTTTTTTAGTTTTTTAAAATCCATTGGGTTATTATCTTTTGGTCGGGGAATTTAATACATTTATATATAAGGTAACTCTGTATATCTTTCTATCTTTTGCAATTTTTTGTGTGTTTCATTTATTGCTTATTTTGTACTGAGATATTCTGATTATTTGTGTGTGTGTGTGTGTATGTTTGCTAGATATTTTCTTTGTAGCTATAAAAAATGTCTTACTTATAACAATCTACTTTAAAGTGATAATAACTTTGATAATATACAAAATCTCTATACTTTTACCCTACACACACACACACACACACACACACAGTGTTGCTGATATGACAATTTACGTTTTATACTGTATATACAAGGTTCCCGAATTGTATATTGTGTATGCAATTCTGAAGAATTGATGCTTTTGAACTGTGGTGTTGAGAAGATTCTTGAGAGTACCTTGGATTGCAAGGAGATTGAACCAGTCAATCATAAAGGAAGTCAGTCCTCAATGTTCATTGGAAGGACTGATGCTGAAGTTGAATCTCCAATACTTTGGCCATCTGATGTGATATGAAGAACTGACTAACTGGAGAAGACCCTAATGCTGGGAAAGATTGAAGACATAAGGAGAAGGGGACGACAGGGTGAGACAGATGGATGGCATCACCTACTCGATGGACATGAGTTTGAGCAAGCTCTGGGAGTTGGTGACGGACAGGGAAGCCTGGCAAGCTGCAGTCCATGAAGTTGCAAAGAGTCGGACACGACTGAGCGACTGAACTGAATTGAACAAACTTCCCCGGTGGCTTAGTGGTAAAGAATTCACCTGCCAGGCCTCCTCTGTGGAAGTCTTCTCTGGACTTGCAGATTCTTAATTAGGGCCATCTTCTAGTGTTTTTTTTTTTTTTTTCTCATGGGAGCTCATAACCTCCCATTTCCTTTGGTGTTAATCTGCTATTTGATGGGCCCTCAAAGGCAGCAACATGCCACCGTACACTTCTTATTGTTAGAGGCCCCCAGCAATCTAAAGTATGTGGGTCTTGTTTTTGTATCCATTCAGCCAGTCTTTGTCTTTGGGTTCGGGAATTCAACCCATTTACATTTAAGGTAATTATTGATAAGCATGATCCCATTGCCACTTATTTTGTTGTTTTGGGTTTGAGTTTATACACCCTTTCTGTGTTTCTCATCTAGAGAAGATCCTTTAGCATTTGTTGGAGAGCTGTTTTGGTGGTGCTGAATTCTCTCAGCTTTTGCTTGTCTGTAAAACTTTTGATTTCTCCTTCATATTTGAATGAGATCCTTGCTGGGTACAGTAATCTGGGTTGTAGGTTATTTTCTTTCATTACTTTAAGTATGTCCTGCCATTCCCTTCTGGCCTAAAGAGTTCCTATTGAAAGATCAGCTGTTATCCTTATGGGAATCCCCTTGTGTGTTATTTATTGTTTTTCCCTTGCTGCCTTTAATATTTGTTCTTTGTGTTTGATCTTTGTTAATTTGATTAAAATGTGTCTTAGAGTGTTATCTACAAGAGACCTACCTCGAAACAAGGAACACATACAGAAGAAAGTGAAGGGCTAGAAAAAGATATTCCATGCAAATCAAGACCAAAAGAAAGCAAGAGTAGCAATACTCATTTCAGATAAAATAGACTTTAAAACTTTAAAACAAAAAATAGACTTTAAAACAAAGGCTGTGAAAAGAGACAAAGAAGGACACTACATAATGATCAAAGGATCAATCCAAGAAGAAGATATAACAATCATAAATATATCTATATACCCAACATAGGAGCACTGCAATATGTAAGACACATGCTGACAAGTATGAAAGGGGAAATTAACAATAACACAATAATAGTGGGAAACTTTAATACTCCACTCACACCTATGGATAGATCAACTAAACAGAAAATTAACAGGGAAACACAAACTTTAAATGATACAATAGACTAGTTAGACCTAATTGATATCTGTAGGACATTTCACTCCAAAACAATGAATTACACCTTTTTCTCAAATGCACATGGAACCTTCTCCAGAATAGATCATATCCTGGGCCATAAATCTAGCCTTGGTAAATTCAAAAAAACTGAAATCATTCCAAGCATCTTTTCTGACCATAATGCAGTAAGATTAGATGTCAATTACAGAAGAAAAACTATTAAAAATTCCAACATATGGAGGCTGAACAACACGCTGCTGAATAACCAATGAATCACAGAAGAAATGAAAAAAGAAATCAAAATATGCATAGAAACAAATGAAAATGAAAACACAACAACCCAAAACCTATGGGACACTGTAAAAGCAATGCTAAGGGGAAGATTCATAGCAATACAGGCTTACCTCAAGAAACAAGAAAAAAAAAAAAAATCAAATAAATAACCTTACTCTACACCTAAAGCAACTTGAAAAGGAAGAAATGAAGAACCCCAGGGTTAGTAGAAGGAAAGAAATCTTAAAAATTAGGGCAGAAATAAATGCAAAAGAAGCAAAAGAGACCATAGCAAAAATCAACAAAACCAAAAGCTGGTTCTCTGAGAAGGTAAATAAAATCTACAAACCATTAGCCAGACTCATCAAGAAACAAAGGGAGAAAAATCAACAAAACTAGAAATGAAAATGGAGAAATCACAACAGACAACACAGAAATACAAAGGATTATAAGAGACTATTACCAGCAGCTATATGCCAATAAAATGGACAACTTGGAAGAAATTTACAAATTCTTAGATAAGTACAACTTTCCAAAATTGAATCAGGAAGAAATAGAAAACCTCTACAGACCCATCACAAACATGGAAATTGAAAGTATAATCAGAAATCTTCCAACAAACAAAAGCCCAGGACCAGATGGCTTCACAGCTGAAATCTACCAAAAATTTAGAGAAGAACTAACACCTATCCTACTCAAACTCTTCCAGAAAATTGCAGAGGAAGTTAAACTTCCAAACTCATTCTATGAGGCCACCATCACCTTAATACCAAAACCTGACAAAGATGTCACACACACAAAAGAAGAAAACTATAGGCTAATATCACTGATGAACATAGATGCAAAAATCCTTAACAAAATTCTAACAAACAGAATCCAACAACATATTAAAAAGATCATACATCATGAACAAGTTTGCTTTATCCCAGGGATGCAAGGATTCTTCAATTTCCACAAATCAATCAATGTAATACACCACATTAACAAATTGAAAAATAAAAGCTGTATGATTATCTCAATAGATACAGAAAAGCCTTTAACAAAATTCAACATCCATTTATGATAAAAACCCTCCAGAAAGCAGGAATAGAAGTAACATACCTCAACATAATAAAAGCTATATATTACAAACCCTCAGCAAACATTTTCCTTAATGGTAAGACATTGAAAACCTTTCCCCTAAAGTCAGGAACAAGACAAGGGTGCCCACTGTCACAACTACTATTCAACATAGTTTTAGAAGTTTTGGTCACAGCAATCAGAACAGAAAAAGAAATAAATGGGATCCAGACTGGAAAAGAAGAAGTAAAACTCTCTGTTTGCAGATGACATGATCCTCTACATAGAAACCCTAAAGACTCCACCAGAAAATGACTAGAGCTTATCAATGAATATAGTAAAGTTGCAGGATATAAAATTAACACACAGAAATCCCTTGCATACACTAACAATGAGAAAACAGAAAGAGAAATTAAGGAAGCAATTCCATTCACCATTGCATCAAAAAGAATAAAATACTTAGGAATAAATCTACCTAAAGAAACAAAAGACCTATATGTAGAAACCTATAAAACACTGATGAAAGAAATAAAAGAGGACACAAATAGATGGAGAAATATACCATGTTCATGGATTGGCAGACTCAATATTGTCAAAATGACTATACTACCCAAAGCAGTCTATAGATTCAATGCAATCCCTATCAAGCTACCAACGATATTTTTCAGAGAACTAGAACAAATAATTTCACAATTTGTATGGAAATACAAAAACCTCGAATAGCCAAAGCAATCTTGAGGAAGAAGAATGGAACTGGAGGAATCAACCTGCCTGACTTCAGGCTCTGCTACAAAGCCACAGTCATCAAGACAGTATGGTACTGGCACAAAGACAGAAATATAGATCAATGGAACAGAATAGAAAGCCCAGAGATAAATCCACGAACCTATGGACACCTTATCTTTGACAAAGGAGGCAAAAATATACAATGGAGAAAAGACAATCTCTTTAACAAGCAGTGCTGGGAAAACTGGTCAACCACTTGTAAAAGAATGAAACTAGAACACTTTCTAACACCATACACAAAAATAAACTCAAAATGGACTAAAGATCTAAATGTAAGACCAGAAACTATAAAACTCCTAGAGGAAAACATAAGCAAAACACTCTCCGACATAAACCACAGCAGAATCCTCTATGACCCACCTCCCAGAATATTGGAAATAAAAGTGAAAATAAACAAATGGGACCTAATGAAACTTGGAAGCTTTTGTGCAACAAAGGGAACTATAAGCAGGGTGAAGGGACAGCCTTCAGAATGGGAGAAAATAATAGCAAATGAAGAAACAGACAATGGATTAATCTCAAAAATACATAAACAACTCCTGAAGCTCAATTCCAGAAAAATAAAAAAAAAAAAAAACAATCAAAAAATGGGTCAAAGAATTAAACAGACATTTATCCAAAGAAGACATACAGATGGCTAACAAATACGTGAAAAGATGCTCAACATCACTTATTATCAGAGGAATGCAAGTCAAAACCACAATGAGGTACTATTACACACCAGTCAGAATAGCTGCTATCCAGAAGTCTACAAGCAATAAATGCTGGAGAGGGTGTGGAGAAAAGGGAACCCTCTTACACTGTTGGTGGGAATGCAAACTAGTACAGCCACTATGAAGAACAGTGTGGAGATTCCTTTAAAAACTGGAAATAGAACTGCCATATGATCCAGCAATCCTGCTGCTGGGCATACACACTGAGGAAACCAGATCTGAAAGAGACACGTGCACCCCAATGTTCATCGCAGCACTGTTTATAATAGCCAGGACATGGAAGCAACCTAGATGTCCATTGGCAGATGAAAGGATAAGAAAGTTGTGGTACACATACATAATGGAATATTACTCAGCCATTAAAAAGAGTACATTTGAATCAGTTCTAAAGAGATGGATGAAACTGGAGCCTATTACACAGTGTGAAGTAAGCCAGAAAGAAAAACACCAATACAGTATACTAATGTATATAAATGGAATTTAGAAAGATGGTAACAATAACCCTGTATGCAAGACAGCAAGAGAGACACAGATGTATTGAACAGTCTTTTGGACTCTGTGGGAGAGGGCGAAGGTGGGATCATATGGGAGAATGGCATTGAAACATGTAAATTATCATACGTGAAACGAATCGTCAGTCCAGGTACAATGCATGATACAGGATGCTCAGGGCTGGTGCACAGGGATGACCCAGAGGTTTGGGATGGGAAGGGAGGTGGGAGAGGGGTTCAGGATGGGGAACACATGTACACCCATGGCGGATTCAAGTCAAAGTATGGCAAAACGAATACAAGTTTGTAAAGCAAAATTAATTAATTAATTAATTTAAAAAATGTGACTACAAATTCAAAAGAAATAAAATAAAATACATTTCCTTAATGTTAAAAAGAAAAAAAAAAGAATATGTGGGTTTCTTTAGCAACCCAAATTGGGTTAGATAAAAACTGGCTCCTTGGACAGCCTCTTGTAAAGCCAAAATGAATATAGGAAATAAAATCCATTCTTCGTTTTCCCTCCTTACAGGTGGTCAATGAGCTGTATTGGTCTCTGTCACTGGAGAAGCATCATGCTTCCCTTACTTTCTTTCTTTCTTTCTTTCTTTCTTTTTTTTGTTTTCTCAGGGGCTGTAAGGAATCTAGAGTATTGTCTGCACGATAAGACAGGCAAGACAGAGCCTATCCCTCAAAAAACTCCCCTGAAAACTTAGTATGTTGGATGGATGATCTGGTCTCCTCTTTCCTTCCTTTGGAAGAAGCTAAGAGCTGTGAATTTTCTTCTGTTCATGTGGCTCTGCCCTGGGGAGATCAACCATGGTGAAAGGATATCAAAAATTCTGGCTGTGCTGTGGCTAGTTTTGTGTTTCCATGGGGTGTAGGAATATCTTATCTGATTTATGGATTTCATACAAATTGAATTAGTGGATCTATTGTCTCATCAGTGTCTCTATGGGTGGAAGGAGGGTCTGGAACTTTCTGCTTGTCATCTTATTAGCATCATTCTACATAATCTCTTATTGCTGAAATATTTAAATCAATACAAAAACTTTGGGGAAGTTACAAAAAAAATGCCTCCAGGAAAAGGTGTGTTTCCGTACAAAGACAATTATTAAAACAAAGTAGTGAAACATAAGTTTAAACAGAAAAATACTTTGATACCATGGAAATTCAAATAGGAATTCCTCCCACATACGTATTCAATTTATAGTATCTGCTCAAAGTAGATAAATCTTCAGAGATTCAGTAACATGTGGAGAAAGATGTTTGCCAGCTTCATAATCTCAAAGTAAATAATGTCACAGCACATCAATTAAAAGTACAAATGTAAATGTGTTATTAAAGTAAACATTTTTCCCCCCTAGATATCTCACAGTGTGCTTTGAAAAGACTTTTTAGCTCAGCTGTATTTCAGGAACTTGTCTATATGGAGAAGCTAATGATCTGGGCTCTGGAACAAATGCACTTGATGGGCTCTGTATTCTGGGGCTTCCCTGGAGGCTCAGAGTGTAAAGAACCCACTTGCAATGTGGGAGACCCAGGCTAAATCACTGGGTAGGTAAGATCCACTGGAGAAACGGAATGGCAACCCATTCCAGTATTCTTGCCTGGGAAATCCCATGGACAGTCCATGGGGTCGCAAACAGTTAGACTTATTTTTTTTATTAACATAAAGTATCAAACTAGATGCTAGAACTTTCATTCCAACTATATTCTTTGCTTTTGTTTTGTAAAAATAATATCTAATGCTTCTGTGTCTCTCTCACATATATCTCTTCATAATTTAAAAATTGTAAATGATTCATTTATTCAACATACTTGGGATTATTTTGTGTTAGACAATGAATTAACAGTTTTAACCACCATTTGCATAGGATTTACAATGTGCCAGTGACTTTTCTTTATATTTATTACTACATTTTAAGCTTAATAATTTTATTGTTGTTGCATCGCTAAGTCGTGTCCATCTGTTTTGAAACCACCAGGCTCCTCTGTCTATGCGATTTCCTAGCCAAGTTTACTGGAGTCATTTGTCATTTCCTTCTCTGCATTGGCATGCAGAATTTTTACCTCTGTGCCACCTAGGAAGCCCTATAAAAAGACAATGTAAAAAGACCTATATTGACCTAAATGACTTCTGTTATAAATTATACTGTGGGACTGAACAAGTCACTTAGCTATTCTTGATCTCAGTTCCTTCATTACAATGACTGTAATACTTTCCAGAATTGCTCGTGTGACTTTTTAAATGAGGAAATTAGATATGTGCACAGTTTTTCATTTACCAATTACAATTATTGTAGGAGTTTTAACACATGTTTTATAGATAAGTGCTTATAACCTCAAAATAGATTAAAATGTTTGTGGTTTTTTAGATTAGATTGCTATTTTTACTGGGATGGGGGGGATGGCATTTATTGAGTGTATATTATGTTCTGGAAACTCTGCTAGGAATTTTGATTATATCTCAATTCTGTGAAATGTAACTTTACTTTACAAAGTAATTTATTACATTTGTAATTTATTAATATTAATTCTAGAGATGAGACTGAAGCTCAAGGAATTTAGTTTGCTGAATATTTTAGAGATAATAAATACCAAATGTTGGATTCCAATTTAGAATACAGACAGATTACATAAATTGTGTTCTTTTCTTGTGTGTGTGTGTGTTTATGTATGTGTATGTGATAGAGAGAGAGACAGAGAGTGGTAGAAAGAATGGCTATATACAAATTTTGTACAAAAAAAACTTTAGAATACTAAGCATGTTGTTTATTAATGCAAAGTCATCATTTCTTTTCTTATACCAGTGCCCGGGTATGTATAGGCAAACACACTATCTCTAAACTTGGACAATTAGAAGGGGATATTGATAATTGCAAAGATGTAAAAAATGGTAACTTTGGAACCTGACTCTAGCTTGAAGAAGAGAAGCACAGTTAAGTTAATGCATTACAAAATATTGGATAATAACAATATCCTGGGAAGGCAGAGATAGGTGCTAACAGGAGATGAGGGGTAGGAAGGTTCCAAGATAAAGTTAACCTTATTTTCCTTTGCGTGAGCACTGCGCTGGTTCCACCTTCATATATTTTCTATTCCTTGCTCTATCCTGGATAGTATAGATATTGGGAGCAGGCATAACTTGGCTGAAATAGGTGTGAATAGGTGTGCCCAATGTTGTCTTATGGAGACCATAAAGTTCTTGATGCACAAGACTATCTATCTGCTATTCATTATATCATTTTCATCATCCACTGGAATGCCTTTCTCCTAATAGATGGGCAAGAGATATTTGTTGAAACAAGCGGTCTCTTAAAATTAATGGTTCACTTATAAACAAACAAGCTATGCATGAAAAACAAAAATTATGGAAAGGGTATGCTATGGCTACAGTGGTGTAACACAAAGTAGTTAGCTGCTTCATACCACATTGGCATTAAGTGGGCTTCACTGATGGCTCAGTGATTAAGGATCTGTCTGCAACAGGGGATGTGGGTTCAATTCCTGGGAATTCCAAGGAAGATCCCCTGGAGAAGGAAATGGCAACCAACTCAGTTATTCTTGTAGGGATAACTCTATGGGCAGAGGAGTCTGGCAAGCTACAGTCCATAGGGTTGCAAGGAGTCAGACATGACTGAGCAGTTGAACACAGACACACAAAGATATTTATGTGGTAGTTTCTTTGAAAAATAGAACCCTTCCTCTAAGGGATATACTTTTATCAACATTAAAGCAGGTTTTTTTGTTGTTGTTGTTTTTTTGGATCATCCATAGTTAAAAATATTTTGTTTATTTTAACATTAATTAAGTGCCCACATTTTATAACACTTATAGAGCATTAGATTTTGATGTTTTGCATTATTATTTTCTCAATTGGTTCATTGCATTTAAAGAAAATTGTTAGTTTTTGTTAAGACCCTCAATATAAATGTTTGATTTAAATTTTGTGCTCATTTTCTCTTCTAAAAAGTAATGTGACTCCTACTATTCTTTCTGGGTTTGAAGAAGGAAAACCTATTTTGGAAGGAAAACCTTTGTACTTTCAATAACAGCAATATATAATGGACCATGATGTCCTAAGATGTTATGTTGAATAATTCTTTTGAATAAGATAGGTTGAATTGTAACCCTAAATAATCATCACATTAGAAATCAGGTTGGTCTTGGTATAGAAAACATTACAGAGGAATCATCTTCCTAGGTTTATATTTACATATAAAGCATCCTTATTGGAAAGACCCATTTGAAAGGAGGAGAGAATTCAGATGCCAATAGTGTACTCTATTCAAAATCAATGGAAGAGTCAATCAAAATACTGGTAAAGAATATTTGGTCCCTCAGATTGGGCTCTTAGCTCTATTTGTATAGGCTTATATCTCAGTTTTAAACTAAGGAAAACAACAAAATAGCAAGTAGTAAACTAAATTAAATACCACCATCTTGAATGCAATTCAAGAGCCCTGACATTAGTTGGAGAGGTTCTGCAGTGTTATGAGACAGCTTTGTTAACACATCTCATAAATATCTTCATTGTCTGGGTGTCTGCTGGCTCCTGGTGTACGGCTGATATTTTGCAGAGCATATATATAGGATCATCTGCATAAGTTGTGACTTCCAGAACAAATCTGAAGACCAAAAAAAAAAAAAAAATGGAAAAACAAAAAACAAATAAAAACAGAGGAACATGAGGAAACTTTGGGAGACGGTGGCTATGCCTGTTCCCTTGATGTTATCGTGGAAGTCTGAATATAGTAAACTCATGAAATTGTGCACATTAATATGTGCAGTTCTTTGTATGTCAATTATACATATGATCATACTGTATAGTTGTATAAAAGAAGAAAAGAAAGAAGCGAGCGTGTTTTATATTGGGCTATATTAGTTTTATATTACTATGCAACAAATTAACACAAACTGAACAGCTTAAAACTTCACTCTTATTTATTATCTCACAGTTTTAGGTCAGATTTTTTTTTGATAGAAGATTAAGGGGATGCAGCTTAGGTAAGGAAAACATTAGAATACCTTCTTGTTCTAAGATATCTTTTTTCTGATTCGGAAATATTTGACTTTTTAATATTAATTGAAACTATATACTGAACAGTTTATTGTTGTATCTTAATTACCAATCAAAACAGCAGCAATTATGCATATTATAAAATGTACATAAGATTAACTTTTATTAATCTAGTAAGTTTATTTTTTCTCTTTCAGTCTCTACAGTTACTTGATTACATATAAGGGTTCTCTGCTTATGGACTACAATAAATTATGAAAAGTACAGTATTAGATTTAGGCTTGCAACCTGGCCCTCCATGTATTTTTGGCAAGTTTTGAAGTGTTTTTAATCCTTATTTGCTTTGGAAGAAAGGGAAATGATCAATGCACGTCAGGGAGTGACTGTGAACATTTATGAGGTGTTTTTAAGGTATCTGGAATGGGTAGCAATAATTATTTGTTTTTGTCCTCCTTGTGCTCTTCCTCATGAGTCCAAATAACTAGAAAAGCTATGGTTTCTTTGACTATTTAAAATTATGTATAGTGGTAAGGGGAAAAGTTAGGCATTAATCTCAAAATAATATTGAAACATAACATATTAAAAACCTGCTCTGAAAGTTTGACTGAAAAAAATTAACAAAGGAACCTATTCTATATCTCCTCAAAAGGATGTAATATGAAAGAGGATGAGATCCAGATAATAGTGTAGAAAGACATAGAACTCACCTCCCCCAGTGAAAACATCAAAAATACATCTGAGGAACATACATACATATGAGGAACAACTCTCACTGAAAACAAAATGGAATCTGATAGGAAAGTTCCTGTGGAACAAAGGCTAAAGAAAGATCAACAGAGAATCAGGTAGGGAGGGAAGTAAACTGATCAGGTCCCTTGGAAGGAGAGTCAGAAGAAGAGGGCAAATACACCAACAGACATCGTTCCTAGGAGCGAGCAATTCACACTACATGCTTCGTGCCCTGGGATTCAACATTGGGAAGGTGAGTATCCTTGGCTGCTTGGAAGGCTGACGAGACCAACAAGAGGGCTGTGAGAAACCTGGACTCCACTCTTGAAGACTGTGTAAAAGTTTGCTTACTCTCAAAACAGGGAGGACAGAGCGGATTGAAACTGATGGGGATGCTGCTGATGTCCTGCGAAAGCCACAGCATCTGCTCAAGTCTGAACTCGGGGTGCTCCCTAGCCCTGCTTGTTTCACTGTGTGTGATGTTGCTCAGTCGTGTCCAGCTCTTTGGGATCCCATGGACTGTAGCCTACCAGGCTCCTCCATCCATGGAATTTTCCAGGCAAGAGTACTGGAGTGGGGTGCCATTTCCTTACACAGCTCTAAACCGGGGTGACAGCTGTCACAGCCAAAGGGAGATCTCAGCTGGGAAAGACAATGGCATATCAGACCCGCAGCAGCATGTGAGCAGGTCCCGCTTCCCTTTGCAGTGAGAGCACTAGAGCTGAGATGGGAGGGAGTGCGTGAAGTTAAAGGCAATGGAGCTACCACAGAGCCGAAATCAGGGTTACTGCTCCAGCGTTTGAGAACCGACCCCAAACCCAATATGGTGCTGCTGGCCATTGAGTAGAGGGAAAACCCCAGTTTACACCTGGCCTTGACTCTAATCCCAACATCTCCAAACACATTTCTTAACAAGGTGATAGCTGCCAGCACATGCTGGGGAAAGACGTGACTCATGTTTGCATCAAATCCAGCTTACTCAACAAAGCAATAAAAAGAATCATACACCAGGATCAAGTTGGATTTACTGCAAGGATGCAAGGATGGTTCCTATCTACAAATATATTTCACTAACATAAAGAAATGACAAAGTGTTTGCAGCAATACACATATCAGACAAAATAGACTTTAAACCTAAGTTTGTAATACAAGTCAAACAAAGGGATTATATAATGTAAGTGGGATCAAAACAAAAAGAGGATATTTTGCTCATTTAACATATATCAGTTCAGTTTAGCCACTCAGTCATATCCAACTCTTTATGACCCTATGGACTACAGTGTACCATGCCTCCCTGTCTATCACCAACTCCCAGAGCTTGCTCAAATTCATGTCCATTGCTTTTGTGATGCCATTCTACTATCTCATCCTCTGTCATCCTGCTCTACTCCTGCGCTCAATCTTTCCCAGCATCAGGATCTTTTCAAATGAGTTGGTTCTTCGTATCAGGTGGCCAGAGTTTTAGAGCTTCAGCTTCAGCTTCAGTCCTTCCATGAATATTCACGACTGATTTCCTTTAGGATTGACTGGTTTGATCTCCATGCAGACAAGGTCTCTCAAGAGTCTTTTCCAACACCACAGTTCAAAAGCATCAATTCTTTGGTGCTCAGCTTTCTTTATGGCCCAACTCTCACATCCATACATGACTACTGGAAAAACCATAGCTTTGACTAGAGGGACCTTTGTTGGCAAAATAATGTCTCTCCTTTTTAATATGCTGTCTAGGTTGGTCATAGCTTTTCTTCCAAGGAGTAAGAATCTTTTAATTTCATGGCTGCAGCCACCATCTGTAGTGATTTTGGAGCCCAAGAAAATAAAGTCTCTCAATCTTTCCATTGTTTCCTCATCTATTTGCCACGAAGTGAGGGGACCAGATGCCATGATACTAGTTTTTTAAATGTTGAGCTTCAAGCCAGCTTTAATAAACATACACCTCAATAAAAAAGCAAATACTAATAGATATAAGGGGACAATTGACAATAATAGCTGTTGTTTAATCACTAAGTTGTGTCCAACTCTTTTGCAACTGCATGGACTGTAGTCCACCAGCTCCTCCATCCATGGGATTTCCCAAGCAAGAATACTGGAGTGAGTTGCTATTTACTTTTCCAGGGAATTTTCCTGACACAAGGATTGAACCCACATCTTCTGCATTGGCAGGTGAATTCTATACCACTGAGCCACCATGGAAGCCCACAATAGTAGTAGGGGACTCTAAACCCACTTACCTCAAGGAGAGATTGTCCAATCAGAAAATCAATGACACAAAAGTCTTCATACATGACACAACATATCATTTGGATTTAATAGATATCCACAGGACTTTCCATTCAAAGCAGGATACACATTCTTTATAAGTACACATGGAATAGTTTTCATGATAGTGCACATGATAGGTCACAAAACGAGTCTCAACACCTTGAAAAAGAAATTATATCAAGCATTTTTTTTTTTTTTTCTGACCACAAGGGTATAAAACTAGAAGTTAACTTCATGAAGAAAAAAGGGAAAGCACAAATACATAGAGAGTAAAAAACTTGCTACTAAATGCTACAGTGAATTAAAAAGAAATCAAAGGGATTATACCTCAAGTACCTGGAGGAGAGCATGGCAACCCACTCCAGTATTTTTGCCTGGAGAATCACCATGGACAGTGGAGCATGGCAGGCTACAGTTCATGGGGTCACAAAGAGTCAGACATGACTGAGTGACTCAACACAGCACAGCACCTCAAGTGAAAGAAAAATTGAAACACAACTTCTCAAAGTCTACGGGAAACAGAAAAAGCAATTCTAACAGGGAAGTTGATAACAATACAGGTCTATCTCAAGAAACAAACAAACCAAATCTCAGATAAATAACTTAACCTATCAGCTAAGGGAATTAAAAAAGGAATAGCAAACAAGCACATAGTCACCTGAAGGAAGGACACAATAAAGACCAGAGAAGAAGTAAATATAATAGAGACCAAAAACAACAGAAAAGATCAATTAAGAGTTTCTTAGAGAATAAAATATTTTATAAACATTTAGCAATGCTCATCTAGAAAAATAACTGATATCACTGAGGTACAAAAAATTGCAAGAGAATACTACAGTTTTATGCCAGCCAGCAAATGTGACAACTGAGAAGAAATGGACACAGAAGCACACAACCTTCTAAGACTGTATCAGGGAGAAATAGACACTCAGAACAGACTAATCACTAGTAGTAAAATTGAATTTGTGAATAAAAAAAAAAGAAAAGAAACTCTCAGCAAATGAAAGTCTAGGACTGGACAGCTTCAAAGGAGAATTCTACCAAACATAAAGAAAAGATAATACATATTCGTCTCAAACTAACTCCAAAAAAAAAAAAAAAAAATTAAGAAAAGGGAAAACTTCCAAATTTGTTCAAAAAACCCCAAATTGTCAAAATAATCTTAAGTAAAAAGGAGAAAGCTGGGAGTACCATACTCTCTTCAGACTATAATACAAAGCTATACCAGCCAAACCAACATGGCACCAGCAAAAACCAGAGACATAACCAATAGAGCAGAAAGAAGAGCCAATAAATTAACCCATGTACTTATGATCAATTAATCTACAACCCAGAAAGAAAGAACAATACAACATAGAAAATGCAGTCTCTTCAAAAAGTGATGCTATGAAATATGGACAGTTAGTGCAAAAGAATGAAATTAGAACATTCTCTAACACCATATACACAAATAAGCTCAATATGGGTTAAAGCCCTAAATATAAGACCTAAACCCATTAAACGCCAAGAAGAGAATACAGGCAGAACATTCTTTGACATAAATCAAAGTGACTTTCATTGTCACTTTCATGCACATTATTTTAATTGGGTAATTATTAATTAATTAAGATATAAGAGTGAAGATATGTATATTAACTTCCATCCTTCTTGTCCCACTTTTCACCTCCTTCCCACTACTGAGTGAAAAAGAAAAAAATCTCTTTAATATTAGTGACATTCCCAATTAGGTCCTAAGATGTATTTGAAAGAACAATCTTAATTTTCACTTTCTTTGTGGTAGCAAAGATATCTATTAACCATTTTGTAGCTTTTGTCTCCACAGTTATGCATGACTGATCATTTGTGATTTTAAAGTATTACACATTATTTCTATATATACAAATCTTAAAGATATTTCTATAATAGTAATTCTTGCAAACATTTTATAATTAAAAACTTTATTTAGCATATTTAAAGCATTTTTTGAATATTTTAAGAACATACAGGCAGTTTATTTCATCTCTCAGTTTGACTGAAGAAAATGATTGGATTTATAATAGATCCAGGATACAGACGAGCTTCTCTGAGGGTTCAGATAATAAAGAATCAGCCTGCAATGCAGGAGACCTGAGTTTAATCTCTGGATCCTGTGTCACGGTCTTTGTAGACCGGGACCTGGGGACTGGAGTCAACGAGAAGAAGGATGCAGGGGACCCAAGTCTCAGGTGAAACAAGGTACTTTATTTGCAGGAACGCATACTTATGTATCTTCAATAAAATGATTACTCAGCCATTAAAAAGAATGAAATTCCACCAGTTGCAACAAAACGGATAGTCCTTTAAGTAACAGGTCACTGAAGAGAGTCGCTGAAGGGGGTCACTGAAGGGAATCCGAGCAGGTGCTCTTTCCCACGGTCTCAGTCCTGAGAACTGCGTGCAGCTCTGCTCCTTCCTGTTTTCCAGGAACTGATAAGGAACAGAGAGTCCTTGAGAAACGGCACACAGAGGAAGAAAACAACACATTGGACCCCTTAAAGTTGAACGTCCCCTGACACCCCTGGAGAAGGAAATGGCCACCCACTCCAGTACTCTTGCCTGGTAAATCCACGGACAGTGGAGCCTGGAGGCTACAGTCCACGGGGTTGCAAAGTGTCGGATACAACCGAACGACTTTCACTTTTCAGTGAAAAGTAATGTTATATCAGATCGATCATAAAGGTACTAATACATGAGACAAAATTACTAGGTAATGGATGAACAAACTGAAAGGTGTGTAGGAAGGTTGTTTAATAATGTTCCTGTGGTTAACATGGCAGCACTCTAATGTCTACAAGGCAGTCTCCTTCGCTAAGAGTGTCTACTGACTTAGAATATTTCCCACTATTATATTTTTCCTATTCAGCATTTTAGATGTGTTAAAAGGAGGGAAACCTGTTGGTCTTCTAAGGATACAGCTATCCCTCTCCAAAGTGTTACTTTTCATTGTAAATTTGTACATTTTTAATATTGTGTAAAGAATCAGACTTTGTGTGCTTGGTCAGTGTGAGTCTCCTCACTGTGAGCAGTACAATAATGAATTCAAATATTTGTGCTAGGCATCAAACTCTAAAAGAATTGCAATTTGGAATTATATAGAACATTAATGATGGAAGGAAGGAATAAAAAGTTGAGACATATGGGAAAATTTTTTTTTCCATATTCTAGTGTGATTATTGTGTTGAAAAATGATAATGTATGAAGATTTTCAAAGAGGAGTAAGTTGCTTCATTATACATACTTAAAACATTTTAAAAAAATTCTTTATTGTGTTATAAAGCTTAAGTATTTAAAAGTTTTTGTGAAAGAGATTTAAAGCATCATTAATCATTAAAGTGCTAGCAAAATTATTAGAGCAATGAACTATTTGCCTGTAGGAAGTAACCATTTTTCTTCTATCAATTAGTGACATAAGAAGCACTTTAGACAAAAGCACATGGGAGATATTGGGGAAAACCAGAAAGATTATTAGAAAGGAATAATAATATAAAAAGAGTAATGAATGTTCACATTCTAACGTGGGCATGGGGAACAATATAAATGAACAGGAAGAATAGGATCAAGAATGCAGGTGGGATGAAAAAATACCAGCACACATAGTGAAGAAGCTGAAAGTTTCCTGTCTTATTTACATAGATATATTTCCATAGATAACCCATGAACTATATATTTAACAGAGTTGAAATTGAACATTGAACTTGTCAGGAGATGTGGGTGCTGAATAATATCTATAATGAACTATGCTAATTCATAGTGATACAAAATGAATAAAATATGATCACAGTATTCCAGTGGTTCATAGGGTGATAATATTTATCTGGTTATAAAAATTGCAATATATAATTACATAATTATAAGGTATAACACAATGTGATGATGATGCAAGGTTAGCATCCTAGGAGATCATGAGTTAAGTATTTAGTATCTAACTTTTGGGATAATCAAGTACATATTCACAAAAACATTAAAACCATAGCTGAAATTTTAATGTAACTTGGAGTTCGCAAAACAGATAAGTCAAGAAGGTCAGATTACCTAGGAGAGTAATCCACCTACAACATCTGTTGTGCCATCAGGAGTTGATCCTGGTCCAAATGACCTGGCTAATATTATTTCCCTGTTTGATCTGACCACACTTCATGTGTATTCATCTTGAACTTGACACCTCAGTCAAACAGTGTGACTTTTTTAAATTAAGGCATATCATTCTTTACATTTTCTTAATTTTTTTTAGACTATGTTATCCTAATTTTTGGCTTCATGCCTTAGTAGAATTGTTTAGTTCCTTCACAGTAGATGAATGGGCTTTTTAAAGAAATTATTTATTAAACCATAGAATCACCCCTCCAAGAAGAACTATAAAAAATAAAGTTTACTGTATGAAATGAAAATTGTATTAAATAATTACATAAGAGCAACAATCTCTTCTCTCCCATTCCTATTATTCTTGTTTTGCAAAACCTGCATTGATTTACATCTTATTTAGTTTTCATTACTTGACGACTGTGTAACCACTAAAATTGATATAAAGAAATTCTGCATATGTATGAATTTGAGTAAATAATACCACCTACCATCAAAGGGGAAATAATGGAGTTATGATGAATCTGAGTTATGTTAAAGATACATTATCTCAATTTGCAAAGAGATTGGCAAATTATATACATTTGGTCTACCTTTTATTACAATTTCTTATGTGCCATTTACCTTTTATTTATAACACTGAGATTATATATATTTAGCAGAAATTCTTACAGTAACCTTTCCCTTTCTCCTCCCTGGCCTTTCTTCACATGAGTGTATAGTTTTTCTAGGTAACCTCATGAATACATAGGGATTGAAGTCTCGATTAATAGTTTACAATTGTCATCTGCCATAAATTTTAGGGAGTATAGCTTCTTTTTCCAACTTTGATGGTATCTTCTAGGACAACCAGTACTCTACTGCTCATTTTAGTGGAGTATAAAAGCAAGATGATATCTGAAATGTAATTACTTAACTAAACATTAAAATATTTTTTTCTGAACCAAGAAAAATAGTTATTTTCACATACTATACTTCTTCGGAAAGAAGATAAGATTTAAAAAATGAAAGTGTTATGTGTTGAATATGAGCTGTGCTTAGTTACTCAGTCTTGTCCAACTCTCTACGGCCCCATGGACTGTAGCTCACCAGGCTACTCCTGAAATTTTTCAGGGAAGAATACTGGAGTGGGTTGCCATTTCCTTCTTCAGAAAATCTTCCCAGCTGGGGATCAAACTGCCGTCTCCTGAGTGTCCTGTATTGGCAGCAGATACTATACCACTTGAGCCACCTGGGAAGCCCAATATATGTGTAGAATATATTTCTGAGTAATACCCCCTCAGTGAAATCAAAATAACTGAAAAAGATGGAGAAGTCAGCAGTATCCTCTTGGAAACAAAGAGATTATTACAACTAAGGTTAATATTTACCCAAGGCTCATTTTATGCCAGACAATTTTCTAAGGACTTTATTGTCACACACACGCAGGTGTAAGTGAGCAGCACCAGATTCTCTATTTCATGGAAGAAACGACAGTGGTTTCGTTAATTAATTAGGTTGTTGGTATCACCCAGCTGACAATGAACAGAAGTCCTCTGATCTCATGAAGTCCAGCTCCAGACTCCAAGTTCTTAATCAAATGCTTTCTGATCTTTTAGGTATAATTAGACTTACTTTTATGGAAAAAGTACCTAAATAGTAAATGCTACTCTTTTCTACACCTTCCAGCCTTGAACCAGGATATATCTATGTTCAGAATATAAATGCAACTTTACTGTTAGCAACAGCCCTTAGCAGAAATATCGTCTTCCATCCTAGTAGTTTACCCAAAAGATTTTACCCAAAAGATCCTGAAAAATTTGCAGGATTATTCTGGACCTAAGATTTTTGATATGGAAGAAGACTGTATTATTGACACTGATGAATCTGAAGATAATGATGAACATCTTACAGGTTAGCATAGATGTTAACTTTGATTCTGATTGGTGCTAATTAATTCTGAGATAACACTTTGTAAGTTCCTCTTTCCTGAGTCCTGGGCCCTGTGAAGTCCACACTGCTATTTCCATTGGATTTGCCTGGTGAACTGTGGGTATATATTTATATTGTTTGCATTTATGGTGTTTAAAATAAATAACATTCACAAAAAACAATGATTTCTTTTATACCTTTCCATTTTAATTTTTGTACATATTGATAAATTTTATCTCTTGCTAATTTTGTCTTATTTTCAAGCCTATACTCTCCAAGCATCTGTCTGAATAATTTGCTTATGTTAAGGCAACATTTACCATCTTTGGGAAGAAGCATCATATCTTTTTCATGATAGAATAAGATATTTAATATCTGTCACACATGGGAGGGAGGCTTAAGAAGGAGGGGATATATGTACACTTATGGTTAATTCATGCTGTTGTTGTAGGCAGAAATCAACACAACATTGTAAAGTAATTATCCTCTAATTAAAATATATATTTTTTTAAAAAAATAAATGAAATCTGTCATAGTTTAACCAATCAAAACATCATATAAACATTTTATATTTCTAAGAACAATTCCTTAAACTTCCACCATTTACCAGTCAAGAGTCACAAACAAATAATTTAAGGGCCAAAGGCAAAAATAAAGCTAATATTTATTTACCCTGGCTTATTTCATCTTTACACTGGTAATTGTTAGAATATTAAGTCAAAATCTGTTCTCTGATTTTCAGCTGTGGATTTAATTTCTGATGCCTGAGGTGAAGGAAAACCAAATTGTTTCAAATGATGTCTAACTTGGCATCACTGTTAATATTTCAAATTTAAACTTTAATAACTCTGTATCTAAATTTTATTTTAATAATAATAGTGTTTTATAATATGCAAAAATAATAAAAAATATAATCATGCACTTTGCTCTATAAAAGCAGATTGCAATATTATTATTGATACTCACTGCAAGATGTGTACCATTGATACTAATTTTTAGATCAAGTACCTCATGAATACATAGGTGAGAAAACTGACTGTTGGAGAGTCCTGATGAAATTTTCCCATTTTTTTACTGCAGGATAGTGAGATTGCAGTTTGTGGAAGAAAACATGAACTTGCTAAAAAAGTCACTCTTTTCATTAAAAGGAAAAAAAGTCCTCTCATTTTCTTAGTGAAAAGGCAGAGATCTTAGTAGAAATTGAAATTCTTCTTTTTACACACACACACACACATTACTAAAAGGGAACTACTTGCTTTGTTGTTGTTGAGATCTTGGATGAGCCGGGCCTCTTTTTGTTTTAGGAGTGAAGGATTCAGTGATACAGGCTTAAGAGAATAGCTCACTGGAAAGCTCATATGAGATCAAGTTCATACGGAACCTGGTTGCTCCTGTGAAATCATCAGGGCTCAATGTCTCAGATTCTCAGCTCTTTTCCCAAGTACAGCATCACACAGGGAGAGAATGTTGCTATGGGGTAGTAATGCAGAGACCAATTAATTTAAGGCTTTCACTCTGTCCTCTTAAAATAAACTAAAATAACTAAAAGATGTGCCCTTTATTACAATTCCCAGAGAGCTGCCAAAATTGGGCTGCATGGGACCCTTGGCTGGAGCCTCTTGCCCTAGTTAAGGGTATTGCTGGCTAAGGGGATAAAAATGCTCTCATCCCTTTTGGTGACATCTTCCCAGGTGGTGCTAGTGGTAAAGAACATCCTGCCAATGCAGGAGATGTAAGAGGTGTGGGTTCAATCCCTGGATCAGGAAGATCTCCTGGAGGAGGGCATGGAAACACACTCCTAGATTTGTGCTTAGAAAATGCAATGTACAGAGAAGGCTAGTGGGCTAAAGTTCATAGCATCACAGAGTCAGGACGGGACTGAAGCAACTTAGCACGCTTGTATGCCCGTCCATCCTCAAAGTCAGAGGTGAAGTGAAGTCTGCAAAGCTAGAATGATGTCTACACAACTGGCATGAGAATGAGTTAGAAATGTTGTTTACCAGGGAAAATCACAGTACTTTCATAAGAGTGTGAAGGAATTAAACAAAGGCAAGTAAGAAAAATGTTCACTATAACTCTTTTTATTGAGTCTTTAATAAGGATGTGATGCTTGGAGAAATTATGAAGCTTGTTTAAAGCCCCACCACTTGCCATGGCTAGAATCCTTCTCACCCCACCCCACAATCCAATCTTCTGGTTCTTTAGTACAATATTATATACACAATGTTATACAACGCAGGACTGTGCTACCACTTGTCCTGAAGTTCTCATCTTTCATCAGCTTTTCTCAAATGCTATAAATGGTAGATAAAGACAACGACTAATTAGACATCATCTTAGATGCATGGTTTTGTCTCTAGCAAGACAAAACACTTTCACAGCAACAACTAAGTAAGACAGAAGATTATGTAAAAATTTGTGTTTTTCAAAACACTGTAGATTAAGAAGGCAAGATGAACAAAATAAAAAAGAAAACTTGTTAGTTCTTGTCAGAACGTTTCTGTCCCTAGGATCATTTGAATGAAAAGGGGGGAAACTTTATCTGAGAAAAGTAAGGTAGACTTACTCTAGGTAGATTAATCAGCTGTGGGAAAGAAGACATCAAATCTTGTGATGCCCATGTGGTCTGACATGCTGGGTTGGCAACTCAATTGGATTCAGTTCATTCACTCAGTGGTGTATGACTCTTTGCAACCCCAAGGGGTGCAGCATACCAGGCTTCCCTGTCCTTCACCAACTCCCAGAGTTTGCTCAATCTCATGTCCACTGAGTCGGTGATGCCATCAACCATCTTACCCTCTGTCGTCCCCTTCTCCTCCCACCTTCAATCTTCCCCAGTATCAGGGTTTTTTTTTTCCAATGAGTGAGTTCTCCACATCAGGTGGCCAACTTCTTGGAGCTTCAGCTTCAGCATCGGTCCTTCCAAAGATTATTCAGGACTGATCAAAGGTTGCTGCTGTGAGTCGTATGTTACACCAGGATTCTTGACCTCCAGAGGAGAGGATTTTGATCTGGGGTCAGAGACGAGACTTGACTACTTGGAGCTCTTTTGTGTAGCAAAGTTTTATTAAAGTATAATAAAGCTAGGGAAACTTTTGACATAGACATCAGAAGGGGGCAGAAAGAGTGCCCCCTTGATAGTTTTTAGAGAGGTGTTTTACATGTGTTAGAAAGCTGTTAATCAGATAGAGAGACACCTCAAGGCTTAGGAAGTTTCACCAGGCCCCTCTCCTACAATATGCATTTTTGAGACAGGATGCCATGAGGTGTATCATCCCCCGGCCATAAACTATTTAACAGGAATAGTGGTTTGTTGACCCATTATTGGCCCAAGGTTTGAGAAAAGGAAAAAAAAAAAAAAAAAAAAAAAAGTTAGTCTTAGACAGAACCATTTTGAACAAAGGAAACTTCCGAAGCAAATACATAGTTTCAATAACATAGCTTAAGAAAAACATTTCCATGTGAAAAATGTATTGATTAACTCAAGGCAGAACCAGGTATCATCAACATAGAATTAAAAGAAGCCTCTTTTAATTTTGTGTTAAAGAAGTAAAAAAAGCCTGCCACTTGCAGTTTCTTTCCTTCTGCCCCTTGGGGACCTCTGGCCTTCCTGCCTGTTACCCTCTCATTACCCCCTTTTCATTTAGGAGTATTATGTTGCCTAGGGAAAGGGACGATGCTTCTTTCATTCCATAACTGCTTCCAAGCTGACAAGGGGCGTTGTCCCTAAATTGGTGAGACAACACATTTTCCTAACCCTCATATTGACAGTCTGTGATCCAGAGGCCTCAAGGAGTAGTTGGAGGAAGCTGTGTCACTCGTAGGAGTTTGGACAACCATTTGTAATTTAAAAAACTTCATGTGGCTAGAAACAAATCCAGCTACACAGTTACAGATGCATGGAGCAAAAACAGAACAATCAGGGTTATTACAATTAAGATAGTTTTCCACCATGGGGAAATGTCTCCGAAGGTAAAACAAATGAGGCTTCAGGAGTATTCATAGCCTGAATCAGCATGTTCATGTGTTTAGTAAAGTGAGTAACATTAGTGCTCATATCTTTTATATATGTACAACATTGGGTATGAATAATGGCACAAATTCCTCCTTGCGTGACTGTTAGAATATCTGAGGCCAATCTGTTTTGTAAAACCACATTTATAATTCGTATTTGTTCAGCATTAAGGGCTGAAATAGTTTTTTGAGAATAGTCACAGTATCATCTCATAGCATAACTTCTGTGGTTCCCAGAGAGGGAATGACTATTGCAGTCAAATAATCATACCAGTGAAATACAGACCTCGTCCAATGAGTTCTAAGGTGTGGCAAATTAGCAGGCTTCTCCGGAATCTCTGAAAATATGAAGCCATGAGTAAAAGCTAGACCTAAGGTGAATCTCCCTATCCAGCCAGGGGGACACCACACCCATGGGTCAGAGTCCCATAGTGAGTAGGTCCTGTTTGGAGCAAGCCAGTGTGACTGAGGGATCCAGTCCCAATCAGTGTCTAGCCAGGCAAAAGGAGGGCCTGTACTGGGGTAAGGAAACACAGGAATGATTACATTGCTTATTCCTTGAGGCAAAAACCCAAATTGTTTCCAGTCATTATTATTAAGCTGTCAGCTAATTCTGGGGATGGCTCTATTTGTCACCAGCATATGGGGGCACTAGACATTAGGTGTCCCTTTTCAGGAGTTAGCCATCTGACCTCATTCCATATTTGATAAACATCATGTGAAAAACCATCATATCTAGACCTATTTGTCTTTTTATGTGCAGCACAATAGTCATTAAACCAACATAAAGTATAATCAAAGTTAAAAGTCACATTATATACATAGTTAAGGTAAAAGTGTTACACCAGTCCATTTTAGGATTGTTAGATGTCATCAGATTAAGAAGAGACATCACATATGATTGCTGTTGGTGAAGGTAGTTACAAACTTGGAGAAAGTCCTTTCCCTGAAGTGGAGATGCCCACCATGGGAAGCCTTCTGCCAATGAGGATAGGGGTGCTCCACAGACCCGGCAATTAGACCAACTGTGGAATGCAGCATATGAATGAGCTCAGGCCAGGAAGGCATCTTGAGGGTCAAACAGGCTCAGGATTTTTGGAGTCAGCAGAAGCCGGCCCATATAGATTATCTGGTCCTTCTGAAAAGTGAAAAAGTGAAAGCATAGAGAATAAAGACATAAAATGACATTGCTTACTCTGAGGGTCAGGATGCCACTTTTTAACTGGAACGTGGTACACCCATGAATCAATTCCTGGCACCTTGACAGCTGTGTGAGAAGAAAGAATAACCTGGAAAGGGCCTGCCCAGAGGGGCTCAAGAGATTGGCCCCCTCCCTGCCCCCCAGATCCCAATGTCTTTCTCAGGACCTTGGCTCCTGGCTCAATCAGTGGCTTGTTCGACTCAGAGGCTGGGTCATTGCCCAGAGTTCTCATAATGTCTGTTGAAAAGCTCAAAGTTGAGTTGTATAGCAGTGACTGATATTTAAGAAGCCAATTGTCTGTCATCCAAATATTAACTTTAGAGTTTAAGATTCCGCTCACATCGTGAGAAGTCAGTACAGTAAGATTTCACCCATTAATAAACTCAAGAGCTTCAGGTACCAGTAAAAGCAATAGCAGAAACTACCCTTAGACAATGTGGCCACCCACGTGCCACTACATCTAATATTCTACTCAGGTATTCTATAGGTTGCTGGTGAGGCCCTTGGGGTTGTGTCATAACTCCCATGGCCATACCTTTTCTTTCAGTGACAAACAAATTAAACTCTGACCCTGTGAGCAAGCTCAAAGCAGGAGCTTTCAGGAAAGCAGTTTAAAGAGCCTTAAAAGCCTTTTGAGTATCTGGAGACCAAACCAACTTGTCAGTTTGGGCTTGTTGAGTTTCACTTATAAGTTTATATAAAAGCTGGGCAAGTGCCCCATAATCTGTAATCCAAATGTGGCAGTAGCATGGGATGCCCCCAAATCCTCTCAATTGTCTTAAAGTCATAGGTAGGGGGTGGTTTAGTATAGGCTTAATTCTCTTGGGGACTGTGGCCCTCATTCCTTTGGATATGATTAGGCCCATATATTTAACAGATTGTTGACAAAACTGTGCCTTTTCCCTTGATGCCTTTTAACTGCAGCCAGTCAAAAAGTTTAGGAAGTCTTCTGAGGCTTGCAAGCAAGCTTCTTCTGTCTCAGCACAGAGCAGAATATCATCTACATAGTGTAACACTACTGTCTCAGGGCTATTAAAGTTTTGTAGATCCCCTGACAAACTCTGTTCAATTAAGTGAGAGATGTCACAAAACCCCTGGGGCAAAACTGTCCAGGTTCACTGAGAAGCTGGCTGGGTAGGGTCTTCAAAAGCAAATAAAAAGTGGCTTTCTTCTGCCAATGGTATAGAATAGAAGGCATCTTTTAAATCAATTACTGAAAAATATTTGGCTTGTTCAGGAATTTCAGACAATAGAGTATAAGGATTGGGTACCATGGGAGGGAACGAAACCACAGTCTCATTTACTATTTGTAAATCTTGAACTAGCCCCCATTTATCATTTGACTTTTTCATAACCAAAATAGGAGTGTTGCATGGACTATTACAGGGAATTAATAGCTCCTGCTCCTTCAAATTTTCAATGATAGGTTTTAACCCTTGCTTAATCTTGAGTTTTAGAGGATACTGTTTTTGATGTGGAAATATGTGTGGGTCTCTGAACTTGATAACGACAGGAATAGTATTATGTGCTCAACCCACAGTTTTCCCATCAGTCCACACTCTAGGATTTACAGTTTGTTCAATTAATGGGAAAGAAACAGAGGGCTCCATTTTCATGAACACAGAGGCATGGACCTTGCTCAGTATATTCCTCCCCAAAAGGGGTGAGGGAAATTCTGACACAATCAGAAACTCATGTGAAAACAGCACAGAGTCTCAGTTGCAGCTTAGAGGACAACAGAAATAATAACATATGGCTCGTCCAGACAGTCCCATTGCAGTAGTGGATTGGGGAGAAAGTGGGCCAAGAGCGTCAATAAGCACAGAGTTGTCCTGATGTCCCGAAGGAAATCAAATGATTAGCCCCCCACAGTTATTAATACCCAGGGTTCCTCAGGTGTAATTAAGATGGAATCTTGTGTGGGGACCCCCGGACAGCTTCAGTCCTGATTGTCCTGAGAGTCCAACCTCTGGGGCTTATGCCTCTGAGGGCAGTCTCTCCTCCAGTGTGGTCCTTTATAGACCAGACATGGACCTGGAGGCAGCTTAGAAACTGAGGACAATCCCACTTGAGGTGCCCCTCCTTCCCACAGTAATAATAAATCCATCCCTTTCCACCAGGGACCCTCTGGGCACTTTTGTCTCAGGTTGTCTCAGAATGGTCCTGACCACCATTCTTAGGGCTTCAGTCTGTTCCTTGGTCTTTCTCTTCCTTTCTTTCTCCTCATATTCCCTGATGTAATAGACTGTCCAAGCCAGTTACAGTAAATTATCTGAAGATTGATATTGTCAAGATACCTGTTTTAGTAGCTTACAGTGGATATCTAGAGCTAGCTGAATGAAAAATCTATCATTTAAGATCACTCTTCCCTCTTCACTTTCAGGACCAATCTCAGTGAGTCTGTGAATGGCTTCTTGCAGTCTATCTAAGAATTTACAAGACACATCCTTCTTTTCCTGTTCTATCTTTACCAGTTTGGCATAGTTTAAAGTCTTATCATGAGCTCACATGAGTCCTTCAAGAATACATCTGACAAAATGACTCTGATCCCATCTTCTTTTAGCTGTGTTCTAGTCCCAGTTCAGTTCTGTTCAATCACTCAGTCATGTCTAACTATTTGAGACCCCATGGGCTGCAGCAGGACAGACCTCACTGTCCATCACCAATTCACGGAGCTTACTCAAACTCATGTCCATCAACATGGGGATGCCATTCAACACTCTAATCCTCTTTCATCCCCTTCTCCTGCCTTCAGTCTTTCCAGCATCAGAGTCTTTTCAAATGATTCAGTTATTCGCATCAAGTGGCTGAAGTATTGGAGTTTTAGCATCAGCATCGGTCCTTCCAATGAATATTCAGAACTGATTTCCTTTAGAATAGACTGGTTGGATCTCCTTACAGTCCAAAGGACTTCCAAGAGTCTTCTTCAACACCACAGCTCAAAAGCATCAATTCTTTGATGCTCCGCTTTCTTTACAGTACAACTCTCACATCCATACATGACTACTGGAAAAACCATAGCTTGGACTGGACGGACATTTGTTGGCAAAGTAATGTCTCTAAATTTTAATATGCTATCTAGGTTGGTAATAACTTTTCTTCCAAGGAGCAAGTGTCTTTTAATTTCATGACTGCAGTCACCACCTGCAGTGATTTTGGAGCACCCCAAAATAAAGTCTGTCACTGTTTCCATTTTTCCCTATTTATTTGCCAAAAGTGATGGCACCAAATGCCATGATCTTAGTTTTTTGAATGTTGAGTTTTAAGCCAACTTTTTCACTCTCCTCTCTCACTTTGATCAAGAGGCTCTTTAGTTTAGTTTTTTTTTTTTTTTCCTACCTTTCTGCCATAATGGTGGTATCATCTGCATATCTGAGGTTATTTTATTTCTCCCGAAATCTTGATTCCAGTTTGTGCTTCATCCTGCCTAACATTTCTCATGATGCACTCTGCATATAAGTTAACTAAGCAGGGTGACAATATACAGCCTTGTTATTCCTTTCCTGATTTGGAACCAGTTTGTTGCTCCATGTCCAGTTCTTACTGTTGCTTCCTGACCTGCATACAGATTTCTCAGGAGGTGGGTTGGGTGCCCTGGTATTCCCGTCTCTTGAAGAATTTTCCACAGTTTGTTATGATCCACACAGTTGAAAGCTTTGGCATAGTCAATAAAGCATAAATAGATGTTTTTCTGGAACTCTTCTTGCTTTCTTGATGATTGAACCGATGTTGGCAATTTGATCTGTGGTTCCTCTGACTTTTCTAAATCCAGTTTGAACATCTGGAAATTCATATTTCATGTACTGTTGAAGCCTGGCTTAGGGAATTTTGAGCATTACTTTGCTAGCACGTGAGATGAGTGCAATTGTGTAGTAGTTTGAGCATTCTTTGGCATTGTCTTTCTTTGTGATTGGAATGAAAACTGACCTTTTTCAGTCCTGTGGTCATGGCTGAGTTTTCTAAATTTGCTGGCACATTGAGTGCACCACTTTCACAGCATCATATTTTAGGATTTGAAATAGCTCAACTGGAATTCCATCACCTCCACTAGCTTTGTTCATCGTGTTGCTTCCTAAAGCCAAATACTTCGCATTCCAGGATGTCTGGCTTTAGGTGAATGATCACACCATTGTGATTATCTGGGTAGTGAAGATTTTCTTGTATAGTTCCTCTGTGCATTTTTGCCACCTCTTCATAGTATATTCTGCTTATGTTAGGTCCATACCATTTCTGCCCATCTTTACATGAAATGTTCCCTTGGTATCTCTAATTTTCTTGAAGAGATCTCTAGTCTTTCCCCTTCTTTTGTTTTCCTCTATTTCTTTGCATTGATCACTGAAGAAGGCTTTGTTATTTCTCCTTGCTATTCTTTGAAACTCTGCATTCCGATGAATATTCTTCCTTTTCTCCCTTGCCTTTTGCTTCTTTTCTTTTCACATCTGTTTGTAAGTCCTCCTCAGACAACCATTTTGCCTTTTTGCATTTCTTTTTCTTGGGGATGGTCTTGATCCCTGCCTCCTGTACAAATGTCACAAACCTCCATCTATAGTTCTTCAGGCACTCTGTCTATCAGGTTTAATCACTTGAATCTATTTGTCACTTCCACTGCATAATCATAAGGAATTTTATTTAGGTCATGCCTGAATGGTCTAGTGTTTTTTCCTACTTTGTTCAATTTGAGTCTGGATTTGGCAATAATGTGTTCATGATCTGAGCCACAGTCAGCTCACAGTCTTGTTTTTGCTGACTGTATGGAGCTTCTCCATCTTTACCTGCAAAGAATATAATCAATCTGATTTCAGTGTTGACCATCTGGTGATGTCCATGTGTAGAGTCTTCTTTTGTGTTGTTGGAAGAGGATGTTTGCTATGACCAGTGCACTCTCTTGACAAACTCTATTTGCCTTTGCCCAGCTTCATTGGAGGAGGTCGCCATTAACCCCACTATAGAGCAACCAGAACTTCCACAGGACTGGGAAGCAGACTCTTGGAGGATACATACAGAACCTTGTGCACACCAGGACCCAGGAAAAAGAAGCAGTGACCCCACATGAGACTGACCCAGACTTGGCCATGAGTGTTTTTGAAATTCCAGCAGAAGCGTGTGTTGGCGGTGGCCTGCTGCAGGGTTGGGGGCACTGAGTTTAACAGTGCTTGCTTGGGGCCTTCTGAAGGAGGTCACCATTATCTTCATTACCTCCGCCATAGTTTGGCCCCAGGGAAATAACAGCTAGGGAACACAACCCCATCCATCAACAGAAACTTAGATTAACATTTACTGAGCATGGCCCTGCCCATCAGAACAAGACCCTGTTTCCCCCTCAGTCATTCCCTCCCATCAGGAAACTTCCATAAGCCTCTTATCCTTCTCCATTAGAGGGCAGACAGACTGAAAACAACAATCACAAAAAAACAAACCAATCTAATCACATGGGCCACAGCCTTGTCTAACTCAATGAAACTATGACCCATGCCATGTAGGGCCACCCAAGATGGATGGGTCATGGTGGAGAGTTCTAACAAAATGTGGTCCACTGGAGAAGGGAATGGCAAACCACTTCAGTATTCTTGCCTTGAGAAGCCTCTGAACAGTATGAAAAGGCAAAAAGATAGGACACTGAAATATGAACTCCCCAGGTCGATAGGTGCCCAATTTGCTACTGGAGATGAGTGGAGAAATAACTCCAGAAAGAATGAAGAGATGGAGTCAAAGAAAAAAATAACACCCAGTTGTGGATGGGACTGGTGATGGAAGCAAGGTCTAATGCTGTAAAGAACACTGCACAGGAGCCTGGAATGTTAGGTCCATGAATCAAGGCAAATTGGAAGTGGTCAAACAGGAGATGGCAAGAGTGAACATCAGCATTCTAGGAATCAGCTAACTACAATGGACTGGGATGTGTGAGTTTAACTCAGATGACCATTTTATCTACTACTGTGGGCAAGAGTCCCTTAGAAGAAATGGAGTAGACATCATAGTCAACAAAAGAGTCTGAAATGCAGTACTTGGATGCAATCTTGAAAACAGAGTGATATCTGTTCTTTTCCAAGGCAAACCATTCAATACCACAGTAATCCAAGTCTATGCCCCAACCAGCAATGCTGAAGAAGCTGAAATTGAACAGTTCTATGAAGACCTACAAGACCTTCTAGAACTAACACCCCAAAATGCAGAAGTTGTAGTCCCAGTCTGGTTCTATAGTTTTGACTGCCGGATTCCCAGAAGGGAGTGTGGCCATCTTGTCCTCCCTCTTTCCTGCTGATTCATTACCTAACCCTTCATCTCCATAGGCAATAGCTTTCTCCAAAACTCGAGTTTTTGAGCCAGGAGTTAGCATTTGCCCCAAGGTATATATCACATCCTTCCAAGTAAGATTATAAAGTTGAATAACAATCTTAAAGATTCTAATAGATTTTTCTGGGTCCTCCAAATAGCCTCCCAGATCTCCCTTGATCCTTTGTATTTCTTGATAAGAAAAGGGCTTATTAACTGTCATGAATTGATCCCCCCCACCCGACCCCCTGGTGGGTGCTTCATGGAGAAGCAACAGCTTGTGTGGCTGTTCCTCAGCCTTTCTGGCTGCCCTTCATATATGATCCCAGGGATAGGCTGGAGAAACCCGTTTTTCCTTATTTCTTTGTCTATCGTCCTCCATTTCACCCTGTGTTTCACCCTTAGTTTTAGCTCTCTGAGCTTTCCTTAGTTCGGTTGTCTGATTCTGAATTAAAACCAGAGTAGTGAGTTTCTACCAAGACCAAGAAAACCCTCTCCTGAAGGGGTGCCCTAACTTTCAGTTTGCTCATTTGGAACCCCAAGATATGGGGGCAAAGTAGGAGGACAGAAGGGAACTGGAGGTTTCACACCAAAATCTACATCCTTAGGACATAAGTCTGGCATGTCTCAGGGAGACAGAAAAAAAAAAAAAAAAAAAAGCAATACATATGCTAACTTCTATCCATTTCCATTGTCTTCTACAGAACCAGTTTAATTGTAAGACAGTATTATAATTAAGAGACTCTTCTACCAGCCATTGTTCGCCATCCTCCAATGGATACCATGGCCATACAATATCACGTAGGAAGATCAGGTGTGTCTTCTTTAAGCTCTGGGGATTAAAACTATCTGTTTTTCAGGATACAGTTCAAAGGAATGAGGCTGGAATTGTTAGCTCCTATCTGTAAGAAAGAAAAAAGCAGCAACCAGCACCTTTTCTTTCTACAGGAGACATCCCTCCCTGCTCTAGATGGGGGTGGAAACAGGTCTTCCACCCAAGCTTCCTTCCCTGGCTAGAGTTAACCTGTCTTACTGATGCAGGTATCCCTCTGCTGTTCTTCCCTGTTCTACCACCGAGGCAGAGTGGAGATGCATCAGGGGTAGACCTGATGGTACCCCAGATTGATGTCCAGTTCCTCATGGTTAAACCCTTTGCCTGATTTCTGCTCCTCTTCTGATGCCACCTGGAGTGCAACAGATTAGCCTTCTGGAATGCCTCCCTTCTAAGACTGCCAGGGGAAACATCTGTCTTTTTTGTGCCTGTGCACAATATTCCTGACCACAATAGAACTGAGAAATATAAACGTTCAAACATAAAGCTGAGATGTCCCTTCCGAGTGTCACCACACCAGTGTATGTATAACAAAAGCAGTGGTGAAGGGCTATTCAGCAAGGAAAAAGTGATTTGGTCTTCCAGCTATTATGGCCAAACCTTTCAAAACCACTGGAGGGCCGCCTCTGGTCCTCTAAGAGCTAGCGTTACCAATGGAAGAAGCTCATTGCACTTCCAAACTGACCAGATCATGGGATTCCCAATATGTGTCCTCAAAAACCTCATGGTCACCAGCCTTGCTCTAATCCACAGAGATCTGAGGCACAGCCAAGATAAAGACTCACTTTCAGGTCGCTTGGCCCTGAGGCAGGCAGTCAGGGGAGCATCTTCTAGCCTGAGAGATGTTCTTGGAGTTAGAGCTCCACCTAGCTACTGAACAATGTGCTCTTATCTGTAGTACATGATACGACAACCAATAGCATGGACTGCTATTGAAAGCCTGTGATCTGACAGTTTGGGTTATAGTTCTAATTCCTCAGGCAGTTATGAAATGGTTAAAGAGCCCAGAAAAGGGGACAGAGAAAGGAATGCTCGATCCACACGTTTCACCCATTTCTGGCCATTTCCCTTGCAGGGACATTGGGGGCCTCTTGGCATTGGCAGGTCTGTATAAACTCTCAACAAAGCTCCCCTTGGGGCTGCCTTCAGTCATTACAAGGCACCTCGAAACCCCAAAGCAGGACTCAACGCTTGCTTCGTGACCAGTTCCACAGCTCTTTCTTGCTGTTTTCACACACACACACACACACACACACACACACACACACACACACACACAGAAGCACACTGTAAAATAGAGCAGAAAACATGTTTACTAGGAGAGTAAAGAACTAGAGCTCCAAGTACCCTTACCTTGTCTTGAAAATCCCAGATGAGCCCCCAAGATGAAAGGTTGCTGCTGCAAGCCATGTTATGCTGGGATTTGTGACCTCTGGAGAAGAGGAATTCAATCCAGGGTCAGAGACAAGGCTTACTACTTGGAGATTTTTGTGTAGCAAAGTTTTGTTAAAGTATCTTAGAGCTAGGGAAACTTCTGACATAGACATCAGAAGGGGACAGAAAGAGTGCCCCCTTGATAGTTTTTAGAGCGGTGTTTTATGTCTGTTAGAAAGCTGTTAATCAGATAGAGAGACACCTCCAGCCTGAGGGAGTTTCACCAGGCCCCTCTCCCACAACAGGCACTTTTGAGATAGGATGCCATGAGGTGTGTCATCCCTCGGCCATAAAACATTCAACAAGAATACTGGTTTGCTAAGCCATTATCGGCCTAAGGTTTGAGAAAAGGAAAATAAAGTTAGTTTTAGGCAGAATCACTTTGAAGAAGGCAGATTCCGAAGTAAATGCATAGTTTCAATAACATAGCTTAAGAAAAACAATTCCATATGGAAAACGCATTGGTTAGCTCAAGGCAGAACCAGGTGTCATCAACACAGAATTAAAAGAAGCCTCTTTTAATTTTGTGTAGAGAAGGGGGAAAAAAAAAAAGCCTGCCATGTACAATTTATTTCCTCCTGCCGCGTCGGGACCTCTGGCCTTCTTGCCTGTTACCCTCTCACTGATCTGCTTTAGGATGCACTGGTTTGATCTTCTTGCTGTCCAAGGGACTCTCAAGAGTCTTCTCCAACACCACAGTTCAAAAGCATCAATTCTTCGGCACTCAACTTTCTTTATAGTCCAACTCTCACATCCATACATGACTACTGGAAAAACCATAGCCTTGACGAGACGGACCTTTGCTGACAAAGTAATGCCTCTGCTTTTTAATATGCTGTCTAGGTTGGTCATAGCTTTTCTTCCAAGGAGCAAACATATTTTAATTTCTTGGCTGCAATCACCATCTGCAGTGATTTTGAAGGCCAAGAAAATAGAGTCTCTCACTGTTTCCAATGTTTCCCCATCTATTTGCCATGAAGTCATGGTATCAACTGCTGTGATCTTAGTTTTCTGAATGTTGAGCTTTAAGCCAACTTTTTCACTCTCCTCTTTCACTTTCATCAAGAGGCTCTTCGGTTCTTCTAAAGGGCTGGCAACTAGAGGAGCTCTAAGTTCATGGCTCCTTTCCTCAAAGGACATTTCTAAACGTTGAGATGATGATATGGAAGGCTGTGAAGACAGGGTGGGCTGAACAGCCAAATTGAGACCTGTAACCTTAGTGGCATTTGTGAGGCAAAGTCTCAATAGATGGCCTGTAATAAACACACAATACCTCTTGTCCTTGAGACATTACAAAAGAGAAGTAGGCTAAATCTAACTGAAACTGCAACCCAGTCCTGATCTAGATCAATGACTGATTGAATTAAGGTGACAGCCCTTCTCTGTCTAACAGAGTAAAAGGAAAACCTTCAATTTTAGGGCTAGTCTTTATAGTTTTTTTATATACATATCCAGAATAAAATACTTTATTTTGATATATAGTATCCATGATATCTTTAATTTATATATTATAATTACACATTATATTTGATAGAGTAAACAGCTAAATTATTGCTTACATAATCAAATAATTTAAATATTACATTCCATAGCATTATGTATGATCAATGCTGCTGCTGCTTAGTCACTAAGTCGTGTCCAACTCTTTGCCAACCCTGTAAGATTCCTCAGTCAATAGGATTTTCCAGAAAATATTACTGGAGTGGGTTGCCATTTCCTCCTCCAGTGGATCTTCCCAACCCAGGGGTTAAACTTGTGTCTCCTTTGTCCCCTGCCTTAGCAGGCAGATTCTTTAACACTGAGCCACCTTGAAAGCTCATATATAATCAATAATTTGCATTATATAAATATAGCTAATTCAAAGAAGCATAAATATGTGATTTTCTTCCTTTTTTATTGAGCAACTCATCTAAGTTTTTTCCTCTGATTCTTCCTTATCTTCTCAACCACTAAATATTGGAATGTCCCTAACTCTCAGTCCTATAAACTATGCACTTACTTCCCTGCACTCATTCTTCTTGTGACCTCATCCATTCTCTTGTCATTAAATACCATGTGAACTGGTAACAGTTCACAAAGGGATTCACCTCTCATATGTCTAGACTGACATATGCAGCTGTATACTCAAATTTATCACTTAGATATCTATAGGTAAAGCAGCTTAAAACATCCCTAAGCAGACTTTTGATTTCCATTCATAACTAGTTTTCCCCATATTCTTTATTTTAGAAAATGCAATCCCCTCTTTCCAAGTGGCAAAACCCTTTCTCTGTACCAGATTTCCAATCCAACAGCAAACCCTATTTGGTTCATCTTCAACATATGTTAAAAATACAGTCACATCATTTCTCTCATCCTCAGGCTTCCCTGGTGGCTCAGTGGTAAAGGATTTATTTGCCAATTTAGGAGACGTAGGCTTGATCCCTAGATTGGGAAGGTCCCCTGGAGGAGTAAATGGTAACCCACTCCTGATTTTGCCTGGGAAATCCCATGAACAGAGGAGCCTGGTTGGCTATAATCCATAGGGTCACAAAGAGTCAGAGATGACTGAGCATACATGCTCACTCTTCAAACCATAATTATCTCTCACCTGGAGCCTCACTTTAGCTGCAACTATTTTGCCAGATTACTCATTTGTCCTCCAGCAACCTATTCTCATCATGGGACCCAACAGAGAAACTGTCCACAACACTCTTTAAACCCTTGACCCTGTGATAAATTTCCATCCCACTCAAAGAAGAGCTAAAATCCTCGCAGTGAGCTGGTAGGTCCTATCCAATCTATCTCTCTCCACCTCGCTGTGATCACTCCTTGGCACTCATGCCCTCATGCATTTGCTGCAGCTGAGCCTGTTGGTTATGCCTGAAAAGTCTTACCCCTGCCCACCTGGTGTTGCACTTGCTGCTGTTGGTGCTTGGAATACTCTCCCTACAAAAACCGATTTGGACAACTGTCTCACTTCTTTCATCAAATACCACATCAATGAAAGTTTTTCTTCTAATCATGTTTGAAAATGACACTTTCCCCAGTATATATTCTACCACTCTTTTATGCTCTAGATTTTTTCCACAAACCAATACAATACCACACACACTCACATTTCACTTATGTATTGGATTACTGTTTTTCTACTACTACTAGAATAGGACTGAGATGAGGATAGGCAATTTTTTCCTCTTCTTTGTTTATTGTTATAGTGCAATCACTCACAGACACGGATAGCTACTCTATAAATAACATTTGAATAAACAATTATGAGTAAGGTTAATGTTTCTTTCACAAAGTCTGATATTATGACCTGACATTCTCTTTTTTGGAATGATATATTTATTCAATGGCAATTCAAAGAGTATTGGAGTTATGATAAAATAAAGATATTGTTTTTCTTATACTTTTAAATCTTTTGCATAATGCACCATTGAGAAAAGAACACTCAGTGCTCCTACACACACGTATAAAATATACACAGATTAACTCAGGTAGGTAGTAACAGGAAGCCAGATATGTTTGTAGTCAAAATTACTGATCCTTTTATTGAATCTTGCAAACAGAGTTAGACTAGGAAGAAAATGGAAAGAACATCTGATACCCATTATTAGATACTCATTTAACGATTCTGGGAAATAGCAATTCTCAGTCACATTTTCTGTTAGTATCCTAAAAGTGGGCCTGTCTGACAATTCAGTCATGGGGAGACATGTTTTGATCAAGTCTGTTGCTTTTCCTTTCAAAATGAACTACATAATGCACCTGTGTAACTTCACTTCTTAATCGGATCAGCAGGATTGCATTGAAACTGAGTTTAATGCTGCTATAAATTGAGGATTGCTTGAAAAACTGCCCTAATCCTTTTTTTTTTTTTTGATGTTAAAAGAACACAGAAGATAATACTAATGTTTTACCTTTAAAATTGGGCAAAACATTAAGCAATATAATTTTCTGCCCTTTCATTGGCTTTGGTATACATTTTCACAGGTAAAATCATCTTTCCAAATATACATGCACATTTATGTATTTGTATATATATGTATATGTGTATATTATATATATGTATATATATATATATATATATATATATATATATAACTGTGTATATATGTATATACACAGTGAACTCCAATCTTCAGAATTTCACAGAAATTAATTTTTCTAAATCATATACTTAAACTTTGCTGATGATAATAGCTTGCTATTTCTTTGAAAACAACATATTGATGGAAGGCTAGTCTCTAGCTGAAATGATAAAAGGTGTAAAGTATTCCTTTCTCTTTGCCTATTTTTTTTTGTTTTTGTGCACTCTTCATCTAGGTGTTATGCTTTTGTTTTCCTCCTATTGTTATAATTGGTTGGTTCTAAATCAAGTATTTGAAGTAAATCAATAGTAAACAAATTTGTGATTTTTGCATCAATATCTTGTTCTCTGACTGCACGATATTTTTTCGTTATTGTTGCTGTTGATATTTCATGTTAACTATGGAAGCCATAGCAGAAAAACGCAGAAATACTTGGGATGATGGTAGAATTTTAAATAATTGTTCTAATGCTCCTGATGTAACTCATTTAACAACTTATAAAAAATTCAGGGGAGACAGTTTCAAGAAAAAAAAAATATTATATTCAAAACCACACTTATCTTCATGTAGAGACAAATGGCAACTCACTCCAGTACTCTTGCCTGGAAAATCCCATGGACAGAGGAAACTGGTAGGCTACAGTCCATGGGGTCGCAAAGAGTCAGACATGACTGAGCGATTTCACTTTCACTTTCAGAGACATAAAGTATGCTGCTGCTACTGCTAAGTCACTTCAGTCGTGTCTGACTCTGTGCGACCCCATCCCTGGGATTCTCCAGGCAGGAACACTGGAGTGGGTTGCCGTTTCCTTCTCCAATGCATAAAAGTGAAAAGTGAAAGTGAAGTCGCTCAGTCATGTCTGACTCTTCGCGACCGCATGGACTGCAGTCTACCAGGCTCCTCCGTCCATGGGATTTTCCAGGCAAGAGTCCTGGAATGGGGTGCCATGGCCTTCTCCAGACATTAAGTATACCTTCCTCTAAATTAGGAAGTAATTGTAATTTACAACTTTTCACTTGCCTTGAGCAGATCTTTACATCAGGAAAACCATTACGGATTTTTGAAGGCTTAAGGAAATTTGAATGGAAAAGGAAGAGAAAATACCTAAAAGAGGATCAAGATTGTTATTTTGCATTCGAGGAATGCATCATGATTTCAAATGGAAGAGAAGATTCTTACCACATATGCTAACTTTCTGAGGCTTTAAGTTCCACAGTGTTCATTACTCTCTCATCAGTTTTTCAGCCTCCTTTGAGATGAATGCAATTGACTCCATCCTTCTGCAGGTAACCAACTTAATTAACATGATCGGCTCTCAGTCTTATAAATGTCAATCTATAGCACAAAGTAATTGATGTTCTTAAGTAAAACCGTAGTATGTTTCTAGTTTGTATATCTTAAATGCTACAGATACCATGCTCCTGTATTATTGAACTCACTGAATTTACATGTTTTTCTCAACATATTAATTTTTGAAGGGAAGGGGCAAATATTTTACAATCAAATATTTAGTTTTTTTTTAAGGTGTTTTCTTGTTTTAATATCTCCTTTTTTATTAATTTATTATTACTTGGAATATAATTGCTTTACAATATTGTGTTGGTTTCTGCCATACATCAACATGAATCGGCCATAGGTATGAGAAAGCACTTTCAAAAGAACTGTTACAGAGGCTTCAAATACTATACCATATTTTCAATTACAATGGTAAGATGTCTTGGAATTCAAAGTGCTACTAAAGAAACTGTAAAGATATATTCCTGTGTTTTGTTTTATTTTTTCAAGTGAACTATCCTTCAGGACTTTCATTTCAAAGGAGAAATCATGCCCTCCATTTTAAGATTGGAAAGGAAATTCTCACCATAATGGCAGATAAAATGCTCAGAGAAACTTAAATATTCGACTATACTTTATTAAAGTTGTTGTTTTTGTTTAGTTATAGAGTTTCATAGGATTTACCAGACTGATCCTATCCCTAATTTTCCCATAAATAATATTACTTTTTAATGTGTAATTTTGAGGAATGGACATTTTTCAGGGACACACATATGGTATTTCAGAAGAAGTGCTTGACTATGCATTTCTGCTCTTCTTCCTTTTTATCAGTCAGTTCAGTCTCTCAGTCGTGTCTAACTCTTTGCAACCCCATGGACTATAGCATGCCAGGCTTCCCTGTCCATCACCAACTCCCAAGCCTGCTCAATCTCGTCCATCGAGTCTGTGATACCATCCAACAATCTCATCTTCTGTCGTCCCCTTCTCCTCCTGCCTTCAATCTTTCCCAGCATCAGTATTTTTTCCAATGAATCAGTTCTTCACATCAGGTGACCAAAGTATTGGAGTTTCAGCTTCAGCATCAGTCCTTCCAGTGAATATGCAGGATTGATTTCCTTTAGGACTGACTGGTTTGATCTTCTTGCAGTCCAAGGGACTCTCCAGAGTCTTCTCCAACACCATAGTTCAAAAGCATCAGTTCTTCAGTGCTCAGCTTTCTTTATGGTCCAGCTCTCACACCCATACATGACTACTGGAAAAACCATAACTTGGACTAGATGGGCATTAGTTGGCAAAATAATGTCTTTGTTTTTTTTAATATGCTGACTATGTTGGATATAGTTTTTCTCCCAAGAAACAGTGCCTTTTAATTTCATGGCTGCAGTTGCCATCTGCAGTGATTTGCAGTCCAAGAAAATTAAGTCTTTCAATATTTCCATTGTTTCCCCATCTATTTACCATGAAGTGATGGGACCAGATGTCTTGATCATAATTTTTTGAATGTTGATTTTTAGGCCAACATTTTCTATCTCCTCTTTCAGTTTCATCAAGAGGCTCTTTAGTTCTTCTTCACTTTCTGCCATAAGGATGGTGTCATCTGTGTATCTGAGGCTGTTGATATTTCTCCCAGCAATCTTGATTCCAACTTGTGCTTCATCCATCCTGGCACTCACATGATGTACTCTGCATAAGTTAAATAAATAGGGTGACAATATACAGCCTTCATGTATTCTTTTCCCAATTTGGAACCAGTTCATTGTTCCATGTGTGGTTTTAACTGTTGCTTCTTGACCTGTATACAGATTTCTCAGGAGGCAGGTCAGGTTTCTGGTATTCCCATCTCTTTAAGAATTTTCCACAGTTTGTTGTGATCCACACAGTCAAGGGCTTTGGCATAGTCAGTAAAGCAGAAGCAGATGTTTTTCTGAAATTCTCATGCTTTTTCAATGATCAGATGTTGGAAATTTGTTCTCTGGTTCCTCTTCCTTTTCTAAATCCAGCTTGAACATCTGGAAGTTCTTCATTCACATAGTGTTGAAGCCTGGCTTGGAGAATTTTGATCATTACTTTGCTAGCGTGTGAGATACAGTCCATGGGATCACAAAGAGTTGGGTACAACTGATTGACTTCACTTTCCATTTGTTGTTGCCACCTTGTCTTAATATTTTCTGCTTCTGTTAGGTCCATACCATTTCTGTCCTTTATTGAGCCCATCTTTCCATGAAATGTTCCCTTGGTATCTCTAATTTTCTTGAAGAGATCTCTAGTCTTTCCCTTCTATTGTTTTCCTCTATTTCTTTGCATTGATCACTTTGGATGGCTTTCTTACCTTTCTTGATGTTCTTTGGAACTCTACATTCAGATGGGTATAGCTTTCCTTTTCCCCTTTGCCTTTAGCTTGTCTTCTTTTCTCAGCTATTTGTAAGGCTTCCTCAGACAACTACTTTGCTTTTTTAGTGTTTCTTTTTATTGGCCCAATAAGATGGTAGGTGGAGTGAAATTGAGTTTAGAATCAAACCCCATACTTGCCAGAGGCAGTCGGAGGCCTCAAACAAAATCTGTGCACACAAGGACCCAGAGGTCTCACAGAGACTGAGCCAGATCTACCTTCCTTTTTATATTTGTACACCAACACACTCCAATACACCAATACACCAATACACATGTCTGCAGACACATATACACATTTATACATGCAATAACACTGTTACCCTTAAAAACACTTTTACATATGGATGGCTGAATTCTGTCTGTCTTCTCAATTCATATGTTGAAGTCCTAAGCCAAGTACCTCAAGAATGTTTTCAGAGATAGATTTTTACAGGAGTAATTATGTTAAAATGAGATAATTGAGATGGACCCTATTTCTATATGACTGGTATCTTCATAAGAAGAAGTTTGGACACAGACACATACAGAGGGAAGACAGCCTGGACACAGGAAGAAGATGTATGTCTACAAGCCAAGGAGGGAGAGCTGGAATAGATATTTCCCTCGTAACTCTCAGAATGAGCCAGTCCTGCCTGCACCTTGATCTGAACCTCTGACCTCCAGAACTTTGAAAAATAGATATCTGTTGTTTAAGCTACCCATTCTGTGATACTTTCTTACCACAGGCTTAGCAATCTACCAAATGCAACTCACATGTAGCTCACATAATGTAGGTAATTTGTAAATCAAAGAAAATTGCTTTTTCAACTGACCTTTTTCTTCAATATAGTCTGAACATTACCCCATATCCATTGTATCTCTTTTAATGACTGCATAGTGTTTTATTTGTTGGATAAATTTTTTCACATATTTTATTTTTATAAAGGATGCTACAATAATAAACTTGGCAATACATCTTTGATCTCACCTGTAGTTATTTTCTGATAAATTGTTAGAGTGATAAGTTGCTGGGTTTTATTAACTTTATATGTTAAAATGCTGATAGAAGTTGTTTAATAGCTGTCAGGAGTGTTGTGCCAATTAATATATCTACCTATTCTTGCATGAAGTGTTTAATTTTCTATTTTCTTGAGCTCTGAATAGTTTTATTTTTTAAGTTCATGTAAAGTTAAGCATTTAAAAACAGAATCTCATTGTGCTTTAATTTAAAATTATTTGGTTATTAAGGAAACTGGCCATGCTTTTCCCTTGATGTTTTTGCCATATGTTCTTTTTCTTTTTTATTGTAAATTCTCTATTGTTGTCAATTTTTTCCCCTTGTCCTAAAAAAGAAATGATACTGATACTCAAAGTCTCTCTTACCTCTCAGTTATTCAATTATTGACCATGAAACCTTGAATTGTGTGCATTTTTGGAGATTATAATGACCACACAATGTGTGACTTTACTGTAGTAGCAGGCGTGATCTCGTCTCAAATCAGAAACATTTATTCACAAAATTATCCCTAGATAATTCTCTTATCATCAGATTTTGAATTTCTGTTCCTTCCTTTTACTATGATGACCTATATCTTACAGTAAATAAATGGATTTACCAAGAAAGTAGCAGGAGGAACTGTTTTCAGTGTTTGCCTTTTCCAGCTCTGTGCTAGGACTTCTTGATATTCAAGTCTCGGTAAAGGTGTCTGTGTAGAAGTGAACTTCAATTTGTTCACAATAGCTACTGAGCTTGCTGCCCAGACTCTCAAGCTACCCTGGAGCCCCTTTTTCATTCCCAAAGCTTAACTTCTCCCACTTCTCCACAAAAATATTTGACTCTCTGCATTCTCCCAGTGAATTCTCTTTTTTGCTTAGAATAGTCATATTTGATGTCTATTGCTAACAACTAAGAATACTGACTGAAACAGCTGGCTGCTGAAGTGGAAATTTTTAGGTTGGAAAGCTGTTAAATATGGTCAATCTTAGATGATCGGTTGTGGCTTAAGACTTTAGTCAGCATATGAGTACTTGAGGAAGGGTCATGTGATTTCCAGGAAGTTGCCAGTGAGGCTAAAGGGGAAACGTGTGGGTATCAAGGACAAGCATCATCTGCTTCACAGTTTTGTCTAAGATGACCCTCAATTCATCAGCCAAGCAGAGCTCTTTGAGCAAATTGAGCACGAGGGGAAGAAAAATCTGGGCAGAATCAGAAACAGATGGTGCTTTGACATGATCCCTCAACTGAGGTTATGCACCTGAGTTCAACAGACCACTGGGCAAATATCCAAATGCCAGGCAGATTAGGCTGTCCATGATAATTAAGGCTAATTAAGTTGTTCTTTCATGTAAGTCCAATGTTGGATCATCCAATATATATTAGATAAACCTTATTTAATCTGAAAATATTTATATTATGAATACTTACCAGTCAAAAGTGGGTGAAGATTGCAATGTTCATCATTAACTATTGGTTTATTTATGCTTTTGAATTGAAAAAGAAACTTCTTGACCTCTAAATATTATTAGAGATTTTGAATTCCAACATAGGTATTGACAATAGTAAAAATACTTTCATTATAATTTTTAGTATGCAGCAGTATTTTAAAAGATTTACACAAATTTAGGACTTAGGAAATAAATTATAGAGAACTGAAAATTCTTAACTTGAATGTCACCTCATTTGCCCATAAAAAAGTAAACACTATACTTCTAAAAAAAATTACTCTTCTCTTGTGTTTATTTCTGCCTCTTCTCCATTAGGTTGTTTGAAATCACCATTGAAAGTGTGTGCTCAGAATTATGAGATTTAAGTTTGAACTTTTCCACTCATAGATGTTTGTGCTTCATATCTTTTATTCATAGAATGAATTTCTTGAAATTATTGCTTTGTATTTGAATTAAATGCAGTTAGTATTTGCAACTGGAAACTAATACTTATATACTGTCCTTCATCTTTGTGGGAAATAAAAAAATCCTTTATTAAAATGACTTTATAATCAGATATATTAGAGATGAATTTATTTTAGGAGGAACATGAGTTTCTAGCTCATATATTTACTGCATATAAAAAGTTGACTATAAGAACATATCTGGATAGGCAGCAATCTCACTGTAGGAAAGGGACGATATTCATTTCAAGTATTTATTTTTTGTTTTTTTTTGGTTGAGAAAATAAAAACTGTTTGCATAGCTTATTTAGATCAACTATATTATCCATTGAATATGAATTGATGTTTGTTGGCACATTCAGGGATTGTGCAAGTAATGTTTATATGTTTACTTTTTTTGTTTTTTTAGATGAGACAATCTGCATGAGACAGGCGCTCAGGGCTGGTGCACTGGGAAGACCCAGAGGGATCGGGTGGAGAGGGAGGGGGGATCGGGATGGGGAACACATGTAAATCCATGGCTGATTCATGTCAATGTATGGCAAAAACCACTACAATATTGTAAAGTAATTAGCCTCCAACTAATAAAAATAAATGGAAAAAAATATATATGTATATGTTTACCTTTAAACTCTCCACTTAGCTACCATTTTGCTTCTTATCTCTTCCTTCTTCTGAACTGTTTGACCCAGGAATCTATTATAAGGATTCAAATGGAAATCTTTATACAACTCACTTGTATATATTCACATGTATATAGAACACTTAGACATTCACAAGCTATACAAGCTATAGTTGAACTCACAAACACAAATATTGTTTTAATACAGCAAGTGCATATTTATGGATTTTTGATAAACTGATTTGCTTTCTAAAAGACTAAATTTTATCAATTTTAATACATTTGTTTCATTCTGTTGGTAAAAGGTTCCAGATATATGTGAACTTTCTCTTTGGTCTGTGTTCATCAACTATCACTCAGCAGCTACTTATGCAATATTACACTGAGACAGAATGTCTTCTGGAGTAATGACTAGTTATTGTACTTGGTGTTAGTTCAGCATCATTAATCAGGCAATGACTGGTACCTGTAGGACATAGTATCTGCTGTGGGATATTTTTTAGGGGGTGCTCAGGAAACACAATAAAACATCTAAACTTGTTAATGAATCTAATGTTCATGAAAAAATCCTTTGACAAATAGTTTCTTGTAGTAAAACTTTTGGCAGTAACCACTTTCTGTTAACTATTTCCCAAAGATGACAAACAACATATTTTATCAACATTATGCTTATATACTTATACCATTTTCTTAAGATTATTGGGTGAATGAACTATTTGTTAAGGATTATAATAATTTTATTTATTTTAAGAAGGAAAGTAGCCAATTCAATTATTTTAAAGGCAAGATATTTACTTTAGAAGTTAATGACCTATAATAAAATAATAGTACTAAATGGGTATTGTTAATCTGGTTTTGTTATTTATCACCACACTAATCTTCCTGAAGAGGATGAAGCAATAATAATTGATTAAGAACCTTTTTATTTGAATCTTTTGTAGTAACTAGATATACACACACATGCACAGGTACACACACACAGAATATTGCTCCTAATATTTACATAGATCTTATAGAATGATAATTTAAATCTTCATTAAAAACATCACTTTGTTCATGGGGCATTTCCATTTGAAATTAGAAGAAAGCATAGAAACACTCTGAAATACCCTGTCCATTCTCTCCAAACTGGAGAATTAATAAGAAAGTTTTTAAAAAAGTATGTGTTAGCACATCTTAAATTTGACTTAAGTATTATTGAGACATCACATAACCTTGTTTTCAAGATCTGTTAATAACATATCCAATATTTTTCAAGATCCTGGAACAAGTTGCTTATTATAACATGATTATTTAAGTATGTTCAACTGTTTATTTACAAATGTTTATATCATCTAGTCTATGCATCAAAAAATGTTAAATGCACACATAATTGTTTTTAACAAAACAAATGATTAATTGGGTAAATTGCTTTTCAACGTGATTCTCTTTATACCTGCACATTAACAAGGCTGCATAGAAATCTCCTTTTTTGTTACCTTCTGGAGAATTTTCCTTTTTCCTTGTGAATTCAGATAAAACTTTGGAAATAAATAAGAACCTTTTCTCAAAAGGCAGATTTTGCAAGCACATGTAAAAATGTATGTTTTGTAAACTAAAGGCCTGATTTTGCCTCTTTATATGGAGGAACATTTGCATGTAAGATGTATATTCTTCTTTGTCTTAATTTGTAGCTAGCTGTTACACAGGAAAAAGGATATATACAAATTTGAATAATTCCTCTCTGATTGTGACCAAGTATACAGAAGCATGGGTTTTCTAGATGGCAATGATGGTGCCAATGCAGGAGATGTAAGAGATGTGTTTTCGATCTCTGGGTCGGGAAGATCCCCTGGAGGAGGGCATTCTCCAGTATTCATGCCTAGAGAATCCCATGGACAGAAGAGTCTGGTGAACACAAGGTCCATAGGGTCATAAAGAGCTGGACCTGACTGAAGGTCCTTGGCATGCACGCACACGTGAAAGCATTCTCAAGATTAGCTGGCCATGAAGATGATTCTTTCAAGAGGTATCCCAGTTACATGAAATTTCTTGAAGACTCATTTGGAGTCTGAATTATTTGTAGGATTGCAGTTCTTGCTCTACATCAAAGTAGGCTTTCTTCCATCCCATTTTATGAATGACACTTTCACTGAAACATATTTTCACAATAAATTTTGTGGGAAAATAAGTTTATGAAAATAAGAAATTAATAGTACTCTTAGAAGCCAAGTGACTAGGCCAAATACTTGCCAGCTGTTTAGTAACACTGTGCAAATCCCAGGCTTCTCCTGAGCAGAAGCTTTCACGTTTGGATCATTACTAGAAATTTTTAATCCAGTAATATGGACAAATAGACTAAATGCAAACCATTAAATTCATTCAATTTGAGATCTGAGCCAAATTCAACCCAAACCTCTAAAGGTGAAAGTCAACTATGTTAAATATATATATATCATGAAACCTCATAGAAGATGGTTCTAAGCCATTAAAAATCTGTTAAAAATTGAAATATGAATAATTCACTAAACAAGAAAGTCCATTGCATGTTCAATTTCATATTTCTCTCATCTGTACCCTCCAATACGTTCAATTCATTTTAATCATATAAATTTAGTAAAACTTTGTAGATTGCAAGTGTTTTAGAATATAAGAGTATGCTTAAGTTTTGCCTAGACAAGTGCACTTGGACCACTTAAATAATTCCTTAGTATTGGTAAGTACTCTACTTAAAAGACAAATACCATGGGAGCAAAATTTTCACATTTTAAGAGCTTCTTTCTGACCAAAGGTTTTAAAAATGATTTCTGCCTCATTGGTCTATTTTATTTTCACATATAATACTTGTTACCTCTATTTGAATTGAGATGAATAAATGATGGAAAGCCTCAATTAAGATATGATTATTTCTATAGTTTTAAAATTTTCAAATATGCTGACATCAAGATATTCTAGGATACACAGCAATATGGATCTCAAGAATAATTCCAGTTTTGGTTTAGCTTTAAAACAGATAAGGGTAATATTCTCTCTAGAATAAATCCAAACTTCCATCAAAAAATAACTTTACAAATCAAGATGTACGAATATATATTTTAAGTATTGGCTGAATCCCAATCTAGCTGACTTTAAATCTCTAACATACTTTTGCTAACAAATAAATGCTCAGTTTTCTTTTTTCTTCAAAATGCAAGCATGGAAAATTATTATATCTCATGAATGAAAGATAACTGACAGGTAGGGTGCCCTTGTTAGATTTAAAGTACAATGAATCAGATGTCATCTGTCACATTTATCAAAACATTATGTCACTTTGATGATGTTTGATTTATTTTTCTCTGTAAGGTGAACAGCTAGACATGAATAAACTTTGAATTAATATGTAAAAGAATAAAAAGAGAGCACACCACATAATTTGTTAATGGTATTCATTTTCATTAAGTTTAAACTTGGGTTCTTATTTTCCTTCAACATTGCAATAAAAGCTAATTGGTTTAGTTTCACGATTTAAATTGTCCTGTATGAAAAAATGTTTAATAGAAAATTATGGCAAAATAAATAGTAACTCAACTGCTGTATTGCTCAAGGCTCATAAGTACCAAACTAAATCGGGATTTACTTATAAACATGAACATAATACTTAATATGCATTCTTAACTATTTTGAAGGTACATTAGGATGCATTTTTAGAGTTAAAGGTTGGTAATATTATATATTGAATAGAAACAAAGAATAACAGATTTGAAATTCAGCACCTGAAACCTTTCAAACTCACAGACAATTGCAGAGTCAATCCAATCTTCAATTTTCCAGAATTAATTGAAGTTTAGATATGGTTTTTAGGATGACAACTTTAATTTTCTTTTATTCTTTAGTTTTCACAAGCTGACAATTGCAAATTAAAATTATTATACTAAAATATTGCACATTTAAAGTTTGAAGCTTTTTCTGATTGCTAATATGAGTATAAAAATAAATGGAAAAAACCCAAGGGCACATGAAAACTCTAACTAGGTTTTTGCTGTGCATTTTAACTTTATTTCTGTCTGTATCTTGGATTACACTCATTTTGCATTTACTTTAATTGCTAAATCAAAAATTAGTGTATATATATGTGTGTATATATATATATATATGTATATATATAAACTTGTGTTGTTCCATATTAGAGCAGAAAATTTCAAACTATGTCAGTTTTAAAAGAATATTCACTTAATTTGGATAGGAATGTACTGAACACTAGTAGAATAAATACAATAATAGTTAGAATAGAAAATTCATTTAATAACTCATACTTTATATATATCAGCAGAATCAATCATAAGAATTATAATCCTTTTTGAAAGATTTTATGAAACCTCATTTTGCAGTATTTCCACACAAAAAATAGACACTTGAAACAGAGAAGATATTGGAATTCATCTATTGAATACTTTCCAATAGAAATGTGAGTCACAAAGGTGAGTCAAATATATTATTTAAAATTTTCTATACCTACATTAGAAAAGTAAAGAAAACAAGTGCAATTAATTTTAATAATAGACTTCATTGGACCCAATATACCCAAAATATTTTCATTTTAACATGCAATTAATATCAAATACTGAAAAATTTTGTATTCTTTTATTTCTAAGTCCTTGAAAATCATTACATATTATATTTATGACACATTTCAATTTGGTATAAATATTTCAGGCCTTCATTGCCCAGTGTTTCTAGCACCCACTTTATAGGATAGCCTAGATACATGACACCCTGCTACCCTCATCTTCCCTGATGGCTCAGATGGTAAAGAGTCTGCCTGCAATGCAGGACACCCAAGTTAGATCCCTAGGTCAGGAAAATCCCTGGAGAAGGGAATGGTTACCCACTGCAGTATTCTTGCCCACAGAATTCCATGGACAGAGGAGCCTGGTGGGCTACAGTCCATGAGGTCACGAAAAGTCATATATGACTGAGTGATTAACACTACTACTACCCTGATCTTCAGATTTGTGAATACTTATTTTGAGTGAGTTGATGTGGAAGGCTATAAATGTTATGAATTAGATAGGTACTGACATCCAGAGAGTCAGTAGAGCTAGTAGGTGCAAGCATTAACATTAACACCCCAGCAACTTAGTCCCAAGTCTGCTATTAACAAGTTGTGTGACCTTGGCATGTTATCTTTCCTCCTATTTGCTGTTTCCTTACCAGTAAAGTGGGAATAGGGGGCTTCCCTGGTGGCTCAGATGGCAAAGAATCTGCTTACAATGCAGGAGACCCACATTCAGTTCCTGGGTTCGTGAGATCCCCTGGAGAAGGGAACGGATACCCACTCTAGTATTCTTGCCTGGAGAATTCCATGGACAGAGGAGCCCGGCGGGCTTCAGTCCATGGGGTTGCAAAGAATCAAACATGACTGAGTGACTGACACTCACTTTTCAAGTGGGAATAATGCAAATAATCTCACATACTAGTTATTCAGTGTACATAATTAGGACCATTCCTGATATATTACGAGAATTATTCTAATTATTCCTGTTTTACTCAATTTAGTATCTTTATGCAAATCATAAACCTCTATCATTTACTTTCTATGGTTAAAAATCTGTTTGGAATAACTATTGACTGTAGAATGCATTTGAATATAATGAGTTTGTTGGATCAATAGGTTATTGTTAAAGTAAATGTGTGCATGTATTTTTGAACATATTTGTAAGGCTGAGTGACTGACCTCCTCAAAACTGGCTACAACAATCTAAAGTCACCTGGTTAAATTTTGTATATTCCTCTATTTCTTTTAATACCAGATTAACCAATTATTTTCTTCCATAATATTTAAACCAACTTTCTGGATACTTTTATGTAACTTTTTAGTTATCCCTGGACAAAGCTCTTCATCTTTTTATTTTATTTTTTCAATCTCTACTTATAATGCCATTTGATTCCCTTAGTCATTTTGAGCTTTTTCTCTGAACTCCTTCCAATCTGTCTGTATTTCTCTGTTACTGAGGCAACCAAAACTGAATGGCACTTTGATGCAGTTCATCAGAATTACATAAGGAAGGCTATCACCCATGTGTCCCAGAATGTCATGATTCTTTGCCTGCAGATCAAAGTAACAGTGAACTTTTATGCATTTTATTGAAGCATCAGCCAGATCTTTTCAGTGGATGACTAAGGTGCTCTTAGAAGAGAAGAGTCAAAATTAATAAGACTCAGACAGAAGGTGTGAAAGAAATGGAATCTATTCAACAGCTTCTTCAGATTTTTTTTTTTTTTAGGAGAATTTGAGCTTAGAATTGGACTTTTGCAAAGATCATTTGAGGTAAAACAGATAATTTTGCCACTAGTACTTGGCTTCCCTTAAATATTTTCTCTTTAAAAATGATTTTTTCCTTAATACTTTTTGCTATTTTGATTTGATGAAATAAATTCACTTCTTAAAGAGTATCCATGCAAATTTGTCAAAAGCATATTAGCAAATATATTTATTAATTGACCTTAATAAGTAACCCTACAAAGAAACAGTTTGGAAAATATTTTCTCAAAGTGATATATTCTATTGTATCGATGGCAGTTTTTTAACTACCATTTTAAACAACTACTTGCTTAGAGAACTGTATGATATTTGCAGTTTCATATCAACATCGTATGGGTCTTAGAGTTAGAAATGACAACTATGGATCCAACTCAAAATAAGTTGAATAAAATATAAATTCAACTGAAATGACATTGACAGATATTTAGTACAGATATGGCATTTTTCCCCGTTCAAGATGATTATTGAATGATTCATTTGTTGGCAATAGCCAAGACTCATATCTGAGAATCCAATTATTTGCAAAAAGGGGCTGCCTATGCAACCCCAAAAGTCTTTTCATTTGACATTTACTTGATGTTTTCTTCCACTATCTGTGTGGGATTAACTAAAAAGGCAAAATGCCCACAACCAACTCTTGACTGCATGGTGCCATTGAAACAAAAATCTATGTACTCTTTATTAATATGTTTATCAGATTATACTTGAACTTTATTTCCTGTCTGCAATTTTCCCCTCAGATGTAAGCTCACTGAAGGAAGCAATGATGTTGAATTCATCATTGTACTTTGAATACATTTATGGAGTCTTTCAAATAATATTTTCTTGATAGTTCAAGAGTAAAAAAAAGTAGGAACCCATGAAATTAAAAAATAGAAGCATTATACAAAAATTAGCATGGGTGCTTTTAAAACTGGGCTAACTATTTAAGAGATTAGTCATCGTTTTAGAACAAAGTATAATTGTTTTCTAGTGAAAACCTCTTTAGAAATAAATTGAGTTAATTTATGTAGTTTACTAAATTATATCACTGCTGTTTTATATGAATGTGACAATTTGCAAAGTTTGAAAATTGTACAAAGTCATTATTTATTTCTTCTTGGTAGATGGAAAACGACCACTAGTACTTTTTGCCCAATAGACTCTTGCTTCAGGCAGAAATGAAGTACAATTGTATCTGTCCCCAAGACTAGCTATAACAATTATTTCTTTATTATCCACATAGTTATACAAAGTATAAAAGAATATTTCAATTCAGCTATATTTAGTTTTGTTCAAATTGTGTGGTAATGAAAGAATTTTGTGATTCTCTTTGAAATAGTAACTCAAATCAAACTTCAAAAATATAGCATTTGTAAATTATTAACCAGGGTTATTAAAAGGTTTGTGTAGTCACAGACCTCCCTGCAAATGCACTGCATGACTTTGCCTTTGTAGAGATATCCATAATGTTCCTTCATGAACATACTCACATCCTTTTTCGTGTGCAAGGAAATGAACTTCATTGCTATTGAAAGATTGAATAAGTACTTCATACAAAATGCAGTTTGTGAACAGTCTAGAACTGCTGTTTTCTTTTGAAAATTCAGCATCTCATGTTCTTTGCATGAAGTTAAAATTGGGTTTCTAGCTTCTGAATATGAGGAGGAAATAGAAAAACATGCATTATCAAACAGTAAGCACTGAAACACTATTAACATATACTCTGAATTAAATGGTCTTTGTGGATTTCTCTAGTGGTCCAGTGCTCCCACTGAGGGGGGCACAGGTTCCATCCAGGCCCCTGGGTTGCAGCCAAATAAATAAATAAATGTTCATTTACACGTATATGAACTTCCCTGGTGGCTCAGATGGTAAAGAATCTGCCTGTAATGCAAGAGACTGTGAGTTCGATCCCTGGGTAGGGAAGATCCACTGGAGAAGGGAATGGTTACTCACTCCAGTATTCTTGACTGGAGAATTCCATAGACAGAGGAGCTTGGTGGGCTACAATCCATGGGGTCTTAAACAAAGAGATGGACACAACTGGATGACTCACACACACACACACACACATATAAAAGTGTATTTATACACAGCACTAATACACTTCCACTACAGTGCTGACAACAGATAGTGTTATAGGTTACTCAAACTCTAAGTAAATTATCTGCCACTACATTTAGGTTCTGACACTCTAAAACCCAAAATATAGCTAGCTACCAGTAGTTTTTGAACATATAACCAGTGCATTTACAGCGGCTACATTTAATATACCTTTCTTAGGCAGTTTATGGTTTTCAGTTTTTTACCTTAAATTAGTATAAATATTTCCTATTCATTTAAAAAATGATATGTTGGAATTTATGAGTTTTACATTTTCAGCTTTATTTAATTCTATGTTTCTTAACCATTTGATTATAATATTTACAATGATTTAGGATCTTCACATTATTGCCCTGAGAAATAAAATAGATTTTTCTTCTACATCTTCACCATGTGTCATTTGCAAGTTAATTGTGACTACGGATAAAGCACACTTACTTAAGTTTCAATCCAATCTCACCTGATTGGTGACTGGACTACAACTTCCATGTATTATGCCATTTGTCAAAATTGGGCTTTGAAATCAGAACTAAATTATAACTTCCCTTTATATATATAAATATATATTATAAAATATATGGATTACTTGACAATTATATTTTTGGTGTCCTGCAAAAATTCACTGGACTGAGGAGCCGGGTGCACTGTAATCCCTAGAGTGGCAAAGAGTCAGTCACAACTGCACAAACATACATGGCATATCAGTAAATGGCTGTTATCATTATTATTTTCCTTAGTCAAATCGTGCTTCTTCATACCAGCAAATCAGTGATAAACCTCTCTTTTATTTCAAAATATGTTACATAGATTCAAACTATCTTATTTGAATCATTAAGTGTTGATTCAAAAGTTTTTTAATGTAATCTTTGTGTTTTGTTCTTGTTTGGCTTCAAAACTTTTACTATCCATCGAAGTGAAACTTTAGTAGCAATAATAATTTATCACCAAGTCCACAGGAAACAAAAGTTTTGGATAGATCAGTTTATGTATGCCAATGCATAATTAATATTTTCAAGATAATTAGACTCTATTAAGTGAGAATGTCCTCATAGTCAAACTATATTTTTTATCCAAATTAAAATACTTTATGAATATGTCAGCAATGAATAACCCACTGAACATATGAAGTATATAAACACTAAAGGTAAAAGAATCTGATTTTTTGGCAATCGTCTGTTAATATCTCTAGTAAGTGTGACTTTCAAAGATCTCTCAATTTAATTGGACCCTTTTGGTAAGTTGAGGCATTTGGAGTTGACTTTTTAACTTCTTAATAAGAGATGCTTTTAAAGCAAAATAACATTCTATTATTTTCTTGCTATGACAGAAATCATCTTCATAAAAGAGTGAACACAATTGTGGCTTGATATTTTGTACATCATGGCAAAAGATTTCTGGAATAATTCACAATTATTTAAATTATGTCTATCACTGGACATCAAACTATTTGGTAAATGTAATGTATTCCTAGTATGGTCATTAGTGAAGTGAAGTCGCGCAGTCGTGTCCAACTCTTCGCGACCCCATGGACTCTAGCCTACCAGGCTCCTCTGTCCATGGGATTTTCCAGGTAAGAATACTGGAGTGGGTTGCCACTGCCTTCTCCAGGGGATCTTCCTGACCCAGGGATCGAACCTGGGTCTCCTGCATTACAGGTAGACGCTTTACCATCTGTGCTATCAGGGAAGCCCATATGGTCATTAAGGGATATCAATTTTGTAAGGTAATGCAATTGCATTAGAGGTCTGTTCTGCTATAACTTGTCAATATTAAGTATGCCACATTTGAGAATTTTCTTGGTTCCTAATGGATATAGTATGTATCATGCCTTATAATATTTAAAAGAATCATACTTTTAGCAATATTTGCCAAGGGGAATGTGTGGGTAGGCAGATCCAAATTAAAAATTGAATAGTAAGGCACTTAATACTGTTAAAAATCAGTGGGTAATAAAGTTGTTTTCATTTTATATAGTTTTGTAGCTGATAATGTACTTTCAAAATATTTAGTCTTTTATTCCCCAGCCAACAATTGTGAAGCAACTCTATTTGGTAACCACAGGGTTATTAAAATGAACATTTCAATAAATGTTCTTTATTATAAATTATCTTTTCTCAAGACTGTTAGGGTCTAAGGGAGAATATGGATAAACAGGTAATTTTGAGATATTTCCCAGCACAATGTCTAACACATAAGGAATAACGAATGCTTCTACATGGAAGAATGAGTGACTGATAACCATGGTATGACCAAGTGCTACTGAATAAAGTGCTTTTATTACTACTACTGCTGCTACAAATAACATTTATACTAATAAGGCTGACAGCTGGTGTCATTGAAGGATTAATGTCTATGATACACTATGCTACTTGTTTCATTTAATTTTTATAGCAACCCTGTAAAGTAAGAACAGAACCAGTTATATAATTTGCAAGTCCCAGTTCAAAATCTAAACATGAGACTCTGTCCAAAAACTGTCAGTAATTTTAAGGTTGCAAACCTGCCCAGTCACTCACTCATGTCTAACTCTTTACAGCCCTATGTACTGTAGCCTGCCAGGCTCCTCTGTCCACAGGCAAGAATACTGGAGTGAGTTGCCATTTCCTCCTCCAAGGGGATCTTCCTGACCCAGGAATTGAACCTGCTTCTCCGTCATTGCAGGCGTATGTATTCTTTACCACAGAGCCACTGGGGAAAACTGAACATTAATCTCATATCCTTCCAAGTGTTATAGGGCCCTGAGCTGTTGCTGGCAGCAAATGCACACAAAGCCACAGGAACTGTAATTATCCTTCATTCTTCAGAAAATGAAGTATACATTTAGAGAAGATGCCTGCTCATATATTTTTCTAAATTTTTGGATACTTCTGCCTTACACAAGTACTCTAGTTACAATATATAAAATCATTTAAAATGTATAATATTGAATTCAGAGACCAGTTCAGAGGTTGTTGCATTCATTTGGTTTGAGCATTCTAGTTAATTTGGTCTGTCTGGGGAGAGTTATCATAAAAAGCATTAAAAAATGTGCTCAGTAGTATAGTATTTGAATACTCCTTAAAGATTGAAATCAATCATTATCAGATTTTTGATATTGAGAATGCCTTGAGATGACCTGTGTAAGGCATAGTGAGGCAGAAAAGGAAAGACGACCTCAACAGAAGTAGGTTACCTTTATTCAGGCAAGGAGGGGCAACAGTCGGCCTAACGACCAGGCTGAGCGCCGAAAGGGATCAGGGAGGCTTCATACTTATAGGGAGGTTTGTGGAAGCGATAAGGGAAACGTCAATCAGGCGGGATATTTTGAGTATTCTTTTGTTGAGATGACACTTGTAGTTGATCAGGGGGTGATAAGTCTTCTGGGCGGGTGTAGGGGGTGGTAAGTTTCCGGACAGGGGGTGATAAGTCCCAGATAGATGCAACTGGCCTGGAGCATCAGGATGGAACTAAAGTTATGCTTTGTTTTCTCCGAAGTTAGATGATTCAGCAAGGGGCCTTTGAGACTGTTGTTCTCTTTTCTAGGCCCAAAAGACTCCTTCAACCTGTACCTGTGATACCTAGATTGCATTTCTTTCATTGTTGATGTTTTTCATAATCCTTTATATTTTTTTCCTTGAAAATTTCTTTCATTTAAAATATATAACCTGGACTTTTGGCTAAACATAGATTATCTCAGCTTCCTACTGAAAGGTCGGGGCATGCCCCGGGAAAGTGCCGCAAGGCAAATTCTGGAGGCTGGCTAAACTTCCGGGGACCGACCCCCTGCAGCCTGGTCCAATCAGGTACCGACCCGGAGCCCTCGGACACTGACCGCCGCTGTAGCCCGCGCTTTCTTCCTTATATGAAAAGACCTGGCTTGGACGCCGGCCCTGGCTATAAAACCCCTCCCCACTCCCTCATACCTCGCAGACTCCCTTTGTCTCCTCACTCACCCGCCCCCGGGAGTTCTGCCCGAGAGCGACCACTCAATAAAGGCCTTTACCACCGGTCATTAGAGGCGGCTTTTTTCCTCCCGAGGCATTTTTCTAACACCTACCAGAAAAGAAAAGAAAAAAAAAAAAGCAACATAAATGAAAACATTAAAATGATTAAATCAGATTTTAAAACAGTATAAACCCACAGGGATGAAGAAGAAACAACTGAAGATAAAATTAAAGCATAAAAATCAATAAATTATGAAAAAAAAGAAAACTCAGACATAATTTGTAATTGACATAATCAAACAAATGAAACTGAAACCCAAGCATTGGTCAAGGGAAGCCTATGAGGACCAAGACAGTTTAAACTGCACATGAGCATAGGAAGGAGGCAGTAAGAACTCCAGAGTGTACACGTGAGGGGAGGCCAAAAAGGAAGGATCTGTTGAAAACCCACCCTGCCTGAGTCCACCTTGGAGAAAGCAGATGTTTAAACTCCTGAAACGTTAAGTCTGAAAGACTGTGAACTGGGGCTTCCAGAATGCAGTGAAGCCAGCATGGGGGAGCTCATTTGAGGTGGAGAGATGAAGCCAAATTTTATACATTAAAAGCAGGCTACCACAAAGGCAGCCTGTTGTCATCTCAGCTTCCAGGGCATTAGCCTGTGTAGGCTTATATCCTCAAGGCAAAGAGGAAGCTGCATTCTTTTCTGGTGACAATGACAGATGGAGAGAAATATTTACAAGCATTGATGTTTGGAGGTCCCCATCCAGTCTTTTTACATTAAATGTCTTTCATTTACAATGCCCACCCAGGCTCACAGAGTTTCCAGAGTGCTTATTCACTCCACATAGTGTATTATGAAACACAGCAAATTGTCACACATCTGAGGAAAAGTGCACCAAATAAAAATAACTGCAAAAGGAACAGAGACAGTAAAGGGGACAGAAGGATCTCCTCTAAGTTTTAAAGCTAGAACAATGATGAAGAATCAAGCAAAACACGGGAAGGTGATTTTTTTAGGAGTTAAAATTACATGACTATAAATAGTGTAAGACATTTTGGGGAATCATTGAGAAAGTAGAATAAAATAAATGGTGATGTAAAAATAATAAGAAAGAAGCTATAAGAAAACATGAAGATCAATCCTGGAAACTTGACACTTTTACTAATAAGACTTCTAGGGAAATTGAAAGCAGGGTCAGGAGAAAATTCTGAAATAAATGATTCAAGAAATTGTCACAGAACAGAGGGACATAGAATGACCAATTAGTTTGAGTTCTTGGGCAAATAATCTGAAAATTACCCATACTAAGGTAAAATGGCCATAAAATTTTGAAACACCTGAGAAAAATTAGTGACCTTAAAAGTTTCCAGAGAGCAATAAATGGGCTTTCCTGGTAGCTCAGATGATAAAGAATCCTCCTGCAATGCGGGATATCTGGGTTTGATCCCTAGGTGGGGAAGATCCCCTGGAGGAGGGCATGGCAACTCATTCCAGTATTCTTGCCTGGAGAATCCCCAAGGACAGAGGAGCCTGGAGGGCTGCAGTCCACGGGTCCGCAAAGAGTCAGACACCACTGAATGACTAACCACAGCATAGGGAGAAAAAAAAAGAGTTAGTGTTTTTTTTAATTAAATTTATTTATTTTTAATTGAAGGATAATTGCTTTATAATATTGAGTTGGCTTCTGCCAAACATCAAGAGGGTTAGTTTTATGCTGAGAGAATATATATATATATATATGTATATATATATATGTATATTAAATATGGGTGTTAATATAGCAAACCAATCCTGAAAGTTGGAAGGTGAATAACGCTTTAAAATCTAAAGAACATTTATTTTCCAATATAATAGTTGTTAAGCTTCCCATATTATCTGACACCAACCAGAGCGCTTGGCCTTCTCCAATCAATAGAAATGAATAGAGGCCAGACAAGAGATTCAGGCAAGGCTTTATTGGGACCCTTGCTGAAGCAGGGGGAAATGAGAACAAAAAGTTCCCATTGCTTTCTCACTGGCTGAGCGGGGCACGGTCTTGCTCCTGAGACGGGGAGAGGGTCGGGGTGTGCCCAGGGGTCAGGACTGAAGGCTGGCTTAGGAGCACTGTCCACTGCTCTGGGGTTATTGAGTGCTGGGGACAGGCACAGTGCCCTGCTTTTGCTCTCAACGTTTTGTTTTTGCTCCTGCCTTTTTGGAAGTGGCAGTTGTGTTTTTTCATCTTTTTGGATATGTTGGCCAGATTTGCCCCCAATGAACATAAATGTAGTATTTTTATAGTTTCTTTGTATTTTGCAGCTGGAGCAAAGGTTTGATCGGGTACAAGCATTGCAGCACTGGAGCAAAGGGTCCCAGGTCTCACTCTCCTTCAAGTATGAGGATAGAAGAAAGTATTTCCATGAATGTAAATGCTCAAGAATGTTACTTTTGTATTATTTTTTCTCAAAAAGTTGCTGGAGTTACGTGGCACTAAAAGAAGACAAACATAAATAAACAAAAACCTAATAAAGCAAGAAAAAAGTGTATAATCTTTGTATTCTGAACATGGTAGGATATCTTCAGTCCAGTGGACCTGGACATCGATGAGTATAGATTGGAAGGCAAATGCTGTTATATCATGTGTATGCCTTATATGTCAGCCAAGAGTTTTACAATTGCTTTGAAGACTGTGAAAAAAAACAAAAACAAAAACATAGTAGTTAATATTTAGAAAGTCAAGCAAATATAAAATAAAAACATTCATTCAGAAGAAAAAGGAATAATGAAGATAATGTGAATTTGAGGTTTAGCTACCTCACTGTCTTCGTTGTTACCTTTACCTGACAGTTCCACTTTAGTCAATCCCTGTTCCCTGTCTTATAAATAGTTTCCCTGCTCTCAGTGTTTCTTTTCTCTAATCTATTCTCCAGATTGCAATTAGAAATATCTTAAAAATAAAATTTAAAAATTGGTTACATTATACAGAGGGGGCACATTCTATATAACATATGTTAATTACCCAATATGAATGTTTAAGCTAAACAAAGGGAGCAATTTGGAAAACAAGTTTAGAAATAAGGCAATGGAACACTGAATGATTCTTTCACGAGTTTTTATTTATTCTATGAAAAATGGCAGAATAAATCGGGTGCTGGAACCAGGAAAGGAGACCTTAACAAAATTATTTGCTATGTATCTTTTAGTTAAGGATATGGCTTTGGTGATGCTGAGAAGAGTTAAGAGTGGTAAACACTTTGGTTAACTTGAGACTAGTGAAAATATTAAAATATCAGAAAATGAAACATTTATGAATGAAGGAGAAACTTTTGAATATTGTGATTTAGTGGGTATGTGGTATGATGGAGAAAAGGCATCAGTTATTGTGCTGTATTATTTAAGAAAAAACTTATTACCTCCATTAAAAAAAATCTATTTTTAAAAGAAAAAAAGGCACAAAATTGGACACTTGCAAGTGCCCAATTTATATTTTGTTAGCTTCGGTGTACATGTTGCATCATTGGGTCCTATTGAGTCAACAGGAATAGAGAATGTAAAGATAACACTGGCTGAGAATCTGCCACCTGCTTATTAGTTGCTTCATAGTTAATTGGAACATTGATAAGACAATGAAATGAATAACTGAAAAACAATCAAATGCAATGAGAGTTACATGGTTATGAAAGGAAAAGTCAAACAGTAAAACTCTCAGGTAAATTCTCTTAGTAACAAGTGATAGTTCATAATAAGGGATTGAGGACTCCTTCAACCAAAAACATATAAGGAAATTACTGCTATTTTGGTCCAGATTGTATGTACATTTTGCTTTTTTTTTTTTTTCAGTTTATACTCTAATCTCGGTTCCATATTTTTTGTTACAGAATCTGTACGGGAGTTGTCAATACCTTTTGTTGGGAAACTTACCTACCTACTTCTGGTAAAGATTGATGCTATATGTACAAATTCCTATGAGAGTTTTTCACCGATGTGATATTTCAAATGTCTTTCTATATTATAAAAATTAATGAGTAGAAAACTCAATGAACTATAGTTGAAAGACAGGAAAGGGGACATCTCATGCCTTGTGACAATAGCAAAACCCAACAGGAAGAAGCAAAAGTCTTCTACCCTGGCCAAAAAAAAACCAGATTCAATGAAATGCCACACACTGTTTATTCTAGCCCTCCCACACTCCTCTTCCCCTTTAGAAAAATATCCTCATTCCCTTGCCCTTTGGGACCTGCACATGACTTCTCCTGGTTGTTGGTTTCATTCAATGCTAAATCATGTCTGATTCTTTGCAGCAGGCCAGGCTTCTTTGTCCTTCACTATCTCTTGGAGTTTGCTCAAACTTGTGTCCAATCGAGTCAGTGATGCCATCCAACCATCTCATTCTCTGTTGCTCCCTTTTCATCCTGCCCTCAATCTTTCCCAGCATTAGTCTTTTCCAGTGAGTCAGCTCTTCACATCAGGTGGCCAAAATATCGGAGCTTCAGCACTAGTCCTTCCAATAAATATTCAGGGTACATTTCCATTAGGATTGATCGGTTTGGTCTCCTTGCTGTCCAAGGGACTCTCAAGAATCTTCTATAGGAATACAGTTCAAAAGCAGCATTTCTTTGGTGTTCAGTCTTCTTTATTGTCCAGCTCTCACACCCACATATGACTACTGGAAAATAAGCAAATTAATAAAACTATTGCTTTGACTATCCAGACTTTTGTCAGCAAAGTCATGACACTGCCTTTTAATACACTAGGTTCATCATAGGTTTTCTTCCAAAGAGCAACATCTTTTAATTTCATGGCTTAAGTTACCATCCGCAGTGAGTTTAGAGCCCAAGAAAATAAAATCTGTCACTGTTTCTATTTTTTGCCATCTATTTGCCATGAAGTGGTGGGACTGGATGCATGATCTTTGCATTTGATTGGTGAGTTTTAAGCCAGCATTTTGACTCTCCTCTTTCACCTGCATCAGGAGGCTCTATTGTTCCTCTTCACTTTCTGCCATTATGATGGTGTCAACTGCATATATGAGGTTATTGATATTTCTCCTAGCAATTGATTCCAGAGTGAGATTCATCCAGCCTGGCATTTCACATGATATTTTCTGGATATGAGTCAAATCAGCCAGGTGGCAATATACAACCTTGTCATGCTCCTTTCCTAATTTTGAACCAGTCCATTGTTCTATGTCCGGTTCTAACTGTTGCTTCCTGACCTGCAAACAAGTTTCTCAGGAGGTAGGTAAAGGGGTCTGGTATTCCCATCTCTTGAAGAATTTTCCAGTTTGTTGTGATCCACAGTCAAAGGCTTTCAGTTCAGTTCAGTTCAATTGCTCAGTCGTGTCCGACTCTTTGAGACCCCATGAATTGCAGAACGACAGACCTCCCTGTCCATCACCAACTCCTGAAGTTTGCTCAAACTCATGTCCATTGAGTCAGTGATGCCATCCAGCCATCTCATCCTCTGTCGTTCCCCATCTCCTCCTGCCCCAAATCCCTCAGGCTCTTTTCCAATGAGTCAACTCTTTGCATGAGGTTGCCAAAGTATTGGAGTTTCAGCTTCAGCATCAGTCTTTCCAATGAACACCCAAGACTGATCTCCTTTAGGATGGACTGGTTGGATCTCCTTGCAGTCCAAGGGACTCTCAAGAGTCTTCTCCAACACCACAGTTCAAAAGCATCAATTTTTTGGTGCTCAGCTTTCTTCACAGTCCAACTCTCACATCCATATATGACTATTGGATAAACCACAGCCTTGACTAGACGGACCTTAGTTGGCAAAGTAATGTCTCTGCTTTTTAATATGCTATCTAGGTTGGTCATAACTTTCCTTCCTAGGAATAAGTGTCTTTTAATTTCATAGCTGCATTCACCATCTGCAGTGATTTTGGAGCCCAAAAAATAAAGTTTGACACTGTTTCCACTGTCTCCCCATCTATTTCCCATGAAGTGATGGGACCAGATGATCTTAGTTTTCTGAATGTTAAGCTTTAAGCCAACCTTTTCACTCTCCTCTTTCATTTTCATTAAGAGGCTTTTTAGTTCCTCTTCACTTTCTGCCATAAGGGTGGTGTCATCTGCATATCTGACATTATTGATATTTCTCCCGGCAATCTTGATTCCAGCTTGTGCTTCTTCCAGCCCAGCGTTTCTCATGATGTAATCTACATATAAGTTAAGCAAACAGGGTGACAATATATAACCTTGACATACTCCTTTTCCTATTTGGAACCAGTCTGTTTTTCCATGTCCAGTTCTAACTGTTGCTTCCTGACCTGCATATAGGTTTCTCAAGAGGCAGGTCAGGTGGTCTGGTATTCCCAACTCTTTCAGAATTTTCCACAGTTTATTGTGATCCACACAGTTGAAGGCTTTGGCAGTCAATAAAGCAGAAATAGATGTTCTTCTGGAACTCTCTTGCTTTTTCGATGATCCAGCAGATGTTGGCAATTTGATCTCTGGTTCCTCTGCCTTTTCTAAAACCAGTTTGACCATCTGGAAGTTCATGGTTCATGTATTGCTGAAGTCTGGCTTGGAGAATTTTGAGCATTACCTTACTAGCGTGTGAGATGTGTGCAATTGTGTGGTAATTTGAGCATTCTTTGGCATTGCCGTTCTTTGGAACTGGGATGAAAACTAACCTTTTCCAGTCTTGTGGCCACTTAAAATTCAAGGCTGCAGTCACCATCTACAATTATTTTGGAGCCCAGAAATAAAGTCAGCCACTGTTTCCCCATCTATTTCCCATGAAGTAATGGGACCAGATGCCATGATCTTAGTTTTCTGAATGTTGAGCTTTAAGCCAAATTTTTCACTTTCCTCTTTGGCTTTCATCAAGAGGCTCTTTAGTTCTTCTTTACTTTCTGCCATAAGGCTGGTGTCATCTGCATATCTGAGGTTATTGATATTTCTCCTGGCAATCTTGATTCCAGCTCATGCTACATCCAGTCCAGCATTTCTCATGATGTACTCAGCATATAAGTTAAATAAGCAGGGTGACAATATACAGCCTTGATGTACTCCTTTTCCTGTTCGGAACCTGTGTGTTGTTCCATGTCCAGTTCTAGCATGTCAAATGAGTGCAATTGTGCAGTAGTTTGAGCATTTTTTGGCATTGCCTTTCTTTGGGATTGGAATGAAAACTGACCTTTTCCAGTCCTGTGGCCACTGCTGAGTTTTCCAGATTTGTTGGCATACTGAGTGCAGCACTTTCACAGCATCATCTTTTAGGATTTGAATTAGCTCAACTGGGATTCCATCACCTCCACTAGCTTTGTTCATAGTGATGCTTCCTAAGGCCCACTTGACTTCACATTCCAGGATGTCTGGCTCTAGATGAGCGATCACACCATCGTGATTTTCTGGGTCGTGAGGATCTTTTTTGTACAGTTCTTCTGTGTATTCTTGCTATTTCTTCTTAATATCTTCTGCTTCTGTTAGGTCCATACTATTTCTGTCTTTTATTGAGCCCATTTTTGCATGACATGTTCCCTTGGTATCTCTAATTTTCTTGAAGAGATCTCTAGTCTTTCCCATTCTATTATTTCCCTCTATTTCTTTGGACTGATCACTGAGGAAGGTTTTCTTATCTCTCCTGGCTATTCTTTGGAACTCTGCATTCAAATGGGTGTATCTTTCCTTTTCTCCTTTGCTTTTTGTTTCTCTTCTTTTCACAGCTATTTGTAAGGCCTCCTCAGACAGCCATTTTGCTTTTTTTTTCATTTCTTTTTCTTGGTGATGGTCTTGCTCCCTGTCTCCTGTACAATGCCATGAACCTCCGTTGATAGTTCATCAGGCACTCTATCAAATCTAGTCCCTTGAATCTGTTTCTCACTTCCACTGTATAATCATAAGGGATTTGCTTTAAGTCATATGTGAATGGTCTAGTCGTTTTCCCCACTTTCTTCAGTTTAAGTCTGAATTTGGCCCACCAAAAAAGAAAAAAAAAAGTGCACCACATCCAAGGACAGAGGAGAAGCTATAAGAAGATGTTAGAAGGTGCACAATAATTCTTAAAATCAACCTTATACTCACCAGAGACCCTTGGAGGGCACAAGCAAAACCTTGGGTGCACCAACAAACAGTGAAAGGAGAGACGGAGCCAAACCTTCCTGTGAGTGTTTGAGGGTCTCCTGCGGAGGCGTGGGTCAGCAGGGGTCTGCCACACGGACGGGAGCATGGGCAGCAGCAATCCTGGGAGGCAAGGTGTCTGCCATAACCACTCTTGGAGGAGGTCACCATCATCTCTACCACATAATCGAAGGAGCACAGCCTCAGTTTTCAGCAGAATAGTGGATTAAAAACACTGGTTGAAATCTTCACTATTTACTAGTTATACAAACTAGGGCAATTTCCTCTCTAGTGCAGTATGTACATCAGTATTAAGCGACTTCAGTTGTGTCTGACTCTTAGCAATCATGTGAACTATAACCTATCAGGCTCCTTTGTCCAGGGGATTCTCCACGCGAGTACACTGGAGTGGGTTGTCATGCCCACCTCCAGGGCATCTTCCCTGAAGGAGTCTTTTGGGCCTAGAAAAGAGAACAACAGTCTCAAAGGCCCCTTGCTGAATCATCTAACTTTGGAGGAAACAAAGCATAACTTTAGTTCCATCCTGATGCTCCAGGCCAGCTGCATCTATCTGAAACTTATCACCCCCTGTCCAAAAACCTACCACCCCCTACACCCGCCCAAAAGACTTATCACCCCCTGCCCAACTACAAGTGTCATCTCAACAAAAGAATACTCAAAATATCCCGCCTGATTGACGCTTCCCTTATCGCTTCCACAAACCTCCCTATAAGTATGAAGCCTCCCTGATCCCTTTCGGCGCTCAGCCTGGTCGTTAGGCCGACTGTTGCCCCTCCTTGCCTGAATAAAGGTAACCTACTTCTGTTGAGGTCATCTTTCCTTTTCTGCCTTGCTGGAACTGTACCTTACATTCCCGACTCAGGGGTTGGACCTGCATCTCTTCTGTCTCCTGCATTGGCAGGCAGGTTCTTCACCACTAGTGTCACCCAGGAAGCCCCCTAGTTCAGTACATTCCTCTCTAATATGAAGTTAGATATGTAGAATTCATGGAGACTTAAGAATAAATGTAAGAGGTCTAAAAGGTTCTTTGTTAATAAAGGTCCTATCAATATGTTCATGAACACATCAATATCTTCAATATTCAAAAAAAATTTTTTTCTTTGCTTTGAGATGCATTTTTCCATTTCTTTCTTTTTAATCCCTTAAATATCTTTATCCTGTAGCAGTTGTTTATAAATGTTGTCTAATTGCAACAGTCATACTTCATTTAGAATTTGCTGCTTTCTGCTTTATACTGGCTATACAAATTACCTAAGGTACAGGTATATGTTTTTAAGAAATGGCTGAGAATGTTTTTGTTGAATTGCAATAGGGGTTTTTGCAAAACATATTGTCTTCTATATTATTACAGTAGTTAATGATATGCTATCTAGCTTTTATGTTTTATGCATATTATAAAAACCATACATACTTTCTTCTGCTATCCAATGAGTCTGTCTTTATGCTAATTTTTAGATATTTGCAGAGAAATGATAGAAATTATAGACAAAAACACACAGGAAAGAATCTATTCATGGTGGTGATATTTATGGACTTCTAAATATGTCTATAGCGTGGAATTTCTGAAAGTCAAATTGTAAGGTATCTCCTGTGAGGGGAAGGATGTTGAAATCAGCAATGGATCCAAAATGCCTGAGGCAGGTCACTGAATGTTACAGTGACTTTTGCTGCATGGTTGGCACTGATAGTCTATCTTTTTCTCCTTGTCCTAGCTGTCTTTATAGTCTCAGCTTTGCTGGTCTGTGGGTGGGGTAAAATTTGTGTGATGCTTCCAAAGTCTGGGAAAATTGTCAGACTCTTTTTGTGTGTGAGATGTATCATTTTTAGCAGGGAAGTTCCCTCTTCAAGTCAAATGATTATGCTAGCAAAACAAAACCATTCTCCCTTCTCCAGTGTGTTTATCCTCAAGTTTTTGTTCCATTGTGTTGTTGAAATTTCTTATGGATTCCAAGGTTCTCCTAGAGCTAATTTTGCTTGTGGATCTAATTGTTAACCTAATTTTATTGTTGTCTAATTTTTTGTCTTCTTGTAGGAATGGAGTCTGGTGTCTCTCACTGAGCTACCTTACTGATATCACACTGCAGATCCCAAATGTGTATATTTTTTAAACAACAACAACAAAACAGACAAATATGCTTTTGGTGATCTAAATCATATAGTTGTCATTCTGCCTAAACCTGAATGTAAACCTCCTATCCAATAAGTTCAAACTGTTTTAAAAATATGTGGCCATGTGAATAGCTCTTCTAATTCACCTTGTGAGGGATGTGCCTAAAAATGGAGGACCCCCAAGATAAAACTCTCAGAATTTAATGCACGGAATTTTAAGGCCAAATTTAAAGCCAAAATTTTAAGGCCCCTCGAAGATAATGCTATTTTATAGAAGCTAAAACTTTATCTCTTTCAGTTGTTCCAGATTAGCTACTTCCTCCCATATAGTAAAAGAAAAAAAAAAAAAAATGAGAAAAACATTGTCTGAAATCTAGGGCAACTTTCTTCTATATGCAGTCTTTTTCCACACAGCAATTGCAATATGTTGGGTAAATTAACTAATTCCAATTTGCTAGAGGTCTTGTTTAAGATATGTATTACTATTTGGTGTCTATCTATAACAAACAACTTTTCTTCAAAACTTGAAAATTGTCCTTCCCATGGTTGCAATAATTGGAACAGCTTTTTATCTAAACTAACGATGAATTCATCTATCTTCATAGCTCCTAACTAAACTGACTGACTCAGTTACTCAATAGTTAGCCCTTTGTGACCTTTTCTTTCTCTTTGCTCTATGTAGAACATCCCCCTTCCCACTCAATGAAAACATAATTTATGTATACAGCAGAATCATTTCCTAAAAGCAGTTGTGCCTTTCTTGTTTCTTACGAAGCATTAGCCTGTGTTGAGGTTTGTTTGTCCACCCTTAAATACTTATCAATTACATAACATATTTTTGAAAATTGAACAAAATGGCACATGTGAAAATATTTAGCACATTGCCAGGAATAAGTTATAGTCATGAAATTTGAATGCCTTCACTTATATCCCACTTTTTCACCTCCACGTCATCCACACTTTTTATTTACAAAAGGAGTTTTCTTACTGAAGTTTCTATTTTACATTTTTCTTCATATGTTTACTATTCTTTTTGATTATTTCAGTCAAATTAGGATATTATTGAATTCTGCCAAAAGATAATTCTTTGTGTTCATATAAGATAATTCTATAACACTATTTTTTACCGAAATGGCTATGCTAAATAATGCGTGTTTTCAACCTAGTGTGTTTACTTTCCCTAATTTGTCATTTCAGCCAATTGTTAAGGAAACAAAGGTAATGAACTGAGATACTAGGCTTGTTTGGGATTCCACTGCGAGTTGATGGAAAGATTAAAATTTCAAAGTCTCAGAAATTCAATGTGGAGTTCAGCACATTCTGTTACAATTGCACCAGAAAAGAGAATGGGGAAAATTCTTAAAATAACAAAAAAGGCCTCTGTCCATTATTTACTAAGATTTCAATCATAGCCTTGCAGACTGCAGGTTTAAACCTCCCCACTCTGTCAATCAGAATGATAGAAGCTGATCCTCTCAGAGTGTTTTTTCTGCCTCTTGACTCTTGGGAGAAGCTCTTCCTTATCTCATCAGTAAAACCTACAGATGTTAAGAAAATATATTGTCTGGAGGCATATCCTAACCCAGAGGGGAGATTTACCCTTTCCTACTTCAGCTCAAAGCCTACTCTGAAGCTCCCTTTGGGTGGATTTCTGCCCTGGAGTGTAGGGATTGAAAAAAACAAATAAAAAGGAAAATTTAGTTTCTCAGGAATTTGGCTACCACCCATCAGACTGCATGATTAAGATTAAGAAAACTAAGCAATATGCCAAAGAAAAATTGAGGGAAGGAAAAAAGAAATCAGAAAAAAGTAGCATTCATTTTTCATAGGTTAGACAGAGGCTGCATCTTCAATAATATATCAGCAGAGTAAAAATATCAATAATGTTAGTGGCAACTGCTCTTTGCTAGTCAGAAAATGGGTTGTCTCAAATTGTCATTGAAAGTTAACTATTCCTTTATGAAGTGAAAACTTTACAGTTGAAAAGATAACTCAAGAAAAAATATGAAAACTATCCACCACAACTCTTTAGGTATATTGTAGACTTTTCAAAAACATTAACATACTACAAGTCATAACAAAATAATTCAGAATACAGTTCAATTAACAAAAACAAACAAAGCCTTCTGCTATGAGGATAAACACATGCCAATATAAATATTTGAACTCTTTCCAGCCAGGATGACATTTTCACGTAGTTTCCTAGGAGACAAAAAATGAAAAGAAAGTGAAAATTTTGGTTAATTTTAAGAAAGGCTAAATTGCACAAGGGAAACACCAGAGAGCAATTTAAAAGATATTAATGTGATGAAGTGTATTAAGTGATCAACAGAATCTAATTAGAAGGTGGAAAGAGCTCTCTCAACTAGTATCTGAATAGAGTTCAAAATGACTCATAATACACAGCCTATAAGATCTCAACTAGAATGACAAAGTCCTAATGCATAGCACAGGGAACTATACTCAATATCCTATGACAAGCTATAAAGGAAAAGAATATTTAAAAAAGAATCCTTCCATGTGTATGACTGAATCATTTTGCTGCACAACAGAGGTTGACACAACATTGTAAATCAACTATACTTCAAGAAAAAAGGAAAAAAAAAAAAAAAAAAGAAAGATATTATTTAGAAAGTGATAAACAGTAAAACAAATAGTTTAATAGCATTCTTTATGAACTCCATGCATGTTGAGTAACTTTGGTCATGTCTGACTCTTTGCCACTCTATGGACTGTAGCCTGCCAAGCACCTCTGTCCATGGAATTTTCCAGGCAAGAATACTAGAGTGGGCTGTCATGCTCTGCTCCAGGGGATATCCCTGACCCAGGGATCAAACTCATGTCTCTCACGTCTCCAGCATTGGCAGGTTGGTCCTTTACTGGTAATATCACCCCCAAAGCCCATTCTTTATAAACTACAATGTCGTTATTGGCTTCTTTGTGATGCAGAAATTACTTTTAACTTGGGTCCAAAGAAAATCATTTTAAACACATACTGAAGTACATGAGCAAATAGAAAGAGAAATTAAAGTTCTCAGAGATAATGGAAATAAAAAGCCACTAAGAGAAATGAGTTTTGTAATAATGATTATTGACTTAGAAAACAGACTGCTGAATATTTTCCCAGCAAAGATGGGTTTATTTGGGATTAGCAGAGAATTGCAATTCACATTGTGCAACCATAACAGCCACATGCAAGTTCTGCCAGAGTGAGGGAAAAAGCATGCTACTAAGGAGGGGAAAAACAAAAAAAAGTTTGGGAGGGCTGTGATAAAGAGTCCAAAACCTGTCATTGGTTGAATTTTTGCCAGGAAAGAACAGAAGTCTTTTTCTTCCTACTGGACTACCATTAAAGGGCATGGGAACTCTCTCTTCTTTCCTCCCAACACTATGTAACTGAAATTCCTGTTTTGTTTTGTTTTTTAACATGACCTCCTTCTGATAGAGATATTAATTTGAAAACATGGCTGATCAGCTTTCCATGACTTTCTGTCCCTCAAGGCCAGAAAAGGCCTTCCTTGCATGTAGTGTCTCATGTTAGAGGGCAAGTGCACAGATTGGAAACACATTGGAGTCACAAGAAGAAGTAAGAGGGAAAACTCTCAGCCCTGTTTTATTTGAAGTCCATATATTATCAAAATCAGAGACATTGGAGATTATCTGAACCATTCTGTCATCATGAAAGATAGGTGACACATTTCCAATAGGGCTGGTCTGGATACCTTGGGAAAACTGTCTCATCATATGTCATGTGTTTCAATTTGGGGAAATCTTGCCCTCAGGTTTGATGCTCTCTTTAGAGATGTCACATAAATCTAAGTCTATTCCCTGGAGTTTAGCTGAGCAACAGTTGCTAGCAGTAGAGTTTAGGGCTCTTTCCATAGAGATTGGAAAGGATTTTCCTGGAGGTGTCTTTTCTAATAGCAAAATCTCCAGTTGCAGGGTGAGATGCTGAAAGTTTTAGTCTTGAGAGTGCAAAATAGAAACATTATGGACATTTTTAATGACAGTAGTTAGGCTTTTACAATATTGGAATATCTCTTCTTTTATCTTCTCAAGAAGTAGGAGGCAAACATATTGGATGCCCTGTAACTCTCTTACAGGGTAAGAATTTAGGGGCTCCAGAAGGTGTGGATCTGAGATTTAGAAGAATCAACAGCAAAAGTTTTGTTCAAACTATTTGGAAAGCCTCTATGAATTTTGCTAATACAGCTTTAATAAGGCTGTTAGTTTGACTAACCCAGAAGATCAAGGGTAGTAAGCACAGTGAAGTTGTGGTGAAACAAACCAAACAGCACAAACTTGTTGAAATATTGTTCAGTACAATGGTTTTCTCAATCACTATGAAATTCAAGAGGAGTGCCCTAGGTATGAATAAACTTTTTCAAAAGAACTTTAGCCACAGAAGAGGCAGTAGCCTATCTGCAAAGAAAGACTTCAGTCCAGTGTGAAAACATAGAACGTGACTGAAATATTTACCTCAACTAGACAGAGGAAGCTGTATTAAATCTATTGTCCTATGACCCACCTTCCAGAATATTGGAAATAAAAGCAAAACTAAACAAATGGGACCTAATGAAACTTAAAAGCTTTTGCACTACAAAGGAAACTATAAGTAAGGTGAAAAGACAGCCCTCAGATTGGGAGAAAATAATAGCAAATGAAGAAACAGACAAAGGGTTAATCTCAAAAATATACAAGCAACTCCTGAAGCTCAATTCCAGAAAAATAAATGACCCAATCAAAAAATGGGCCAAAGAACTAAACAGACATTTCTCCAAAGAAGACATACAGATGGCTAACAAACACATGAAAAGATGCTCCACATCACTCATTATCAGAGAAATGCAAATCAAAACCACAATGAGGTACCATTACACGCCAGTCAGGATGGCTGCTTTCCAAAAGTCTACAAGCAATAAATGCTGGAGAGGGTGTGGAGAAAAGGGAACCCTCTTACACTGTTGGTGGGAATGCAAACTAGTACAGCCACTATGGAAAACAGTGTGGAGATTTCTTAAAAAACTGGAAATAGAACTGCCATATGACCCAGCAATCCCACTTCTGGGCATACACACTGAGGAAACCAGATCTGAAAGAGACACGTGCACCCCAATGTTCATCGCAGCACTGTTTATAATAGCCAGGACATGGAAGCAACCTAGATGCCCATCAGCAGATGAATGGATAAGGAAGCTGTGGTACATATACACCATGGAATATTACTCAGCCGTTAAAAAGAATTCATTTGAACCAGTCCTAATGAGATGGATGAAACTGGAGCCCCTTATACAGAGTGAAGTAAGCCAGAAAGATAAAGAACATTACAGCATACTAACACATATATATGGAATTTAGAAAGATGGTAACGATAACCCTATATGCAAAACAGAAAAAGAGACACAGAAATACAGAACAGACTTTTGAACTCTGTGGGAGAATGTGAGGGTGGGATATTTCAAAAGAACAGCATGTATACTATCTATGGTGAAACAGATCACCAGCCCAGGTGGGATGCATGAGACAAGTGCTCGGGCCTGGTGCACTGGGAAGACCCAGAGGAATCGGGTGGAGAGGGGGGTGGGAGGGGGGATCGGGATGGGGAATACGTGTAAATCTATGGCTGATTCATATCAATGTATGACAAAACCCACTGAAATGTTGTGAAGTAATTAGCCTCCAACTAATAAAAAAAATAAATAAATAAAAATAAATCTATTGTCAAGCTTGAAATGGTCCATTAGGCAGTTTAAAACTGTGGGAGGAGTATGAATAAGCTTTCTTAGGTTGTACTTTGGACAAGTGATACAAGAATGGTAGGCAAATTTGAAGTTTTCTTAATGTTTCCCCACCAATATTGATTTTTGTATGTTATCATTTTCTTAGTAGATCAATGGTTTAATGCAGGCATAGTGGTGAGAAGTGGAAATTTTGAGATCTCTGATAGGACTGAGTTGTTATTTGGTACAAACTAGAGCTTTCTCTTTTCATTAAACCAACAATTGCTAAACTTCCAAACTTTTTTTTTTCCCTATTCTAAGGCCTATTGTTGGGTTTTACTGGCAAGTTTTTCTAATTATCACTTGAGGAAATAGCCTTTGTACCATGATTGTGGTTTAGTTGCTGTTGGTTTTCTTAAGTGCACTATTCTTCACAGAAATATTAGCAATATGAGTTCCCTTACCTTCCAGAGAGTCAAGTTTATAATGGCCTAAAATCTTAACAATAGCTAAAGCAGAAGGTATGGTGTTGTATCCAGTAATTCCTGAATATAGGAACTATTTTAATCTTATTTCCATTGGAAGTAAGGAAGTCATGTGTTGCTTACAGAAGATTTCAGAATCATGAGCGACTCAAAATCACGTATAAATATTGCTAGTTTTGCCCTTGGCTGAAGTACAAACCTGTGTACTTCAAACCTACCTGTTGGGCTGAAGTAGCCAAAGCTAAAAATGTAGCCTCAACAGTTTCAAAAAAAGTTGTAATAACATACCCAACATGATACTTGCTATTGCCACTTTTAATTAATAACCGTCAGTGAACTATGAGAAGTAAATTATATCCAATGGAATTTCATGTAGATCATTTAGGAGACAACAGGAGATGAGCTGTCAGCCTTAATCAGACATGAGCAATCAGTCAGTTGACAGAAAGAGTAGTCAGGTTCAAGTTATTACCATATAAGAGAGTTATGTGAGGGGCAGTTAACAAAAGGACTTATAGGAGGTGGGGCAGCTGACTAAGAAAGGTGGAGTTTGATGAGAATTCAGTAGAGCTTCTACTGCATGAAGTTAAAAAAAAAAATTGTTAAAGTGGGTCCCACAGTGATTTTCTCAATGGTCTTAAGCAACAGGGCAATAGCAGTAACAGGTAAAAGGCAGTGATGTTATCTCTACTTCACAGGGTCCAGTTATTGCCTTAATAAATTATGGGGTAATAATGACCTCCATAATTTTGGGGGAGTACCCAAAGGGCATTCCTTTCTTCTTCACAGAAGGAAAGGGAATCTGATAATTGGGCTGCCTAAGGGCAGCTGTGTTCTTAGTCACACGGTTGAGTCAGACTCTTTGTGACCCCAGGGAGTGGAGCCCGCCAGGTTCCTCTGTCCATGGAATTTTCCAGGCAAGAATACTGGAATGGGTTGTCATTCCCTTCTCCAGGAGATCTTCCTGACCCAGGGATAGAACTCAGGTCTCCTGCACTGCATGCAGATTCTTTACCATCTGAGGCTTCAGGGAAGCTCAAGAGCAGCAGGGTTCATCAGACTCTTCTTTAAGGCCTTGAAGACAGTTGTTTTTGTCCAGTTCTTCCCATAAAACTGAGTTATGGTTGTCATTATTGAATGACATTGAATAAAATGTAGAGACAGATTTGGACATAAGACAGGTATTTGGAACACAATTTTGGCAGTAATTCAGAGCCCAAGAAAACCTCACAGTTGGCACTTAGTTTGGGTTTTAGGAAATTTAGTATACTGTGATATCTATCTGAATCTAGGTATAGCCTTTTTTTCTGACATCATATGCCCTAAATATCAAACCTGGGTTTGAAAAACCTGTAATTTTTCTTTGCCAAACTTACATCCCTTTAAGGCTATAAGCATTAGTAAGTTGCTGTTTTCCTGTGAGGAGGAGCGCTAAAAAAGCAAATCATTGATACAATGCAACAGAGCATAGCCTTTAGTAAAGTTTATATCAGTCTTCAGAGTTTGGGAGAAATTAAGAAGGATTCTCAGCAAACTCAGAGGTATTACTCTCATGGTAAACTGTTTTTCCAAGTGAAGGCAGAAAATTGGTTAGCTTTATGCACTAAATATTAAAGAATGGACTGCATAACTCAATGACAGTAAAGAGTTTGCTTCCTGTGAAAGCGGATATTAATAGTGTGTGATGGTTAAGAACAACAAAGTGTCAAGGGAAAACAATGTTTTCTGACTGCTGGTCTTGGTTTAACTCTCACCCTTGGCTTGTAGGTTTTCTCACTGGTAAAATGGGAGTGTTAAATAGGTTATTGTTGTTGTTCAGTCACTAAGTCATGTCCGACTATTTGTGACCCCACGGACTGTAACCTGCCAGGATTCTCTGTCCATGGGATTTCCCAGGCAAGGATACTGGAGTGAGTGGTCATTTCTTCTCCAGGGAATCTTCCCAACTTAGGGATCGAACCTACATCTCTTGTGTCTCCTGTACTGGCAGGCAGATTCTTACCACTGGGCCACTAGGGAAGGTATGTTACATGGGCTAGTGAAAGGAATAGTGAGACTTTGATCATTATAATCTTTTATTGTATCTTTATATCATGAAGGCCTTCTTTACTTATAGAGCACAGGCTCATTTTGAGAAAATATGTTGAGAGATCTCTTTAAATCTTTATGGGATGTGCATTGTGAAGTTATCAATATCTATTGGCAACCCACTCCAGTGTTCTTGCCTGGAGAATCCCAGAGATGGGGGAGCCTGGTGGGCTGCCACCTCTGGGGTCACACAGAGTCAGACACGACTGAAGCGACTTAGCAGCAGCAGCAGCAGCATTGGAAACTTTTCATAGGAAAAGTGAGAGTGGTACTGATTCAGTTGGGAAAATTGATCAGTGTCTCAGGATCAGTTTTGGCACGTTAGGAGACAGAATGAATGAAAGATATCAGGTTATTTAATTCACCTGATGATTTTCTTTGATCACTATTCTCAGTTTCTAAATTATTTTCCTCTTGTGGTACAAAGAGATTCTGGCCTGGGACTGCTGTGTGATTTGTTGTTGTTGTTCAGTCACTAAATTGTGTCTGATTCTTTGCAACTCCAGTGTCACAGTATAATAAATGAATGGAGGTGGAGAAACTGAGGAGAAAAAAGTAGGGATGTCTTGAAGAGCCTTAACAAAATGAAATGGCTTCAGAGAAAGGAGCCTCTTGGGGTTCATTAGAGATCTCTACTATTTGAACTCTTTTAGTGTTCTGAGTCAGGGCCTGCTTAATATCAGTGGGGTTGAACAGCGAGAGTGTGATCTGGTTTCAGTTAAGGCTGGAAGAGACTTGCCCCCAATCTGGAGAAATGTTTCTTCAAGCTGATTAAAAGAAGAATTGAGAAGAGTTTCTGTAGTTTCTTGGAACCCTGCCATTGAGAGTTCAGAAAACCTTGGAAAGGCTGATCAGAAAGTTAAAGTTACCTGGAGCACTTACATGTGTAACTATTTTTTTTTTTTTACCCAATGCCTTTGCAATAATAGCATAAATTAGAAGAGTTTTAATTTTATTTGGGGCCTTCAGTTGGTGGAGTTGAAGACTACAAATTTTGGTGATCCTCCTTACAGATGACTCTTAAGTGTGCAATACTGACTCGATGGCCATGAGTTTGAGCAAGTTCTGGGAGCTGGTGATGGACAGGGGAGCCTGGCGTGCTGCAGCCCATGGGGTCACAAAGAGTTGGACACAACTGAGTGATAGAACTGAACTGTAAGTGTGCTAAGGGGTGATTTTCCAGATTATCTAAATCTAGTATGGTCATAGCTTCCAATTTCATCTTGGTTCTTTTTACTAGAAGGGAAAAGTCCTGATTTAGTCAATTAAAAAGCATAAACTTAAAAAACTATTCAATGGGATAAACATCCGAAGGAAGACCAGAATTTTCTCTAAAAATTTTCTGACATTGAGAGTTCCTTGGTTGCCTAGCGGTTAGATTCTGGGCTTTCATTGCCAGATTCAATTTTTTTGTCAGAGAACTGAGATCCCTCAAGCCTCTTGATGTGATTTAAAAAAAAAAAAAAAGATCCTGAAGTCAATTGCAATAATCATGCACAGGTGAGCCAGATTTTTATGTAAGAGTCTGACATTTGTTCTAAGCAACAGGTTTTGTTAAAGTCCTAGCAATTACTCAGTAAAGTGCCCAGCAATTTCCCAAGCCTCATCATATAATAAGTTAGCAGGCTGGCTGGCCTTCTTGTTGTGATTCTAGTCATTTTTCAAGATTTTCTCAATTAGTATTATTTATCCAACGTTGGCCCAGGCCTTCACTGACAAGCATATGAACTTGCTGACATATGTCAGAGAAACAAGGTAAAATGTTTGAATAACTATTAAATTCTTCTTCACCAAATCTGTGAGGAAACTTGGTTGCTTTGGAAAACAGCTTCACTATGGCTCACAGTTCAGCTTTAGACCAGAGAATATAAGAAATTAAATATTTATACTCTAGATCCTCAATCTTAATTTTAAAAGGACTGGCTATGACAAGTTCAGGGGAAAAGAATGTGTGCCAAGTTTGAGGGAAAACTAGAAATTTAACGAGCAAATTATGAAGGGGGACTAAGTGTAGAGTTGAGGTGCAGGTGGTTCAGAAGGGAATAAGGAAGCTGGAGCTGGAGCCGCAGTCTGGCCATGAGGAGCCAACACAGAGACATGATGGGTTCAGAGGTGGAGCCTGAGGAAGAGAAGGCAAGGAAGAAGAGCTTGAGTTTTTGTGAACAATTTTATCTTTCTACAATTGTTTATTTGGATCAGTTCATCTATTTATTTATTTTTATTTTGCAATGTGGTGATTTTATGCTCTTGATGAAGTTGGGAAGCCTCAAAATGCCAAACAAAATAAGCATTCCACCAAGTTTTGTAAAATTTTGAGCTATTGTATTGCAATTTTGTTTCAAGAAAATTAAGTTTGTGGATATCAAAAGTTCTCCATAACAGCCATTGACATTCCAAAAGATCTGGTATGTCCTTTAAGTTAGAAATCTTTAAACATAAAATCATCCAGAGTCCTTATAGTTATCTAAGAAATATTTAGGTAACTGGGATCCCATTTTTCATGAATTTTCCTCTGGAGCAAAAGAATAATTTGCATGAAGTTCAAACAGCTCAGTTCAACATCTTACGACTCAAACATCCTGCAGCTCAAATAATCTGTGAGCTACTATCAGACAGTTCTAAGGACACAGCTTGGTCCTGGGGCAGCCAGGTAAAAGACTTTTCACCTATTTTCCAGAGAACAGCCCCTGTTGCAAATGAATAGGCCAAGGCTAAACTGACATGGTTTCAATAAAGCAGCTGCTATTTCTAAAGGAATTTGTCAATGGCAGCCCAGCCAGCACTTGTGGAAACAGGTTGATCTCTAATTCAGACCAAAATGGCAAACGACTACTTCCAAACAGAACAAGACCTTAACTATAAAGAATAAAACCTTAAGGGAGATCCCAAATAAAGCCTGAAGAACTTAAAAGGCAAAGAGGTTATGAGTTTGAATCCAGAAGGGAGACATAGCTTCAAACTCTAGGATTGGCAAGAAAAGCAGTGAACACAATGGGTTCAATTGTAGTATTGCCGTTGCCTGCTCACCATTCCAGGAGCCTAATGAGATCATCTCTAGTCCCTGCATAAGCCATCAAATGTTTACATAAACAAAAAGATTGTCAGATACTTCTTTAGCAAAGATGGGTTTATCCAGGATCAGCAGGGAATAGCTATTTGCAATGTGCAATCATGGCAAAACATGAGCAACTTCCCACAGGGCAAAGGGAGAATACTTTTATAGAAAGGAAAGGGCGGTTGGCAGGGCTATAATGAACAGAATGCCATGGCTTTTCACTGGCTGAGCTTATCTCAGAAAAGAGGAGGTGTCTTTATTCCTCATGCTGGCTTTGCTATCATGGCGGTGCTTAAGAGTTCCCTATTTTGATCTATTTATTTGAGTTTTTGGTTTATTGGCTTTTTTCCAGACAAGGGCAAGATAGGCATAGAAGAATATAGATGTCTGTCTCAGAAAGCCAAGACAGAAGATGTCAGCCTTGGGGCTACGGTAATTCCAGCAATTCCACATAAAGTAGAAACTAGAAATTTACATATAAAACAAGTGACAATTATTTTATCCTATGAACACATAATTTAAGCTTTAATGACTCTAGATATAGTTGATTATATCATCCCTTATTGTGGATTTTGTTCTTCTCAACTACATATTTTGCCCTTTCATTTTAAAGAGACAATTTCTGCGATTATTGTTATTTGCAAAAGTACTTAGAATGATTTAATGTGCATTTAATGCAATCGCTATTTTTGTTTTACTTTTTGTTTCTTGCAGCAAGTTTTCTAAGCATTTTAACTGGGAAAATGATGGAATATAATGTAAAACATAGGATGCTAGTAGGTAAAGGAGACAAACAAACAAAACCCATAAATTAAACACACACTTTCCTGGTTAGAGAGAAAAAGGATTGGAAATGTAATTACCTATTGATTTTACTTTTAGCTTTTTTAATGCACAGAATTACCAATGGGTTAAATAAATACTACTTTATTTTCACTATGAACTAGATATAAGTAATTTATATTGGGAATAATGCAAATAAATCCTTGTGCCTCTCCTCCAATTAGGATTTAACCAAAATCAAACAAGATGATAGCTTTATAGAGGGATGTTATTATTCACATTATCTCCAAATAATAGTAATTTCAAGGACTGAAATATCCCTGATTTTGTGACTGTGATAAAGTTTAGATAATTAACACTTGCTGAAAACGAGTCTAATATTTTAACATCACACATTTCTTTCATTTATTCTTAATGATTAGTACTGAAATTGAGTATTAATGAAAAAAGAAAACCACTGACATATTCATATAAAATTAATTTTGAAATCAATTACAGTTATTCAAGCCAACTACATTATGTTTTTTAGTCAGCAGAAACAGACCTCCATCTCAACCCCTTGCTTTCTCTGTGTATATCTATGAGGTAGTTATACTTAGAAGCTTATGTGTAATTTTTTCATGGTAATAATGGACTTTATTGCATTTTCCTCTCTTGCTTCTGAAAAATAAATAGTTGCTATATTCCAATAATCAAATATTTTCTTGACTATCACCATATATGTTTGGAGGAGAAAAACATCCCTCCAGGACACTGAAACAAGACAAAAAAAGAGAATTATCATCTCTGAGATTTTTATGACTTGAAGGAAATATGTAGGAAAAAAAATGTATTTCTTAATGCAAATGTCATACTCAGAAGGGAAAATGATTAATCAGAAAAAAGTACATGGTATTTATGAAACCTTTATGAAATGTTATTGAGTATATTTATATGTCTTCATTTTTTTACAGAAGTGGGTAAGAAAAAGTACATTATTTTATTCCACATCATAGTTTTAAAGCTTAAATATATTTAGCAAGTAAAGTATAGAGAAAATGAATATTTCCATTTTAAAGCAAAGATAAATCACATTTGCAAGAATTTGATTCCTAACTAAACTGTAAAGATATAGATGTCTGTATTAACCTTTAGTATATATTTTTAAACTCCACATCATCTAAATAAATATCTTCATATGTCTTAAATATTTTCATAAACATCATTCTTGATATTGAATGATGGCAATAAACTTCAGAGATTACTGAATATCAATAATACTTTGGTTAATTATCTTAGTAATTTCCCCAGATTAAAGAACTTAAAATAAGCTCACAAAAGTTCATTGTATCTTCCATAAACTTTTTTGGAAAAAGTTTTGAAAGTGAGAACAAAAATATAAAATTCTTATTAAGTTCTCAAGATTAAATTAAGCACTTGAATAAAAGAGCATTAAATGTTATATACTCTATACTGTGCATTATTTGGAAATATTTAAGTCATTGATCGTAACTATCTTAACTTTACACAATCACTATTTTAAGAAATAAAATATCACTCAGTTAAAATGTGTATTTTTATATACAGGTAAATACATCTTTTATTCATTTTATACTATTAAAATATTGTTGTGGGAGAGAAAGCAAGACTAAAAGGGAATTTTTTTCTGAAAAGGAAAAGGACAGCAGAGAAAAGAGTATAAAGAAAAAGAATGAAAGCTTAAAAAAGAACAAAAAGGTTATATTAAGTTTCTGTCTTAAGCCAAGAGCTCTACTAATCACTATTGACACAATATGACAGGAAGGAGATATAAGAGAGAACACAGATATAAAGTGCTTCTCGGATGGAGCTGGTGGTAAAGAAGCCACCTGTCAGTGCGGGTAGATTTAAGAGACCCAGTTTCAATCCTTGGGTCAGGAAGATCCCCTGGAGGAGGGCATGGCAACCCACTCCAGTATTCTTGCCTGGAGAATCCCATGGACAGAGGTGTGTGGTGGGCTACATTCCTGGGGTAACAAAGAGTTGGACATGACTGAAGCAGCTTAGCACATATGCACTCACATAGATATAAACTAATATTATTAGGCTGGCAAATGAAAATACACTATTCTGTACACATGTGAAGCAAAATAAGAAAAAGAATGAATAACTTTGCTAAAAGAAGCTTCATAGTATGGGTGACATATCTTGCTTTGGAGAAAGAAAAACTTACTGGGTAAACAACTAAAGAAAACTAATTCTGGACAGCAGGGAAAGTATAGTACAGCATGTTCAGGGTTATATAGCAATAATAAATTATAGTAGAAGCATGAAGATTTAGAATTGGAAAGGTATACAGGGGCTTGTTAGGAATGACATTTATTCCAAACTGGACAGCTGGTTTAGTATCTTTCAGATTATGAAGAAATGTTTAATGACTTAAAACTGTGAAAGGAGAGATTCAATTTGTATTTTGAAATGGGTACAATTCCTTGACAGCTGATTACAGGACTGAGAATAGAAAATAAGTCCAGATCTTTTAAAATGGGTAAATTCACTTTGACAAGGGCTTGAATTAAGCTACAGCAATAGAAATAGAGGTTAGAATTGGCACGACTTGATGACTGATCAGCATGGATAGTAATGAGAAACAGAATGTATACAGAAAGATCACCAAAATAATTGGCTTGGGTGATTAGGAGAATGGGGGGCCACCAATAAAGACAGAGAATTGCAAATAATGAGTTCAGCTTTATTTGCTTGCTGTGTTTTAGAGCAAGTTCAATGTGATGGTAAATCTTCAGCAAAATTCAAGGTCAAAGATAAAATTTGTCAGAAATCACCTAGAAAATATTCATAACAAGAAATTAATATGAGAAAAGGAATGAAGTCTAGGCAATGTAACCATTTAAAGCTAATAATAAGAAAGAATAATAATAGTAGAACCAGCGAAAACACATTTGAAAGATTGGAGGAAAAAGTGATATTTCACAAGTCATATAAGTAGAATGGGATGTTTGAAAGAAATAAATAGCCAACAGTGGCAGTTATAGCCAAAAAGATTCAGGAAATAATAATAAAAAAAAGAGCACTAGATGGATATAATATACAGACACTAACTGGTGATTTCTCTCAGTCTAATTTCAGTTAAATGATCTAATTGCAATGAGCTGAGAATGGGAGCTAAAAGCTTTTGAGGAGACACTGCTCAAAATGTTCTCAAATTTGTTGAAAACATACCAGACTCAAGAAGTTTTGCAAAACTCGGCAGAATAAAAAAAGGAAAAACCATATCTAGACATACTATAGTCAAATTGCTGAAAATTAAAATGGAAAAAAAATGAGTGCAGGGGGAAGGGGAAAAACTTACATTAAACAAAAAGGAGAAATAATATGAAAGATGACTTCTTAGCAAAACAACAGGGCAAAGAAAATGTAATAAAAACTAAGATTTTTTTTACAAAAACCTGTAAGTTCACAATTCTACATGTAGCAATATATTTTAAATCAGGAAATAAAGATACTTCAACAAAGCTTAATGGATTCCTAGCAGATTTACACTACAAGAAATGCTAAAAAAGAATTTTTAGTATGTAAAGGAATGCCATAAAATAAAGCATCAGATCCATAATATGAAACTAATGTCACCTAAAATAGTATTAATCAAAATGTCAACAGGGGAGTGTTCTTTTCTGGAGGGTCCAGAGGAGCATCTGTTTCCTTGCCTTTACCAACTTCTAGTGGCCTGTTGACATTTTGATTATTCCCAGAAGCCTCTATGTTGAAACCCTACCTATAGAATAAAATGATCAATTTATTCTATTTTCAGCCATTAAGTTTGTGTTAATTTATTATAACATTAGGTAGAAAAAAGAAAAAAAAGTGGAAAGGAAAGGTTGAGTAAGGTGAGGAGGAACTAGAGCAAAAGGCAGAAAGATTTGCATATAAAAAAGCTTAATCGAGAAGATGAGATGAGCAAAAACTTGAAGATCTGAAGAGGTAAGTGACTCGTTAAGTAATTATCTGGAGAAGAGGCCAAAAAAAAGCATCCACAAAGGCTTTAAAGCAGGGCTGTTCCTGGCAGATTGGAAAACATCACAGCAGTCAATGTGACTGGAAAAGTGTGGACAAAGCAGAGAATAGTAGGAGAGGATTGGTTGGCTTGTGTTTTAAAGTCATCTCTGTTGCAAGGTATGAAATGGAAAGAAGAAATCATGTGAGTGTGTATTAATTAAAGGGTTATAAGACAAATGCATTGGATTTCTTAATGGATTGAAAGAATGTTGAATTCGGGAATAGTAGAGTGAATGGGCTTCAAAACTGGGAAAAGGTAGTCAGAATAGGGTGGCACTGGACTTATGAAAATATTGCCCTAACTAGTAATGCCATGGAGAAGGCAATGGCAACTGATTCCAGTACTCTTGCCTGGAAAATCCCATGGTCGGAGGAGCCTGGTGGGCGGCAGTCCATGGGGTCGCTAAGAGTCGGACATGACTGAGCGACGTCACTTTCACTTTTCACTTTCATGCACTGGAGAAGGAAATGGCAACCCACTCCAGTGTTCTTGCCTGGAGAATCCCAGGGACGGGGGAGCCTGGTGGGCTGCCGTCTATGGGGTCGCACAGAGTCGGACACGACTGATGCGACTTAGCAGCAGCAGCAGCAGCAGCATCAGTAATGCCAAGTTATGCTTCCAGGTATGACTAGAAGAGTGAATGTTTGAGATAGGGTTGACACCATCATAAGAGAGTTGTGGATAGAATGGAAAGGCCTATGAATTAGGGAGATTGTTTTTTAATGTGTCAGCCAGTCAATTCAATTGCTCAGTCGTGTCTGACTCTGCAATCCCACGGACTGCAACACTCCAGGCTTCCATGCCCGTTACCAACTCCCGGAGCTTGCTCAAACTCAAGTCCATTGAGTCAGTGATGCCATCCAACCATCTCATCCTCTGTTGTCCCCTTCTCCTCCTGCCTGCAACCTTTCCCAGCCTCAGGATCTTTTCCAGTGAGTCAGTTCTTCTCATCAGCTGGTCAAAGAATTGGAGCTTCAACATTAGTCCTTCTAATGAATATTCAGGACTCATTTCCTTTAGGATGAACTGGTTGGATCTCCTTGCTGTCCAAGGGATTCTCAAGAGTCTTCTCCAATACCACAGTTCAAAAGCACCAATTCTTTGGTGCTCATCTTTCTTTATAGTTAAACACTCACATCCATATATGACTACTTGAAAAGACATAACTTTTACTAGATGGACCTTTGTTGGCAAAGTAACATCTCTATTTTTAATTTGCTGTTCAGGTTGGTCATAGCTTTTCTTCCAAGTAGCAAGTGTTTTTTAATTTTATGGCTGCAGTTACTATCTGTAGTGATTTTGGAGTCCAGGAAAATAAAGTGATATTTATGTGCACGTTGGTGTAACCATGCCAGATATGGAATGGATTGGTAGATGCTGGGGAGTAAATAGGGTTTATTAAATGACGAGAGCAAGCAAGGTTATAAAACATATAAGTAAACAACTATCAAAACTGGGGATATAAAGAGCCAGTGAGACTATCTCAAAGCAACAGTGGTAAGTCCAATTATACCAAGCCCAGTGATTACAATTTGAGCTGAAAAAACAGATACCAAGGATACACTGAAGGCAGAGTGTAGCCAGTTCTATATTAAGACGAGAAAATTGATGAATTTGTGGTTGGTACTTTCTAAATGTCACACAAATTCCTTTAGTTTTGAAACTTTTCATATGTAATCTTACCTGTGATCTTATATGGAGTATGTAATTTTCAGCTAAATTTTGCCACACAGAAAAATTTCTGAGGCGGTGGGAATTATGGCAATAAATTATTTTCAACCTAATTAGGCTATTCTTTTGAGTCTTGCAAGCTTGCTGAATTTAAAGGGACTTAAGCTCTTTCCATCATCTGTTTCACATTTGTGAAATGTTATTTCTATCCTCAAACTCAATCCATAATCTAAGATAGTTGGTACAGCTATCATTGACATGTGCTCATTTTATGAAGAAGGGAAAGGGAAAAGTAGGAAATAGCCCTATTTATACTTCCTAACCAACTGAGCAGACTTCTATCAGATAATGTCTATTTTAAATATCACTGACCACAATTTAGTTAACATGACCATGTTTAGCTACAATGGGGGCTAGGGAGTATCCTCTTCTGGCTGGGATTATTGCTTTATTAAATAAAATTAGAAGTTTATTTCTAAAGTGGAAGGAATAGAAGATATTTAGAAGGCACCTACATTTCTGCTACTTCAGGGATAGCAGTCAAGCTTTAGGAGGGTTCACATGAAATCATCCTTAAGATCTACATGTTTCTAGGGAGAAATGAGATTGAATAAAGCCATAGTATTATACTTTCCCTTGAAGGGCTTAACATTAGATAATTACATAAGAATACTGGGAAAAAAATGTAACTCACATTGATCAAAAATTAAGAAACATAGATATAAACTAAAAAAAAAAATGATAAACAGATAAATGTGTTAAATATATCAATACTAATAATTCTTCCCAAGTGGTTATGTGTACTTATCTTGCATATATTAATTATTAATTCTCATATCTCCAATTTCAACATTTTCAAAAGTAAGTCATTTATTTTGTGGTTGTTCTTAGATCATTATTCTGTGGTATTAGTAGTAAATTAACCTTCATTAACAATATAATAGAAGCACCTATAATATGTGAAGTATTAGTTTATGTGGTAAAGATACAGTGTTGATCAAGATGAATAGGTCTATATGTTCAAGAAACTTACCCTCCAGTGGCAAGAAGACACCTTTGAAAGTGAGAGGGGATGTGCCCAGTGTTACATAATCTTACCATGGAGGTATCTATGGAGTGAAATATAGGGTACTTATCTATGGAGTGAAATATACAAGCTACTGCTTGTCTCTCTAAAAGATCTGATGGTTAAGTTTAGTTTTAAAGGACAAATTTGAACTAGGGAAGCAAAGATAAATCAAAACAGAATAATAGATATGCTGCTGCTGCTGCTTCTAAGTCACTCAGTCGTGTCCGACTATTCGCAACCCCATGGACTGCAGCCTACCAGGCTCCTCTGTCCATGGGATTTTCCAGGCAAGAGTACTGGAGTGGGGTGCCATTGCCTTCTCCAGTAATAGATATGGGTAGGTACAAACAAAAAGGGCTTGAGGACAAAGAAAGAAATGAAGAAAGTCAACTGCAAAAGATACATCTGCAAGGTTAATGATGTTCTGGTCACAAAGGTATTTTTAGGCCACATAAAATTCTAAACTTTATGCTAAAAGTGATAAAAAAGACATTAATGAGTTTTAAGTAGGAAGAAAAAATGTGATCAGATTTGCATTTCACAATAATTAATATTGTTATTCTAATTCTATTAGAAGAGGAAAATTAGAACCGGAGAAGTTCTGAGGCAAGACACCCTTAGAAGCCTGTTGACTGGTACTTGAATTCAATCAGGTATCCAGGTGAATAGGATGGGTAAATAATGAGCAGGAGACTTGGGGCCATTGATAAGATTTTGTTAAAATTATAGATCATAGGCAGGGAAGTGAAGAGGTGACTGAGCAATAGGAAAAAGTAGAATGGTCCATCTGGTGGAAATTGTAATGATATGAAAGGATATATTTGATGAAAGTACTGAAGTATTTAGAGTGGAAAAGCCTACATTATCTGACTCAGTGATTTCAAAAATAGATTTTCCGGTGATAGCAAGGTAGGTGGAGAAGGGTGCTGAAAAGTGTGCAGAGGGGAAAAAAAAATTGGCGATATATGGGTTATAAAGTAGGGAGGCCAGGATATCAAATGGATAATAAAACCTTTTTGATGTGCAAAGGAAGACTTGAACCAAGTGACAAGTCTTTAAGGAATTCAGTGGGGTAGCTAGTTAGTTGAAAATCAACAGAAATAAAGATAGAACAAATAAGAAGCTGGATCTCACTAAACAGTGTAAAAGGCAGAGATTTTTATACATATAATTTTATAAAAATATGGAGTGGCAAAATCACTGAGGATCAAGGAGGTCCTTTTTAACTCTTCACACTTAAATAGGATGAGTGATTGAGAAAGGCGAGAGCTAACAGTGACAGGTTTCAATTAAGTTCAAAGAAAGGAAGGTTTAATGAAATGTTTGAAAGTGTAGTGGCAGGGTCCTTTCCAGTGTGGACCTGGCAGAACAGCTCCTGCCAAGAAGGGTGGTGTGAAGGACCTTCCTGCCATCAGTGAGGTGGGGACCAGAGAACATACCATCAGAGTCCCCAGGCACATCCATGGAGTGAGCTTCAAGTGTGCCCCTTGCACACTCAAAGAGATTTGGAAATTCGCCATGAGGGAGATGGGAATGTTAGATGTGCCCAATAACACCAGGCTGGGTTAATGGAGTAAGCGATATCTCCTAGGCATCTGTATGTAATTGTCCAGAAATGAAGATGGAGATTCAGCAAACTTCCTTACCTATGTGCATGTCACCAACTTAAAAAAGCTAAAGACAGTCAATGTGGATGAGAACTAACTACTGATTGCGAATAAAATTATAGAATTGCACACACAAAAAAAGTGTAGAGGGTATTGTTGATCATATACATGAGGTCTATAATGGGAAGTCTAGCAAGGATCTTGAAAACTGGGTTTTGAGTGAATTTGCATCAATGCAATATGGCAATAACTTGAAGGAAAAACAAGTTATCAAAGGAATTTGCATATTGAATGGTTTAAAAGAAACATAAGGAAATATGTATTATATTTTGCTTTCACAAGCTTGTGAGAGAATTATTTCCAGTTGGAAGTATGTTAAATCATTTAAGTCACTTTAAAATTTAATTCTATGCAATATAATGTGCAGACTCCAATTAATATTGTTTATGATCCTGAAATTTTATTAGGACTTTTTTGGTCATATATTCAGCAAAACTCAAGAAGTTTTTATTCACATTTGCTAAACCACTATATTTAATGAAAAGCCACAAGTTATTTTAATCTGAGAAGATAGCAATACCTTCTTATAGTATCTGTTGAAGCTTAGATCTAAACTAAACCCATCACAGGGTTTTTCTTTTTTCTGGCGGGGGAGAGGGATAGCAAGATCAATCTTTCTTTTCTTATAAATCTGTGAAAAAGTTTTGTCAAGTGCTCTCAGTTTTTAAATCTTGCCCTAGCATGAAGCAGTTTGCCATTTTTTTGATAAATTATAGTGAATAAATTTTTTCAGTTCATACTTTAAATTCTTATTTTGTTAGTAAATAAGGCTTTATTGAGGCACTGCTACATATGTAACAAGTGAAGGGTTTTGGGAATAATGATAGCATATACCCTCTAGGAGAGTAAAGCTTCATTGGCTTTGCATGATCCGTATACATGCATCAGTTTAAAGACAACATGTTGCATTATGAAAAGTTAGTCATATGCTACAGATTATATGCCATTCTTGAAAAGCAGTGAAAACTGAATCACATAATCAAAGTAGATATTTTAGGAAGGAAAATTTGAGAATGATTTTTAAATGTTATTTACAGCTCTTTTTGAAAAGCAGAACTTCTTCATGAGAATATCTCTCATGTTCACATTGAGTTGCAATAACATTCTTTGGTTACTAACACAAGCTTAGTAAGAAAATTAGGTGAATAAACTTTCTATGTTGACCAGGTTGAGACCTCAGTTTATATGTCAGCTCTATTTTTGTCAGCTTGTTAGCTTTTGGCAGCTTCATTCTGTATGAAAATGGGGGTGGTAACTCACTAGTGTAAATGCAAGAATTAAATACTGTGCATTGCTATTAAATGTATGTTAACAAACACATTGCTGAGAATATGAAGATGTGATTCTCATCTCCAGAGTCCGAGGGGCAGCGACATTTTCCACTGTTGTTTGTATTCCAAGTGTGTGTGCTGTTGAATAACTATGTAAAGCAAACTGTCATAGCTGCTTGGAAAAGTAAATGGTGGGAACCATTTTACTGCAAAATCGAGGAGCTGATACCTTTTCATTTGTTTTTATTCATGAACACCTGTTATAAGTATATGTTACCTTCACTATTGCATCTAAAAATATGGAACACCATACGTGAAATACATGAGGAAGTATAAAAGATTGGAAAACAAATGGAGACACAAAAATGGCGGCATGACTTTTGCATTTCTCCTGTTTCCCAGCTTAGGTGAGAAAAAAGGTTATTCAGTTTTGAAAACACACACCAAAATATGGTGTGTCCCTAAATTGCACTCTTAAATGTAGGGCCCACAGGAATGACTACATTTCTGACTTACACTTACACCAGTAAAAATTGGTATCTAAAGTCAGACACCAGTTAAATCAATTTCTTAAATATTTGGTGTGTTCATACAACATTTAAAGATTATTGCTTTAACTGTAGTAATTTCTAATAAGTTCAAGATGGTGTTTATCAAAAATAAAATAAAGGAGTTCCTCATATTCTGAATCGAAATCCAAAAATTTAGCCACAAAATTAAAAGACTCTTGCTCCTTGGAAAAATATCCATGACTAGCCTAGACAGTGCAATAAAAAGCAGAGACATCACTTTGCTAACAAAGGTACATGTAGTCAAAGCCATGGTTTTACCAGTAGTCATGTATGGGTATGAGAGTTGGACCGTAAGAAGACTGAGCATCAAAGAATCGATGCTTTTGAACTGTGGTGCTGGAGAAGACTTTTTGAGAGTCCCTTGGACAGCAAGGAGATCAAACCAGTCCATCCTAAAAGAAATCAACCCTAAATCTTCATCAGAAGGACTGAAACTGAAGCTCCAATACTTTGGCCACCTGATGTGGAGAGCTGACTCATTGGGAAAGACCCTGATGCTGGGATAGATTGAGGGCAGGAGGAGAGGGGGGCGACAGAGGATGAGATGGTTGGATGGCATCACCGAATCAATATTCATGAGTTTGAGCAAACTCCAGGAGACGGTGAAGGACAGGGAAGCCTGACATGCTATAATCGATGGCATCACAAAGAGTCAGACACAACTTAGTGACTGAACAACAACAGATATAAATGTTCTCTGACCTCATTGTAAAGTTTAGGTGACATATACCTGATCTGCTACTAAGGGTTCAGTAAGGCTGCCAAGTAGAAGGGCTGCTTGTTAGTTGCCCAATGCCAGCCTCAAGAGTCTGCAGAAATTTGCTATGGCCCACCCACCCTGCACTAAATATCTTCCTGTGGCAATGGAGAAACCTGTATTTTTCTCTTCCAAAAATACACATCTTTCTCTGGAGTCATATTTCTTTACAAAGGCCATATAGTAGATTGGGGGGAAAAGGCCTCTTTTTTTAACTGCAGAGATTTATAGCTTGACCACTTTTGGGTGGACACTACAGTTCTTAATGTGGTGCAGTGGTAAAGAATCTACATGCCAATGCAGAAGAAGTAAGAGATGTGGGTTTGATCCCTGGGTAGGGAAGATGACTTGGAGTAGGAAATTACAACCCACTTTAGTACTTTTACCTGGAAAATTCCATGGACAGGAGAATCTGGTGGGCTACAGTCCATGGGGTTGCAAAGAGTCAGATAGGACTGAGCACGCAGGCAGGCAGGAAAGCTCTTACCTTCTCAGCAACAACCGGTTGGACTTATCACAAAAGAGCAAAACTCATGCACAATCTCTTGGAAACACAGGAACAAACTCTATGTGCTGTCTTACATCCTGTTTCCATTGTATAATCTTGTATACTTTGTGTACAACTGTATACATTGCATAATCTTATATATCTGCAGATATACTTGACTTTGCCAATTCCTTCAATTTATGTCATTACTTTCATTCAGGAAATTCTGAATTTAGGATTTTCCTTGTGGTCAGATGGCTAAGACTCTGTGTTCCCAATGCAGGGGGCCCAGTTTTGATCCCTGGTCAGAGAACTGGTTCCCGCATGCTGCAACTAAAGAGCCTGCCTGCCACAAGGAATGTCAAAATTCCTCATGCTGAAGGTCACAAGGAAGATGGAAGGTCTCACTTGCTGCAACTGACTCAGCCCAGCCAAATAGATAAATAAATATTTTAAAAAAGAGAAATTCTGAATTAAATAGCCAATCATCTTGATAGACTAACCTTTCCTGATTTTAAACATTTGAAAATGTTTTTACATTTTTAAATGAAAGTCATCTTGTATTTGTTGTACAAATTTCATTTCATGTGCCAATAGGAAAATATAAGTGCATGAATTCCTAGCCTAAAACTATTTCTCAATACTCTTCTTTGTATTACTTCTTTGTTTTTTCACTCTGCAATATCTCAATTAGAAACATCTTAGTTTCTTAAGAAAAAGTCTATGCTTTGTGTGTAACATATGATTCCTGATCCATATGATTCAAACTTATTTCACAGCATTATATTTAAGTCTTTTTTGTTGTTGTTTTCTGTTTTTAGGTCTCCAACCAAGGATCTAACTTATGCACCCCCTTCCCCATGCAAATCCTTAACCACTGGACTGCCAGGGAATTCCCTTTAATTCCTTTGTTAAAGCCACAATATGTTATATGCTTTTGTTTACATTTGTAAACTTATGTGACTATTATATGCTTTTACATATGATTAAAACATTATTTGGACACCACAAAGTGTGACTATAACTTTCACTTTCAAAACATTATTCTAGTTTTTAGATTTCAAAAATATGGAGCCATATTTTTGGAATATGGAACCAAAAATATGGAACCAGAAACAATAGAATAGATAAAAATATTTTATTTACATATAGGATTCATACTTTGTCTATATGATATTCTTTCTATATCTTGATAAAGTATGTAATAAATTTATGTTTTACTGTCATATAAAGAACTGGAAAGTAAAGTAAGCATAAAACAAACTGATAAAAATCTGGAAGCATATGATTTCTGGACCCTTGTGATGGGGTTATTTTGTCTCAACTTTCATACTCTCTGAAGTTAAAAGTGAATTATTATCAGCTAAGAAGAAAACAGTTATTCACGGTTGGGCTCAGTCCCTTTCCAGTACTTTTTAGGTTGTAATGTTCAGAAAGGGAAATGATTGCATGCCATAGGACATGGCAATCTTTCCCAGTAAGTGTTGCTTTCTTCTTCTTCTTCTTTTTTTTTTAAGTGTTGCTTTCTTATGTCAATGTTATTATAAAGTAGGAAAGACTAATTAAACTGTATGCCAATAATTTAAGCATGGTAATTCAACTTCAATATAAGAAATTAAGCTAAATATAAAAAATAAAGGAACACATTTCATCTTAATAATTAGCCATGTATTTGATAGAACTAGCTCAGGGAAAATTTGTAAATTAAGTGGAATTTGTAAAATAAGTGAATTTTTGTAAAATAAGTTTGGTTTGGAAACTTCCCATAATCTCCATTCTAATGCTTTTATTTAGACGTTCATTTACATCTTGAGGCCCTTCTGTTTAGGCTTTATTCTCCCAGGATTTACATCCATATTCTATTTACCCCAAAGATTTTTTAGTGCTATTTGCTAGACAATAGTATTGACTTTACAGAGACTCTGGAAGAGTCTAGGGGATGTTAGGAGAAAATACCAGAAAATACTTCCAGGGTGAATATCAAGTCAAAACTACTTTTACAAGATTTTTTGTATTGTTGAGTTTTCCAAAGGATCAATTATTAGAACAGTTTGAATGAAGAGTTGATATGATAATCCAGTTACCTTTTATTAACCCAGGTTTTAAAGACATTTACAAAACTGCAGGCAATGACACTCTTCCCACCAATTCTTTTTGTTTGGGAAAATACAGTTGACCCTTGTGCCACACAAGTTTTGACGCTTGAACCTCACAAGTTAGGCATGTCCACTGTCCAAGAAGTCAAAAATCTCTGTGCAACTTTGCAGTTGGTTTTCCATATCTGAAGTTTCTCATCTGAGGATTCAACCAACCACCAACTGTAATGAAGCATTTGGTTTTCAAAAGATTCTTCAAAAAGAAGACCCTCACAGTTGAAACTTGTATTGCTCAAGTGTCACCTGCATGCTTATAGTGTAAGCACCCAATCATTGGTTTGTTTGATTGCAATATAATGCCTGGCATTAAGCTTTTGATTGTCAAAGCATCCATTCCAAAGATATCCATCTGAAATGAGTATATCACCAACTACACAGCTAGACAAAGTGCCTCGTTGCCCAAGCATACATTTCCCCTTTTGGAAAGCCCTGGTTAATCTAGGTAACTGATCGCTTCAGTGACCCTTTTCTCCTCCTGTACTTTAATTCCTATGCTTATGCTTTAAATTTGGCAATAAAGGATGGGCCTGCTAAATCCTTGGCACCTCACCCTTCACATCCATAAAGGCAGAACTCCAGGGCTACTCTCTCTCATTCTCCCTATGACCTCAGTGTGTGTCCCTGGGTGTGCGTGTTTAAGACTTCTGAGTAATAAATCTTGCTTTTCAAAATTTTCTAATGATGGTTGCTAATGGGCCTCTTGGTACTCATAAGGACTACAAGAACTGGTCCAGCCACAATATTGGCTCTGGTTAGGAAACTGCCTGTTTGGGCCCTACAAGTAGTACAAACCCAGGAGAGTGTTCCAAGCATTCCTATTCCATAGCTTCACTATCAAAATGGTGAGAGCAATGCAAAACACGCTTTTTCATTACAAAATGGTATTTATGTTAATAAGGGGTTCTTTTATTATTGCTTTTTGTAAGCTAATCAGTGAATGTTTATGAGACAAAAGTTTCCTGGAGGCCTTAGTAAGTTTTAAGAATGAAAAGGGGTCCTGAGGCTAAAAGTTTGAGAATCACACATGCTAGACAGTCTGAAACACTGAGTAGTAACAAGTGAGTTAACATTTCTAATAATAAATCTGCATTTTACAGGAACCTCCTAGAATGCTGATGTTTTTACCCCAATATAATAAACAAGTATGACTTGTTGTTTGTTTGTTTATAAATTAGGGTAAGGTATTAAAATATTTTTATATTAAAACATTTATAATTGGGGCAAAGTATTAAAACATAGAACTTCCCTCTTGGCTCAGACGGTAAAGCATCTGCCTACAATGCGGGAGACCAGGGTTTGATCCCTGGGTTGGGAAGATCCACTGGAGAAGGAAATGGCAATCCACTCCAGTACTCTTGCCTAGAAAATCCCAAGGACGGAGGAGCCTGGTAAGCTATAGTCCACAGGGTTGCAAAGAGTCGGACATGACTGAGTGACTTCACTTTCATTAAAATATTTCATTGTTAAAGTGCGGGAGAAAGGTGATAAGGAAAGAAAATTCTCATTCTGTAGAGGAATATGTTTACTTTTGTGGGGATGGTAGTGACGGATTTTCAGATTATGAATGCAGCTTACTGACTCTACCATGATATGGGTTTTGCACTTTAAAAGTAGAGCAGGTAGCAGATGGAAACCCATGTGTCTCAAACCATTTTCTGAACTTGTGAATTTTTTTTTTTTTCCTGTTCCTAAAGGATCACTATAATTACATATGCTATTTTGGTTAGTTCTATGAAAAAAAAATTGCAAGTTACATCAAAAAATCTTGTTCTAATTTTGTTCAGTCAGTTATTAAAACCCTATAACATTACTGAAGATACCTGTATACTCACATTTTTAAGTAATTAATTTTTTTATGTCTGAACATTTATTTTCTTGAACTTAAATATTATATCAGTTGAACTGTAAAAACATTAATATCCAATTTAGTTATATTGGATTTTTGTTGAAAATCATGCTGATTATTCATTGAAAATGGCCTTTGAACTGCCCAGATGGAAATATTTAAATACAACATAAACAGGAGAAAAAAATAACATTAGATGAAACTAAGAGGATATTTATACAAATAGCATAAATGTTGACAATTTTAGTTGAAATATGGTTAGCTCATTTTTGCTCAATATTTTTATTTACTTTAATATAGCATGCAAATAGTTCACACAAATTGCCAATGTATTTAGTTTGGCACATTTGGCCCAAATAAATAAAATTAAAATAGCTGAAAATTAAAGCTATTTTAAATTTATTTATTTCAATATGTTATGTATATGTTATGTATGTTATATTTACATTTAACTAGTATATACATATTTTATATATATCTATGCTGAAACATAAGAAGAATTAAAATGAAGTATTCTAAGTTCTTTAAGGGAGTAAGGTAATATATTTCGTTAGTTTTACCAAATATTTGTTCAGATAAAGTGTTCACATGGAATTTCATACAGGTTCAGCTAAAGAACATTTTTATGAAGTAATTTTGGGAAAACATTGCATACTTGACCTCTCTTGGACATGTACAATGTACATTGCCTTTTTAAATACTCAGAAGTGTTCCAGTAAAGATACATGTTTGTTTTCTGTGTGTGTGTATATGTGTGTTTTTGTATAATTTGATCTTGGAGATACTTGTTTTGGAACATCAGTTTATAATGACAGATTTAAGCATCCAAGAAAGCTGAATTCGAAATGCTCTTTGAAATTATTTCAGTTGCTTTTAATTTCTGTGAAACAAATTCACCATTTCTAAATTTCTTCTTCCTGGAAATTAAAAAAAGAAAAATTGTTTACCTTGTTTAAATGAGAAAAAACTTGATCTTTCAAGTTTCAAGACAAAAAACTTTCATCTAGACAAATATAAAGTATATCAGATACTAGAAATATAAAGTTTATGCATTAAGTATTAATCTATAGCACTTAAACCTTAGCACCTTTATTGCATTTATTTGTTTTTTACCCAGATAAGTTTAGATACAGAACCCATTCACACCCATATTCTATATCTAGCTATCCTTTCAAAACCTGAAATGTTATTACTTGTTTTGATGTTCTATTTCAGTTATCTCTTAGAGATGGATTTTCAGGATCGATTTACATTTTCAAAATGGTAAATGTATATAAGTAGATAATGAGTGAAGGAAGCTGAGTTGAAAATGCTTTATAAGTACAGCGGACCCTTGAAGAACCCCAGGGTTAGGGGCGCCCATCTCCTGCAGTGTTGAAATTATATATATAACTTTTGACTCCCCTAAAACTAAACTATTAATAGCTTAGTGTTGACTGGAAGTCTTACTAATAGCATAGAGTAAATTAATAGATATTTTGTATTTTTATGTGTATTTTCTTACCATAAAGCTCGAGAAAATAAATGTTAATAAGAAAATCACAAGGAACATATATTTACAGTTCTGTACAATATGTATTGGCACCACAAGTTCCCTTCTCTGTTTGCAAGATGAATCATCTGTCTCTCAATACCTACCTCAATAATGTCTTATATGATACAGAACACTGTAGATGTTATATGTATCACTAACACTAGCCATCAAAAATGAAAAGATATTGTGAGAAAGAAATTCATCTTTACTTACAGGTAGAAATACTTGCACACTGATAATGAAGAAGATGTAATGTGATTATTTTATGGTAGCCTAATGTAATCAGTATGATTGCTTCACAGTGGCCTTGTCTATACACTAATGAATGCATCATTATACAATTTTTTTTATGGCATACAGTGTTGCAGTGATATTCATGACACAGTATTGGAAACACTGTTACATCAAAAAGAACACCTATGATGTTACCTATGATGATAAACTGATAGGCAGATTATCAATTACAAGAGAGAAACATACTGTACAGTAATGCAATTCTTTGAATGCTAAATTATAAAACAGAAAGAAAATGAACACATTATTAATTTTATAGTAAATATCACTGACCTTAGGCCTATGTAATCTTTTCACACTGTGTTTTAAATAACAGATACTGAGGCAATGATGATGCTGAGGGCACAAAAATGTCTAGTACATTTTGTGCCTTACTGTTAGATTTTCACATGAAGACATATATATGCATGACAGATTTCTGTACAACATGGTGATTGTTTATTATTCATTGAGTAGAAATGGGTCATCATTAAAGTCTTCATCCTCATCATCTCCAAATTGAGTAGGCTGAGGAGGACGAGCGAGAGGAGGGGTTGATCTTTTTGAAGGATGCAGAGGAGAAGACAGAATAGGCAAGCATACCCACTGTAATCACAGAAAATATTTCTTCACGCCTGCATGTTAAGTCGACCCAGTCATGTCTGACTCTTTGCGACCTCATGGACTGCAGTCTGCCAGGTTCCTCTGTCCATGGGATTCTCCAGACAAGAATAGTGGAGGGGGAGTGCCGCACCCTTCTCCAAGGGATCGTCCTCACCCAGGAGCTAGCCCACATCTCTTGCATCTCCTGCACTGGCAGGCGGGCTTCTACCACTGCCACCTGGGAAGCCAGAAATATTTCTATACAGTACAGATCCTTCCTCCAATTACTTTAGTTGCAACACACATATCATAGAAGAGTCCCGGTCATAAAAGAAGTTAAAAGCAATCTCAAATAATGTTAACCCTTCTGCCTTTTGTCTAATATCAATTTGCTTTCTGTTAAGTACTGCTTCTTCTATGTCTTTTTCCTCTTTCTCATTGGTTTGGAAGTGCTCAGCTCCATCAAGCAGTCTTCTGTTGATTCCTCTGAGAGGGTATCTCTTAGTTTTTTAATTTCCTCAAGATCCACATTTTGAAACTCTTCACCTCATGCCTTATTGTTTTTTGCAATATCCATAAGTCTTTCATAATTTATTAATTGACTCTGTAGTGAATTGTGTGAAGTCATGAGCAGTATCATGCACAGTTTTGTTAGCAGGCATTTAATATCTCAAGCTTGATGACTTTCACAGTTTTTTCTGTAACAATAATGGCATCTTCAATGGTGTAGTCCTTCCAAGCTTTCATAATGTTCTCCCTATGGGAGTTCTCTTCCTTAGAGTCTACAATCCTTTTCTTAGAGTATCACATGTAATGAGCCATAAAGTCCCTTGCGATGCCTGATTGTGAAGCAGAATTTTACAAAGCTGTGTTTCAGGACAAGGGGACCACTTTGATGCCTTCAGGTTTGAGCTCATAGGATTCTGGGTGGCCAGGGACATTGTCCGATATCAAAAGAATTTTAAAAGGCACTTCTAGACAGGCAAGGTACTTCCTGACATCAGGGACAAAGCAGTGATGGGACTAATGTTCTCCTTGTTCAGGCATTGGCAATTCACTCCAGTATTCTTTCCTGAAGGATCCCATAGACCGAGGAGCCTGGTGGGCTATGGTTCATAGGGTCTCAAGGAGTTGGACACAACTGAAGAGATTTAGCACGCATGCACATACTGTTGGTCCTTTAATGGGCCGGAAGCTGGTGGCCTGGAGAGTAAGAGAGAGAAAGAGGCTGACATCCCCTGGTTTCCGCGGAAAGCCAAGAGAGTCCTGTTGTTAGGGCTCGCGCTGCTGCATGTGGGCACGAGGTGCCCTCTGGAGTGGGTGAAGGACCAGTGCGCCTTCTCGAGAGGGGCTCAGAAGCCCGGGCAGGAAAGTGAACTCAGCGGGCCTCCGCGCTCCAAGGAATTAGCCAGAAATAGAGAGAGAAGGAGAGAATAGAAAGAAAGACACGGGGACCAAAACTCTGATGGAGCAAAGGTGTTTTAATCAACATGGCGTGGGCATATATACTGTCTTACAAGGTGGTTATTCTCAGCAAAGACCACGATTAAAATTCCAGAATTACAACACATCCGATGATCCCTGTCAAAGAAAGAGTTGCAAACAATCACCTTTTACTGTTTGGCTCATAAAAAGGAAGAGAGTACTTATCACTGTAATGAGAAATGCCTAGATTCCTCAGCCCCGGGAAAGGCGTGCCTCTCCTCTTAATTCCTGAATATTCAGGAATCAATGAGGGCCAGAGGGTTCCTGATAGATCCAAAACAGCACACAGGAAGCCTCTTGTTAAATGCTTCCTGACACAGACAACCAAAAGACAGGCAGTTGGTTATCATTTCCCTTCAAGGGCTGAAAGTTAGCAGCTTTACAGATAAGGGCAGTTCTTATCATATACTGGACTGCCTTGGCTCAACACTCTAGATTTACCTTCTTTCTTTAAATCATGGTGTTTGTTCACTACTCTTCTTTACTAATAAATGTCCTTCATGACATTTTTCTCTCTGGATAGGGCAATTTCCTCTACATTAAAAACCTGTTCATACTTACCTGGCAGGGGAGATACCATGATCACGAAGGTGGTTTTCCCAGGGCGAGGCTTATCCATTGCACTCCGAATGTGCTGACCCCTGCGATTTCCTCAAATGTGGGAAACTCGACTGCATAATTTGTGGTAGTGGGGGACTGCGTTCGCGCTTTCCCCTGAAAAAAAAAAAACAAACCTGTTCATGTAGATATCCTTCCTCCACAGTGATGTTTTTAATGGTGTCTGTGAACACCTCTGCTCTTCTTGGTCAGCAGAAGCTGCTCGCCTATTACCTTAACATTTTTAAAGTCAAACCTCTTTATCAAAGTATCCTTAGTTGGCATTAAATTTTCCTACATCATATTTTTCATTCTGTTTTTTGTAAGTTCTCATATAATGATTTTGATTCTTCTTAAAGCATATTAAATTCAGTAGGTATGCCTTTCTTATGACAATCCTTCATCCACATAAAGGTTGCATTTTCAACACAAGACATAAAGATATTTTCCAAAAAGCACAGGGCTTTTGTGTCTGCTGCCATAGCTGCATTGAAGGCTCCACATATTTCCTTTCCCCTCTTTGTAATGATCATTATAGTGGATTTATTTTTCTTGAAATGGCGGGCAACCACAGCTGCTACAGCCATAGACCCCAATCTATGGTACATTTCAAGCAATCAAACATTTTCTTGCAATGTTGTGACTTTTTTTCTGCTTCTTGGGAGCACTTTCAACATTCCTAGTGCAATTCACTGTTGTTATTCAAGGTTTGTGCTATTGCACTGAATACAATGAAAAATACAAGAGAACTGAGAGAGATCACTTTTTACTTCCATATGCAACTTACTGGTAAGACAAACTCCTCATCTGAGCTCACCACAGTAGCAAGAGGACGTGGCTATGTGATCATTACAGTACTGCAGTATGTACTACAGCTAATTTTATATAGTTATGGTTTGATACTGCCTCTTTATGCTTGCTTACATTTTTTAGGCTGCAAATAGCACAAAGTACAGTTTGTAAGTGTGTGAAAGTCTGATAAATTTTAACTTTAGATAACAATAGATTTGTGTGTATTTTATAGTAGTAGTTATTAAGTGGGCCTCCCTTGTGGCTCAGCTGATAAAGAATCGGCCTGCAATGCAGGAGACCTGGGTTCAATCCCTGGGTTGGCAATATCCCCTGGAGAAGGGAAAGGAATTCCATGGACTGGAAGTCCATGGGGTTGCAAAGAGTTACAGATGACTGAGCATATCATCTGCATATATATATCACTCATGTATGACATGCCTAAATTTTTCTTAAATTTTTGATATTTCTAAACCACGGGTTCATCTTCAAGATTTTTTTTAATTGTCACAGATGTATTGAATATCCAGTATATTTTTTGAAAAAAATCTATGTATAAATAGAGCCATGCAGTAAATTTGGGTTTTTCAAAAGCCCACTGCATTATTATCTCACCTAGCGTTTTTGTTCACTGATGGCTAAATTGGTAAAGAGTCTGCCCATAATGCTAGAGACCCTAGTTTGATCCCTGGGTCAGGAGCATCCGCTGAAGAAGGGAATGGCTATCTACTGCAGCATTCTTGCCTGGGAAATCCCATAGACAGAGTAGCCTGGCCATCTGTAGCCCATGGGGTCGCAAAGAGTCAGACACAACTGAGCAACTCACACTTTTACTCCACTTCAATCTTGTAACCACATTGTTTAATAGATTCAACATAAAGTCAGAGGAGCCTATAAATCTTTTATCTCATTGATCCACAATTAAAGGTATTTTTTTGAAGTATCATATGATTACTCTATTGCTCTAGAATTTTCCATTTAGATCTGTTAATACTTGCTTTATGTATTTAGATACTTCTATGTTGAGTGAATAAACATTTACAAATGTTATATCTTCTCACTGAATTGAATACCTTATCCTTATGTGGTGCTCATCTTTGTCTTTTATTACCATTTTTGTTTCAAAGTCTATTTTGTCTAATACAAGTGTAGCTACCCCAGCTTCCTTTTGCTGTCTGTTTGCAGGAAACATTCTTTAGTTTTCAGTGTATATCCTTACATCTGAAACAACTCTGTCATAGGCAGTATATAAATGAGTATTGTTTTTTATTCATGAAGCCACTCTATGTCTTTTAAATAGAGAATTTAGTGCATCTTCATGTAAAGCAATTACTGAAAGGTATGCATTTTTACCATTTTGTTGATTGCTTTCTGGTTCATTTCCAGTGTAGCTCTGTTTCTTTTCTTCCTTTGCTCCGCATCCTTGTGGTTTGATGATTTTGAGTTTATTCTTAGATTCAGTCTCATTATTTTTTATGCATCCATCAAAGATTTTTGCTTTGTGCTTAACCATGAGGGTTACTTACATCAGCCTATATGTGTATATAAGTATACAAACACTTGGGTCTATTTTAAATTGATAGCAAGATACTAAACTTTCTTCATTAAATTCTTTTTCATTATGTGATATCTTATTTCCTGCTTTCTGCTTATGATGCTTTTTAAAAAATTAATTTCACATACAAAATGATACATAATTAATGTATAAAGTTTGGTGAACTTGAAGATAAATGTATATGTATATATATATATATATACCATAAAACCATTACCACTATCTATGCATTAATCCTATTCATCACTTCTAAAATTTTCCCACTGCTTGCTTCTCTATTATTACTATTATTATTGTGGTTATTTTGTCATAAGGACACATAACATAAGATTTACCTATGTCACAAATTTTTAAGTATATGATGCAATATCATTAATTATATGAGCTGTGCTGTACAGAGGGTCATTAGAATTTATTCATCTTCTATAATTGAGAATGTGTACACTTTGACTAATACCTCTTTATTTTTCCTCATTTGGCAACCATCATTCTACTCATAGAAGAGTTTGACAAGTTTAGACTCATCACGTAAGTGGTATATTGGAGTATTTGTCTTTCTGTGTCTAGCTTAATGCCCTAGACACTTAATATAACATCTTTCAGTTTTATTTGTGTTGTCCTGAATGACAATATTCCCTTCCTTTTTAAAGGATACATACTCTCTCGCATGTATATGATACACTTTCTTCAGTCATTCACCCATCAGTGGACATTTAGATTGTTTCTTTGCCTTAACTATTCTGAATACTGCTACAGTGAACATGAGAGTGTAAGTATTTATTCCAGATTCTGATTTCAATTTCTTTAGATATATAGTGTAAGGGATTTGTTTCTCCACATCCTCGTCAACAATTGTTACCTTTTGGATTTTTGTTAGTAGCCATCCAATTATAAGATAATATCTTCTTGTGATGGTTTTGATTTGCATTCCCCTAATGATTTTAAAATCTTTCATAATCCAGTTAGCCTTTCTTAGTCCTTCTTGGAGATGGTCTATTCAGTTTCTTTGCACTTTTTGAAAATCACGTTGTTTATAGCTATGGAGCTGTATGAATCCCTTATATAATTTGAATATTTGCCCTTTATAAGACATCTAATTTGCAAACGTTTTCTTCCATCTTTCAGGTTTCCTTCTCACTGCAATGATTGCTTTCTGTGCTGTGATGAAGATTTTTGGCTTGAAATAGTCCTACTTGACTATTTTTACTTTATGCTTTTGATGTCATAACAAGCAAATCATTGCCAATACCAATACCATGAAGTTTTTTATCTATGTTTTCTTCTAGGAGTTTAAATTTACAGCTTACATTTATGACTTTAATTCATTTTGAATTGATTTGTACATAGTGCAATATAATCCAATTTCAATTTTTTGTATGTGAATATCAGTTTTCTCAGTACCAGTTTTTAAAGAGACTATCCCATGTTTATTTTATTTTGTTGGCGCTACACTCTTGTCAAAGATTATTTGACTATATACATGTGAAATTGTTTTGGGTCTCTCTACTCTTCCATTGACCTGCATACCAGTTTTAATGCCAGTGTTTTACTGTTTCAATTATTGTAGCTTAGTGATAAAATTTAAAACTGCAAATGTGATGACTCCAACTTCGTTATCTTTTCTAAAGTTTGCTTTGGCTATTAGGGATCTTTTGGGACTTCATGTGCATCTTAACGGTGTTTTCTATTGTTATAAAAAATGCCACTGAGATTTTGATAAGGATTACACTGAATCTGTAGATCACTTTGGGAAATATGTACATTTTAATATTACAAATTATTCTAGTTTATGAGCACTGACTGTCTTTGTATTTATATATTTGCTTTAATTTCTCTTGTCAATATTTTCTATTTTTCAGTATATAAATTTTAACCTCCTTGGTTAAGATTATTCCTAAGCATTTATTATTTTTGATGATGTTGTAAATTGAATTGATTCTTAATAGCTAAGCTTTTAAAGGTGGAATTGAATATTAAATATTTATATCATTTGTTACATAAGGATTCAAAGATGTAAATTTTTTTAAGTAGCATGTGAGTTGTATATAACACATTTTGATACATTGTATTATCAGTATCATTCAATCACACATTTTTGACACATCTTGAGTGATTTTTCTTTGACCTGTGTGAAATTTGCCAGTGTGCTAATTAACTGTCAGATATGTGGAACTCCTTATAGATTGTTGGTTCAATTGCTTGCTAATTTAATTTAGTTTGATTAGGCAAATAATTATATGTTTGTATTTTACTGAGATCCTTTTAATAGCTTTCGCTGTGGTCTGTTATGCTGTATATTCTTTCAAGATCTCATGCATTCAAAAAGAACATGTTCTACAATTATTTCACAATTGTAATATATGTATTTATGTCAGATGTGTTGACATAATTATTTAGATTGCTTTTTTTTGTTGGTTTTGTTGTATTATCAAGTACCGAAAGTAGGGTACTATGTAATTTTTTGTTTTGCCCTTTAATTCTGTCAGTTTTGGCTTTTGGAATTTTAAAACACTTTTATTAAGGGCCCAAATATTTGTGAATGTTACCATTTCTTGGTGAACAAATATCTTATCCAGATATTTCACTTTATCTCAACTTTTCCAGAAATCTATTTTGTTTGATCTAAAAACACACTCTAAGTTTATCATGCTTATATATTTTTCAACTCTTTTATTTTCAATTGGTCTGGATCTTTATGTTTAAAGTGAATTTCTTGCTAATGGAAGAAAGTTGAGTTTTTCTTTGTGTCCATTCCAACAGTCATTGCCATTTACTTGGAATATAAATTAATTGGAATAGAAATTCATAGCATATTTAATTCAATTATTGATATGGCTGGGATATTTATACCATTATGCAAATTATTCACTATTTGCCATGCATAGCAATTTTTCTATGTCCCTCCTTTCCTGCCAACATATTGATTAAAATATTATTTATATTTTTGCCATGTTTTTAATGGATAGTATTCCTAAATTTCCCAGTATTATTTTTATTTTATTTTAATATCTTGTTGGTTCTCTCAAATTTAAATATATGTTCTTGATTTCTTACCCAAAAAGAACTGGTGTGGCAATCTTATTATCAGAAAACAGACTTTAAAGTAAGAAAATACTACTACAGATAAAGGATATTTTAAAATTAAAAGAGGATTCATCAGGAAGATACAAAAAATATTTTTAAAAGTACTTCTAAAGACGGAGCCAAAACATGAAGCAAAAACTGTAAACATTGAAAAATATAATAGGCTCTTCAACAATAGGACTTCCCAGGTAGCTCAGTGGATAAAGAATCTGCCTGAAAAGCAGGGGACACAGGAGATACAGTTCAATCCTTGGGTCGGAAGATCCCCTGGAGGAAAACATGGCAACCCACTTCAGTATTCTTGCCTGGAACTCCTATGAACAGAGAAGCCTGGCGGGGTACAGTCCATAGGGTCACAAAGACTCAGACATGACTGAAGCAATAGCATGCAAGCATGCAATTCAACAATAATTGACTTTCTAGGTGGCTCAAATGGTAAAAAATCTGCCTGCCAATGCAGAAGATGCAGGAGATGCAAGTTTGATCCCTGGATTGGGAAGAGCCCTTGGAGTAGAAATTGGCAATCTGCTCCAGTATTCTTGCCTGGAAAGTTCTATGGACAGAGGATTTGGCAGGCTATAGTCCGTGGGGTCACAATGAGTCAGATGAAACTGAGCAATTGAGCACACATGAATTCAACAATAATAGTTGGAGTTTTAACCATCCCATTTTCATTTATGGTCAAAATACCTAGGTTGCAGATCAATACAGGAACAGAAAACTTGAACAACACTACAAATTGCCTAATTTAATGGACATCTACCGACTGTTTCACGAACAGCATATGACACATTCTTCTCAGTTACAAGTGAATATTCTGCAGGACAAACCATATGATTTGCCACAAATCAAGCCTCGATAAGTTTAAAGAACTTAAATAATACAAAGTATCTCCTCTGACAACAATATGCTTAAATTAGAAATCAATAATAGAAGAAAATTTGGATAATTCACTTGTATCAGAAAATTAAACAACATGTTTCTAAATAACCAATGGAGCAAGAAATAAATCACAAGAAAAAAAGTAGAATATATATCAAGATGAAATAAAACAAACAAACAAAAATATGATACCAAATCTTATTAGATGTAGCTGAAAGCAGTCCTAAATGGAAATTTAAAGCTGTAAATTTCCATATTATGGTAGAATATTGATGTCAAATTAATAAGCTAAACCTTTCCTTTTAAAATTATAAATAGAGGGGAAATTAAACCCAGACAATACAAGGAAGAAAATAATAAATTTAAAGTAGATATAAAGGAAAGGAAGAATAGGAAAATAGAAATACTGAATGATACCAAATGATTATTCTCAGGAGAAAAATCAATCAATATAATAAAATGTTAGTTAAGCTGTCTAAAAAAAAAGGCATATGCAGATAAAATCAGAATTGAGAGTGAAGAAATTACTAATAGCATTAAAGAAATTTAAAAGATTATAAAACTATAGTATTCACAGTGGTTCAACAAATTAGATAATTCAGATGATATGAAAAAAATTCCTAGAAACACATAAATTACAAAAACTGACCAAGAAGAAATAGAAAATTTCAACAGACCTACAAGAAGAGATTAAACACTAATTTAGAAAATTACCAATAAATAAAAGTCCAGAACCAGATGGCTTCATTCTTGAATTCTACCAAATAAGTAAAGAATAATTAGTCATACTCTAGAAATTACAAAAGGTGTAAAGGAAACACTTCTCAATGCATTTTATGAAGCCAATGTTACCTTGATAACAAAGCCAGAAACAAATCACAAAAATAAATAAAAGTACTTTTTATGAATACAGAAACAAACAAACAAACAAAAAAACAAGCAACTAGCAAACTGAAACTGATGGTTTATTAAAAGGGCTACACATGACCAAATGTGATTTATGTCAGGAACATAGGTTGCTTCATAAAAAGGAAATCAATAACCACACTAAGAGAAAAGGGTGGGGGTGGGAAAAAGCCTGATCATTACAATACATGCCAAAAATATTTTGAAAAATGTCAACACTATTTCATAATTACAGAACACAGCATATTAGGAATAGAAGGACACTTTCTTAACATGATAAAGGGTCCACATGAAAAGCCCATTGCCAGCATTATTTTTTAACGGTGAAAGACTAAACACTTTAACCTTGTGATCTGACACTGCTTTCATGACTGCTATTCATTGTTCTGAAGTTTTAGCCAGAGAGATTAAGGAAGAATTATATATAAGGCACCCAAATTGAAAAAGATGAAGTAAAACTGTCTCTACTTACAAGCGACATGATTATGTATATTGAAAATCACAGATAAACAGGAAAAAACTACCAGTGCTAATAAACAAATTGAGCGAAGCTTGAGATTATATCAGTGTACAAAAATCACTTGTGTTTCACTGCAGTGAAAAATTTGGAAAGGAAATTAAAAAGACAATTTTACTGACAAGAGTATTAAATAAGAAGATAGACATGAACAACAAAGGATGACCTAGACAAAATGGATGCAAGATCATCTCTAAACCCCACTTCAGACATGCCCAATGTGGCCCAAGAGAGCTCACGTACTTGCTACAAAAATTATCACAGAGATTTTTTCCATCTCCTGCATACATGCTTTAGGCAATCAGTGGATACAAACTAACCACAGGGGCTTCTCCAAGTTCTAGCACATACACCCTTGATGCACAGCTGTGTCCTCAAGTGACTTTAGGTAGCTAGTAATCCATTAATAATAATAGCAATAATAGTAATCCTGGTGTATATTGTCACCCTGCTTATTTAACTTATATGCAGAGTACATCATGAGAAACGCTGGGCTAGATAAACACAAGCTGGAATCAAGATTGCTGGGAGAAATATCAATAACCTCAGATATGCAGATGACACCACCCTTATGGCAGAAAGTGAAGAAGAACTAAAGGGCCTCTTGATGAAAGTGAAAGAGGAGAGTGAAAAAGTTAGCTTAAAGCTCAACATTCAGAAAACTAAATCATGGCATTCAGTCCCATCACTTCAGGCAAATAGATGGAGAAACAGTGGAAACAGTGGCTGACTTTATTTTTGGGGGGCTGCAAAATCACTGCAGATGGTGATTGCAGCCATGAAATTAAAAGATGCTTACTCCTTGGAAAGAAAGTATGACCAAACTAGATAGCATATTAAAAAGCAGAGACATTACTTTGTCAACAAAGGTCTATCTAGTCAAGGCTATGTTTTTTCCAGTAGTCATGTATGGATGTGAAAGTTGGACTATAAAGAAAGTTTAGTGCCAAAGAATTGATGCTTTTGAACTGTGGTGTTGGAGAAGACTCTAGAGAGTCCCTTGGACTGCAAAGAGATCCACCCAGTCCATCCTATAGGAGATCAGTCCTGGGTGTTCATTGGAAGGACTGATGCTGAAGCTGAAACTCCAATACTTTGGCCATCTGATGTGAAGAGTTGACTCATCTGAAAAGAGCCTGATGCTGGGAAAGATTGAAGGGGGGAGGAGAAGGGGAATGACAGAGGAGGAGATGGTTGGATGGCATCACCGACTCAATGGGCATGAGTTTGGGTGGACTCCAGTAGATAATAAAGGGCAGGGAGGCCTGGTGTGTTGCAGTCCACGGGCTTGCAATGAGTTGGACACGACTGAGCAACTGAACTGAACTGAATCCATTAAGGGTTCATAAATATTCTATACATACATACATCTGATTATAACAGACTAAATTATGGGAAGGACATGCCCAGTAGAGCCTGTTGTTGTGTACCTGTCAATTAAAACTCTCAGTCCATGATCACTTAGATTAATATGTAAAAGTCCTATTTTGCATGTGCCCAGACAATTCCCTGATTGGTCTTGAGCATATGCCTACTTGCATTTTTCAAAAGGCAGAACCAAGAAGAGAAGACAAAGATCATTAAAAGGGAAGCCAGCAGGGATTGTACCACTCCTTTGGGGTCAGCTCACTCCCACATCTTGGGAGTGTACTATCTGCTGACTGTCTAATAGAAGATCTATCTGCTTGAGCTGTAACTGAGCTGTAACCAGTCTCTTGTTTGGAATCATTTCTACAAAAGAGACAGGAGCCAAGCAATCCTATACATTGGAGCTGTAACTAATACATCATTGCAAATCTTTGTTGCAACAAGACAAGAACCAAGGGAGAGAAATAAACTGACCTGAAAATAACACCTAAAAGAATAAAATTCCTAGTAATAAATTTAAGTAAAAAGGAAAGATCTGCCATTGAATACCACAAAACATTTTTGAAAAAACAAAAAACAAAAGCTCCTAAATAAGTGCAAAGGCATCTCATGTTCATGTACAGGAGATTTAGAGTACTATGATGGCAATATTCCTGAAGCAGGCTACAGATCCAGTTTAATCACTATCACAATTTTAGATTTGTTTTTTTCCAGAAAGACAAATCATGATCCTAAAATTTACATGAAACTCCAAGGGACCTAAAATAACCAATTGTTTTTTTAATAACCAAAATTATATTTATAAATGAAAACAAAGTAGCAGCATGCACATTTCTTGTTTACAAAACTTGCTACAAGTTTAAGTAATTAATCAGTTCTGGTACTAACATAAAATACTAACTTAAGCATAGGTATATTAAGACATGGAATAGAATAAAGCATCTAAAAAATAAACCCAAATATTTGTGAACAAATGATTTTCAGCAATGGTGCCCGAACTAGTCAACAGGAAAAAGATAGTGTTTTCAACAAGTAATTTTAAAATAATTTGTAACAATAAGAAAAAAAAAAAAAAAGTTGGACACCTACTTCTCTCTATATGCAAACAAAATAAAATGAAAACAATAGCAAAATTAAAAAAAAAACCTTAAAATAGATTAATAACTTAAACATAAGTGCTAAAATTATTAAATTCAGAAGAAAATGTGGAGATAAATCCTTATAACATCAGATTTGACAATGAATTTTATTATTTGACACGAAAAGCATAAATATAAAATTGGACTCTATAAAAATTTAAAAAAAAATATATGCATCAAAGGATATTATCAAGAATGTGAAGACATACATTCTAGAATGGGAGACAATAATTCAAAATCATATATCTGGTAAGGGTTTAACACCCAGAATACACAAAGAACTGTTACAAGTTGACAGCTAAAAAGACCAAAACAAGAAGAAAGAAAAAAGAAAACAATTAAATTTGGGCAAAGAACTTAAACAAACATTTCTTCAAAGAAGACATGAAAATGGCCAACATGCATGGGAAAAGACTGACATCATTGGCCATGAAAGATTCATCATCAAATCACAACTATCATAGTCTCCATTTGTCAGAAGAAAACGAAACTTTTAAATTTATGTTTTGTGTTCAAAACCAGAGTGTAATATTTATATTTTACCACTAATATAATACATTTTTTTTTTTTAAGAATTGAAGTACCTAGCATTTTACTCTTAATAATAATATATCATTATGTAGCTGAACTTTTCAGTTGTGGTACTATTATTTGCCCCCTTCAAAAGACAGGGACAAACTTCATTAAACTGGCTATAAAACATAAGCAAAATATTAAAATAGTATTACTTATAAGTAAACCCCCTGGAGAAGAGAATGGAAACCCACTCCAGTATTTTTGCCTGGAAAATCCAATGGACAGAGGAATCTGGCAGGCTATTGTCCACAGGGTCACAAAGAGTTAGACATGACTTAGAGATTGGGCATGTACACACATAAAACACTATTTTGGTGTTGCTAAATTTCACACAGACGTTCAATATATATTGTATAATGCATATCTTACTCAGGTTTAGGAGAGTTAGTGATAAAATAAGTACAGAAATATTCATACATAGTAAAATAACCTAGACTGCAGTTGGATTTATTTACTGAATCAGCACAGTTCAGTCAGAGACCCCAAGAATCATAGCACGCCAGGCCTCCCCATCCATCACCAACCCAAACTCAAGTCCACTGAGTCCGTGTTGCCATCTAACCATCTCATCCTCGGTCGTCCCTTTCTCCTCCCGCCTTAAATCTTTCCCAACATCAGGGTCTTTTCAAATGAGTCAGCTCTTTGCATTAGGTGGCCAAAACATTGGAGTTTCAGCTTCAACATCAGTCCTTCCAATGAACACCCAGGACTGATCTCCTTTAGGATGGACTGGGTGGATCTCCTTGCAGTCCAAGGGACTCTCCAGAGTCTTCTCCAACACCACAGTTCAAAAGCATCAATTCTTCTGGGCTCAGCTTTCTTTATAGTCCAACTCTCACATTCATACATGACTACTGGGAAAACCATAGCCTTGACTAGATGGACCTTTGTTGGCAAAGTAATGTCTCTGCTTTTTAATATGCTATCTAGTTTGGTCATACTTTCTTTCCAAGGAGTAAGCATCTTTTAATTTCATGGCTGCAATCACCATCTGAAGTGATTTTGCAGCCCCCCAAAAATAAAGTCAGCCACTGTTTCCACTGTTTCCCCATCTACTTGCCATGAAGTAATGGGACCGGATGCCATGATCTTAGTTTTCTGAATGTTGAGCTTTAAGCCAACTTTCTCACTCTCCTCATTCACTTTCATTAAGAGGCTCTTTAGATTTTCACTTTCTGCCATAAGGGTGGTGTATTCTGCATATCTGAGGTTATTGATATTTCTCCCGGCAATCTTGATTCCAGCTTATGTTTCTTCTAGCTCAGCATTTCTCATGATGTACTCTGCATATAAATTAAACAAACAGGGTGACAATATACAGCCTTGATGTACTCCTTTTCCTATCTAGAACCAGTCTGTTGCTCCATGTCCAGTTCTAACTGTTGCTTCCTGACCTGCATACAGATTTCTCAAGAGACATGTCACGTGGTCTGGTATTCCCATCTCTTTCAGAATTTTCCACAGTTTATTGTGATCCACACAGTCAAAGGCAAATAGTTGAATACAAATCATAATGAACTGTAGAAAATTTTGCAATTGTTTTACTTTAGAATTAAGAAAACTAGAGGTAGCAGAAATATTCTTTATATGATTATTATATCATTTTTGCAAGATTCTTTTTCAATTCATTATTTAGAAAATTTAGGAACTAATTACATACCATATTAAAATTGCTTTTCTCTTTTCACCATAAAAGGACACAGTAGGAATTACACTGTAAGAATTACATTGTAATTTAACTATAATATCTACTTCAACTTAACTGACACAGTTTTTTTCCTGAATTCTACAGGAAGCTAGTAAGGAAATAGGTTAAGATTTAGCATGTTTTGTGTTTCAGGAACTGAATGCTATTGCCTCAGTTGTCATTTTTCTATGACATTGATATCCTTAACAGAGTCATCATGTATACTGTGAATTCACCTGTTAATTTTGTGATATATTTCTGGCAAGATGAACCTAAGAACAGAGTTATTTTTACCGTATAAGTTATCACTGTTCAATGAAAAGAAAAAAAAAGAAAGAAAGAAACCCAAATCAACCTACCTTTAAGGAATAAAATAATTTATTGTCTTGTACAACCAGGAAGTCCAGAGGTTGTTTTGGCTTCAGGAACAATTGGATCCAGGGACTGAAAGAATTTTATGAGGAATCAATCTTTCTTAATCTTATGACTCTGCTTACCTACCTTTGGCATGATTCCCAGACAGATTCTTTGCAAACACTTTTGTTATCTACTGCCATCAGCAAGATTCCACCTTTGCATTTTGGCAACTTCAGTGGAAAAGTGAACTTTTCAAATATTTCAAATAATAGTCCCTAAAGATTCTCCTTGGCTTGATTGATTTGTACCTGTACCTTATCCTAGCACTGATCACTATAGCCAACCACTTGGTACTCTGATGGACCAGGTCTGTGTCTTGTGCTCCAAGAATTTGGATGTGAGTCAACCATAAGAGTAGACATATACTGAGAGGAAGGAAGAAAGATTCACCAGAGGGATATTACAGAGACTTCACCAGAAGAAAGGTGGGAAAATGTTAGGCTAAAAACACACATATCCATATAATTTAATAACAAATGTTATAGATTTTATGCAACTGAAAAACCGTACATTCATGTGCATTAGCCACTAGACACTAATAGCATTATAAATTAATTTGTGCACATACACATTGAAAAATAAGTTTTATAAGCAACATACTTTTCTATAGAAACACATGCCAGGTTTAATAGGAGCTATATTCCCATCTTAGAAGAATTTTGTGCAACTGGAGTCAGCAGTTTGAATCTGTCAATTGTTCATATAGAATAGAGGGTGCACATTTTGAAGATTTGTTTAATGCTTTTAATTGTATGGTAAATGGTAATAAGGATCAACTAGCAGCCATTTTAGAATTACTACTGCAGAAATTAATGAGGTAGCATATTGCATATTAATATCCAGAGACATGTATTTTTAAGAAGTCAACATATTACTTATCACAAAACCAAATTATGGTTACTATTGCCTAAAAATTAAAGAAAATGGAAGGAAGGTGTTGACATTCTTTAATGTTAAGCCATGTTATAATCTAAACTATTCTCTTATTACTCAAATTTCAATATATCCTAATTTTAAAAATGTATTTTTTTATTTTTCAGATAAATATTAATACAAAATCAAAATTTTAGGATTTACCAAAAAAACTCAGTAGTTTTATCTAGCATGCTAGCTATCCTAGCATAGGTTAAGAAGTAAACCCGAGTAAAGGACAGCAAAGTTGGTTTTCAAAAGCCTCACAGTGTACTGATATGTATCAACAAAAAGTCACTGAAAACTATGATGCAATTTAAAATATATAATGATTGATGTACTACGCGCTACTGAGGGAACATATGTGAGTAGGAAATCATTCTGTAGTTGGTTGGGTAGAGGAAACAGTATGAATAAATAATGTTTGAATAATTTTTGTAACATAAATGGAAATATGCCAGGAGGAAGGGGAGCATTACAAGGTGGAGGAATATTTTGAAAGATTGCACAGATGTATGCAGGAATATGGTATTTCACCGGATTATGAAATGTCTATTGTTCTGAAGGAGTCACTCATGAAACTTCTGGAAAAGGAAGCTTGTGCTGATATTCATGTGTAATGATCTAAGTGAAAGTCGCTCAGTCTTGTCCGATTCTTTGCTACCCCCTGAACTCTAGGGTGCCAGGTTCCTCTGTCCGTGGAATTCCCCAGGCCAGAATACTGGAGTGGTTAGCTGTTCCCTTTTCCAGGGCATCTTCCAAATCCAGGGATGGAACCCAGATCTCCCACATTACAGGTCGATTCTTTACCATCTGAACTACCAGGGAAGCCAGTAACAATCTAAGGAGCTTGAATTTTATCATGTACAAAATCAGTCCTCAAACATTTTGGCTTCAAGAATTCTTCACACACACACAAAAACCTGTTGACTCCAAAGAGCTTTAGTCTATCTAGTTGGATATTTAAAGTATGTAGTCTCTGTAGTGAAAATTAAAACTGAAAAAATGTTAAAGTAATAATTTAATCTTATTTAACTGAATCATGCAGATTTTAAATGCATTGACATTTCCATTTATAGCAAAAATTAGTATCATTAACAATCATTTCTGTAAAGTTTGTAAGTATTTAGAAGCTGTGACAGATACAAGTTTTTGAAAACTCTAATTTTCATTTAAAAGCATGCTTGTTAATATTGATGTCGGATAGTGTCATTTGCCTTCCTTGGAGTGACTATTTTAGATCATTTTTGAAAAAAAAAAAAAAAGATGTCTACAAAATACCCAAGTCTGCATAGTTTCACTGTTCATATTTTTGGTAATGAAGTTCAATGAAAATGCAGGAAATTCAGCTCATACTACAATCACTGTATGTTTTCCTCAAAACAACTATTACATGATACAATTGAAGCTATTTGTGTTAACTTCCCATTTTCCATGCAGTGTAATGCAAACAGATGTACTCAGGGTTGAGATTTAATGCTATTAACGATTTCTACTAACTTACCATGGGCGTTCTTAAATGAACCTATGCAACAGTTATTAGAAAAAAAGAAAGAGTGTGTAGCAGTGAAGAATGGTTCCTAGAGAACTCTAGCTCTGTTGGCTTGATTTCATGCCAAAGTGCAGTTTTATCCAACATTACTTTGCAACAATAGTGCAAAATATCAATACAATGGAAAGGTGTGATCACTTTTAATATTACTATGAACAAGATTTTGACCCTATAAATCCTTTAAAAGTGTCTTAGGGATGTCCAGCATCTGTAGAACACTTTGAGAACTGTTGTCATAAGTAATGAGAAGTAAAGCAAATTTCAGTTTATATTTAAAATTTTCAAATATCTAGGAGATTTAGTATTTGTGTGTTTCTCAATTTTTGCTGAATATGATGACTTTGCTATGTTTGAGTTCCAGAAATGTAGTTGGTTTCATATTCTGAATGGAAAGTGTTGGTGAGAAGTAAATTACAGAGTTTTCAATACAATATTATTCAATAGTCAAGCAATAAGTGACTGAAATGAACTACAATGTCAATGAAAAAAAAAAAGAATGTGATTATTTTAGGAGTTAATAAAAATAAATGGAAATTGATTAAATGAATGGATTGAGCCAAAATAGAGTGTTCAATAATGCTTCAGATATCACATTTGATTGACCAAGTGAGTAATGATGCTATTACTCAAGATGGAGTTGGCTGGCTAAATGTGTATTTAGTTAATTTTGAGACAATAGTATCATGCATTTCACATGTTTCTTAAAATATGTCAACATTATGGTACCTATCATAATGAGAGTTAATAAACACATAATGAAATTTTAATTAATATTAAATATGCTTTGGAGAGCAAAGGATTCTATAAAAACTGACTGAAGCATCAGTTATACAGATGAATTTATGAGAAGTCGCTATGAGAACTGTTCCTCTAGCTGTGCCTGTCATAGCTCTAGTGCCTGAAGCCTTCATCTATTACCTAGTACTCAACACAGTACCTGGTATAGAGTAGGTACTTAAAAATGGATGGGAACATGAGTGAATCAATGAAAATCATCAAGTGACAAAGGCAAGAACAAAAATCCAGAGACAATAACATTTCTTGGGATAGCAGAATGATTATATAAAAATAAATGGCAATAGTGCTAAGTCAGAGATAGACTGAATAGTACAATATAATCTCTTAAAAACTTGATTCAAAGAAATATTTAATAATATAATAAATCATGGAGCAGAATTACAAATGAAAGATGAAAAGATTATATGCAACTGTTGATATAATTAGAATTTAAAATAATAAATTGTACACAGCATAAAACATATAATAATATTAACAGCAATCTAGTAGAAGAAAGTACTTGCAAATATGTACATATAGTTAAGCAAGGAGTTTCTAAGCACAGAAAAAGTAGAAGCCAATAAGAAAATGATGATAAATTTTACAAAATAAAAATGTACAAGATTTAAGATAAAATAAGACATAATATATTTAAGATATAATTTCCCTTTACCCATTCCTACTTTCATGCTCAGGACCCTGGAAAGAGTGAACAAATTAATTAGGATGTGCTACAAGAAAGAGTAAATTTCCCAGTTTCCATATTGGAAAAATAACATCTATTTTGTGTTTATTTAGTCGCATTGTTCTAAACATTTTATATTTATTTTCTTGTTAAATATTACTTTGTTGAAATAAAAAAAGAAAGGTATTTTGCTAGCAAGATTTGAAGTCAACTTTGTTAATAAACATATTTGAAAAAAAAATAAATAAACATATTTGAATGAAAGCTCAAGGAGACAATTTTTTCCTGTCTAACTGAAAAAAATGTCAAAAACAGACCCACTCAATGTGAATGTGTTGAAAAAATGCTCCAATTTTAAACTCTTATGAGGGTAATTGGTGCAATTTTTCCTTATTTGTAAATTTTTGTATGCTATAGCTACAAACAAATATTAGTACTTTGTATTTATTATGGGGTATAGATGATCAGAGGAATGAGGGGAATGGATAAAATTAGAATTTAGGGAAAAAATGTAAAATAAATGTTAGACAAGCCCATTTAGTCAATTAACATTGTCAAGTGCTAACAGAGAGAGGAGTGAGATTCAAGCACCTAGTATGTGCTTATTAGTGATATTTTCAGGGCAACTTCCGGATTACCAACGATCTCTGTTCTTTATGCAATAGAATAGTGTGTGTGTGTGTGTGTGTGTGTGTGTGTGTGTGTGTGTGTGTGTATCTGTGTGTGCACGCATATGTGTGCTCCTGTGTTTTGAAGGCTGGAGAAAGAGAGAGAGAGAGACTGGAAGGGAGATTGAATTTAGTTAGGAAGGAGGGAATTAGATCAGCCAATAAATATAAACAAGTTCCCCACATAGGTAAAGTTCCTGACGGCCTCTTGCTTAGAAAATTCAAGGACATTCTTCTGTACTATTCAAAGTAATGCCTGACCATCCCCCTGTCCATGACTTATCTGCTTCAGCAGTTAGCCATACTAATTTTCCTCCTGAATAATTTTGATACCATTATATTTGTACTTATTTTCACATCAGTGTTTATAATTGACTGCTTAATATTATTTCTGAGTATGTATTTGTTAAAATAATATACCTGATGAATATTAATTGAAGAAAAGATAAATATTTGTTTAGTGGAACAAATTTGACTGCCTTCATTGATTTTATTGTGAAATAAACTGTAATATGAACCAGAGACCTATGTCCAGTAATATTAAATTTCTACACTCTTCCTATTATTCCTCATTTTTCTTCATCTATGTTTCTTTTCCTTCCTTAGTACTTTTGCAATATAAAAGTCAAAATGTAACATATTTGTTAGCAGTAAGGATATTAACAGGGAAGCATTTCTTTACAGGAATAATAAAAAGACTACAATTCTAATAATTCATCAACTAAAATAAAAAGTTCTCTACAGGTAATTAAGAATGATCAGCTGGATTCTTCCATCTGTTCTGGGATCATAAATTCCCTACTCTCCAAGAAATTGTTATTTTGCTCTTACTCCTCATGGAGCCTGGATTTTATTCAATGAAAGACAACATTAAAAGTGTAATTTGGGAAGCTTTGATACATTTCAAATATTCCCCTTCAGTCACTCATTTTCAGTTCAGTTCAGTTCAGTCGCTCAGTCCTGTTTGACTCTTTGCGACCCCGTGAACCGCAGCACGCCAGGCCTCCCTGTCCATCACCAACTCCCAGAGCTTACTCAAACTCATGTCCATCGAGTAAGTGATGCCATCCAGCCATCTCATCCTCTGTCATCCCCTTCCCCTCCTGCCCCCAATCCCTCCCAGCATCAGGGTCTTTTCCAATGAGTCAACTCTTCGCATGAGGCGGCCAAAGTATTGGAATTTCAGCTTCAGCATCAGTCCTTCCAATTAACACCTAGGACTGATTTTCTTTAGGATGGACTGGGTGGATCTCCTTGCAGTCCAACAGACTCTCAAGAGTCTTCTCCAGCACCACAGTTCAAAGGCATCAATTCTTTGGCGCTCAGCTTTCTTCACAGTCCAACTCTCACATCCATACATGACCACTGGAAATACCATAGCCTTGACTAGATGGACCTTTTTTGGCAAAATAATGTCTCTGCTTTTTAATATGCTATCTAGGTTGGTCATAACTTTCCTTCCAAGGAGGAAGAGTCTTTTAATTTCATGGCTGCAATCACCATCTGCAGTGATTTTGGAGTCCCCAAAAATAAAGTTTGACACTGTTTCCACTGTCTCCCCATCTATTTCCCATGAAGTAATGGGACCAGATGATCTTAGTTTTCTGAATGTTGAGCTGTAAGCCAACTTTTTCACTCTCCTCTTTCACTTTCATCAAGAGACTTTTTAGTTCCTCTTCACTTTCTGCCATAAGGGTGGTGTCATCTGTATATCTGAGGTTATTGATATTTCTCCTGGCAATCTTGATTCCAGCTTGTGCTTCTTCCAGCCCAGCATTTCTCATGATGTACTCTGCATATAAGTTAAATAAGCAGGGTGACAATATTATATGTATGTAAATAATTAAGTGCCTGCTTCTATTGGCACTTAAATATCTTGAGTAATGAACAAACATACAATAACAGTTTGCCAGCAAATTAGTGCAGGCCAAATATGTCCATTTTCTCTTTTTCAATACCACAAGCCTATTTCAAACCATTATATTTCCCCTAATGGAAACATCCAATTTCACCTTGCAGTCCCAAATCTAGAAGATAATATAGGAGAAAAGCTAGGCAACCGTGGGTTTTTAAATGAGTGTTTAGATAAACACGAAAAGCACAACCCTCAGAAAAAAATGCAAATTGGACTTAATTTTGACAAATATACCATCCTAATATAACATGCTGAAAATAGGGGGAATGGGTATGAGTTATATAAGAAATTTCTATATTATATTCAAAATTTTTTGGATATATAAATCTAGTCTAAAACATTTATTTTGAAAAAATTCAGAAAAATATTTTAGAAAAAAAACTTTATCATTTTTGTTGAAATTATTACTTGTGCTATGTTTTAGATCAAAAGTCCGTTAATATGATTTGTAAGATCCTTTAATTTATCTGATAATTTATCTAGAGATATATTCCTGATCCCGCTTTACAGCTTCTTCTTGAACTGTTCACTACTTTAATGCACACCATGACTCTGCTTTCCCGTTATCCAATCTTTCATTTTCTAGAAAGTTATTTACATATTGGGGTGTAATTGGAAGCAATATGTGCCACTTCTAGATCTAGGCAATGACCTTTTCTCATGTTGCTTTATTTCACTTCTGTCTTCTGGATGAATGGAATGAAAATGACAGTAGCATTATTGCAAATTATCAGTTGAGGATAATAACGTTTTCATCAGCCCAAGTCCCTGAATAATCCTATGAAGTAAGTCCTTCATTGACTTGAAATGTTACACGCATAAACAAATTAATTTCTTCTACTCTAAGTCTTGAAATGTTAAGAGTCTCTGATTTTGTAGTTTAACCTTTCAAAATTAATACAAGGTTATAGCAAATGCTAAATGATGGGATAGATATAAAGTTTGTGGAACAAAGACTGGCACTAATAAATGTTATAAAACTCATTAAAACTGTTTTAATGGTTTATATTTTTATAGTGCTAATTTTTATTGAAATACAGTTGGTCTACAATATTATGTTAGTTTTTGGTGCACTGCATAATGATATGATATTTATCTTTCTGATTACTTGTTAATATATAAAAACACAACAGATTTAAAAGTATTGATTTTGTATCTTGAAATTTTGTCAAATATATTGATGTTTTGGTGGTGCTGTTAGCATTTTCTGTCTGTAGGATCATGTCCTCTATAAATAGTTGCAGTTTTACTTCCTTTTGATTTGGCTTCCATTTATTTATCTCTTCATTTGTTCTTGTCTGATTGCTGTGGCAAGGACTTCTAATACTTAGCTGAATAAAATGGTGATAGGGAATGAGCATCCTTGTCTTGTTCCTGATTCTAGAGAAAATGGTTTCAGCATTTCATCATTGGCTATGACATTGCCTGTAGGTTTGTCATATATTGTCTTTTTCAATTACTGATTTGATTTTATTATTGGTGACTTATCTGTCATATTTTGTTTTTCTTACTGATTCAATTTTGAGAAATTGTACTTTTCTAGAAATTTACCCATTTTTTTTCTGTGTTGTCCATTTTATTAGCACATATATATTCATGTTTCTCAGTTTCCAAATTGTGTCCAATTCTTCATGACCCCATGGACTGCAGCAAAGTCAGCCTCCCTGTCCCACACCATCTCCTGGAGTTTGCCCAAGTTCATGTCCATTGCATCAATGATGACATCCAACCATCTCATCATCTGTCTCCCTCTTCTCCTTCTACCGTCAATCTTTCCCAGCATCAGGCTCATTTCCAGTGAGTCAGCTCTTCACATTAGGTGTCCAAAGTAATGGAGATTCAGCTTCAGCATCAGTCTTTACAATGAATATTCAGGGTTGTTTTCCTTTAGAAATGACTGGTTTTATCTCCTTATTGTCCAAAGGACTATATATCATAGCAATCCCTTAACTTTAGAATTATCTTTTGTTGGTTGTAACTTCTCTCTCTTTTTTTCTTGATGAGTCTGGCTAAAAGTTTATCAATTTTGCTTATCTTTTCAAAGAACCAGTTCTTAGTTCCACTGACTTTTTTTTTTCCCCTAATATATTGATTTCCAGTCTCTACTTCATTTTTTTCTGCTCTGACATTTATTTTTTCTTTTCTTCTACAAACTTTGGCTTTGTCTCCCCTTTTTCTAGTTTACTGGCTTATAAAGTTAGATTGCATAAGATTTTTCTTATTTCTTTAGGTAAGTTTGTGTAAATATAAACTTCCTTTACAGAACTACGTTTGTAGTGTCCAATAGATTTTCAATTTTAATTTTAGTTTAATTTTAAATTGAAATTTTAAATTTCAATTTAAAATTTAATTTCAATTTTCAATTTTAATTTCCAATAGATTTCTATTTTAATCTGCTTTCTGGTACATTTTGACGTCCTTATTGATTTTTTGGTGACCCATTTGTTTTTCAGTGGAATATTGTATAGTCCCCATATTTTTGCATTTTTTGCAGTTTATTTCTTATACTTGGTCTCTAGTTTCATAATCTTGTGATCGGAAAAGATGCTTGATAACATTTCAATCTTCTTAAATTCATTCAGACTTGTTTTATGGCCTAGCATGTGATCTCTCTTGGAGAATATTTTGTGTGAGTTTACAAAGAATGTGTTTCTGCTGCTTTTGGGTGGAATATTCACTGTATGTTGATTTTTTTCTGGTTGATCTGTCTGTGATGTAAATGGGATGTTAAAATTCCCTACTATAAATGTGTCACTACAGGCTTTTCCCTTTATTTTTGTCAATATTTGCATTATATATTAAGTGCTCCCATGTTGAGTGCAAATATATTTACAATGGGTCCATTGATTACTGTGCAATGATTTTCTTTGTCTCTTGTTACAGTCTTTAATTTAAAGTCTAACTTTTTCTGACATAGGTTTTTCTCTACCAACTTTCTTTTTATTTCCCTTTGAATGGAATATATATATATATATATATATATATATTTTTTTTTTTTTTTTTCTCCTATTTCTTTACTTTCAGTCTGCATGTGTCTTTGGATGTGAATGAGTCTCTTAAAGGCAGCACATATGTGAATCTTGTTCTTCTTGCCCATTAAGTCTCTGTCTTTTTTTTTTTTTTTGTCTTTTGATTTAAGCATTTAGACTACTTACAGTTAATTATTGGTAGATACATACTTATTGACATTTTTATTTATTTATTTTTCTTATTGACATTTTGTTAAACATTTTCTTGCTTTTCTATTTGTTTATTGTTCTTTTCTTTTCTTTTGTTTGATTCCCTACTGATCTGATGACTATCTTTAGGTTTATGTTTTAATTTCTTCCATTTTTCTATGTGTGTGCCTGTCATTGGTTTTTCATTTGTGGTTACCATGACGTCCATATATAATTACCTATATACATACATATATGAGCACTTTAACTTGATGATTTCTTAAGTGTAATGGCATACCAGAAACTCTAGTGTTTTAATTCCCCATGCCTCCACTCATAATATTTTTAACATAATATTTTATGACTTTTTTTGCACTTTGTATATTTCTTAAATAGCTATTGAGTATATAGAGAATTTTATTACTTTTTTAAAATATTTCTTCTATATGTTAAGTGGTTAATCTACTACCTTTACCAATCAGACTTTTGCCTGTATGTTTGTCCTTACTTATGATATTTTTCCTTTTGTAATTTTTTAATTTCTACTTCAGGACTCTTTTGCTTAAAGAAATCCATTTAATATTTCTTGTAAAACAAGTTTAGTGATGATTATCTCTTAACTTACACACACACACACACACACACACACACACACAAACACACAAGCACAAAACTCCTTATCTTCAAATCTGGATGATAAGCTTGTTGGGTAGGGTATCCTTGATTGTAAGATTTTTTTTTTTCCTTTCATCACTTTAAATACATAATTCCACTCTCTTCTAGTCTGTGAAATTTCTGCTGAAAAATTGGCTAACCGCCATACAAAAATTCTCTTGTGTATAATTGGTTGCTTTTGCTCTTTCTTCTTTTAAAATTATCTTTATCCTTATTTTTTCTCACTTTAATTATAATGTGATTTGTGTGGATCTCTTTGAGTTTTCATGTTGTTTGCAATTCTCTCTGTTTCCTAGACCTGGATATTTATCTTCTTTCCCAGGTAAGGGACATTTTCATTATTATGTCCTCAAATAATTTCTTAACCCTTTCTCTGTTCTGGGGCCCCTATAATACAAATGTTAGTATACTTGTTTGTCTTAGAGGTCTCTTAAGGTGTCTCATCTTTTAAAATCCTTTTTTCAGCTTGAGTGGCTTCCACTACTTTCTCTTATAGTTACTGATACATTCCTCTCTAATCTACTGTTAATTCTTTCTAGGGTAATTTTTTTTATCTCAGTGATTGCATACTTCAGCTCTTCTTTATATTTTCTTATTGTTGTAATTCTCACCGTGTTCATACATTCTTGCTCTAAGTTTGATAAACATCTTTGATTGTCAGCTTTAAATCTTTATCAGGTAGTTTACTTATCTCTATTTTGTTTAGTTCTTTTTCTGAGGTTTTGTCTTTTTCCTTAATGTGTAATATATTCCTCTGTATCCTCATTTTGCCTATTTACAGTTTTTTTTTTCTGTGTTTTAGAAATGTCAGTTATGTGTCCCAAACTTGGGGTAGTCTTATATAGAAAATGTCCTATAGGGCCCAGTGTATGTTTGCTTCTGATCATCAGAGTTATGTGTTATTTGAGTACTCCTATGTGGGGTTGTTGGGAGCCTTCTGTTGTATCACAATTGAGCACTGTGGGTGCACAAGTATGCATGATTGGGCCTGGTCCAGTTTGCTGTGTGGCCTGGGAGATCTGGTGCTCTACTGGCCTACTAGTGGGTCAGGTTGGGTCTGATCCAAGGGTGGCTGGATGCAGGGGCTAGGATAGCCTGGGACTGTGCTGGCCTGTTGACAAGTAGGTAATTTCCAGTTCTAATATGTTAAAGGAAGAACTTCAAAAATATTACTTGCTAAGAGCAGTGTCTTAGTGGTAGAAAAAGCTCCCAAAATGCCTGTTGCCAGCACCTTTGTCCCCAGGAGTAATTGCAGTTGCTTCCTGCTTCTTCAGGAGGCTCTCTCAAGATAAGCAAGTAGATCAGTTCTGACTGAGGCGGTTTTCAAATTCCCTCCTCTGAGCTGGGACCTGAAGCATGTAAGATTATGTTTACACCTTTGAAAAATGGGGTCTCTCTCTCTCTTTTTTTTTTTCTTATAGTGCTCTGACTCTCCTGAATGCAAGCCCCACTGACTTTCAAAACCAGACATAAAATCTGGTGGTTCATTTTCCTGATATAGAACTTCGGCATTAAGCAACCTAATGTGGGGTTTATAGCTCTCACTCCTTGGAAATTTGGAGATTGTTTGTAAAAGGGACTCAGTTCAGTTCAGTTAAGTTCAGTCACTCAGTCGTGTCCAACTGTTTGCGACCACATGAATCGAAGCACGCCAGGCCTCCCTGTCCATCACCAACTCCCAGAGCTTACTCAAACTCATGTCCATCGAGTCAGTGATGCCATCCAGCCATCTCATCCTCTGTCATCCCCTTCTCCTCCTGCCCCCAATCCCTCCCAGCATCAGGGTCTTTTCCAATGAGTCAACTCTTCTCATGAGGTGGCCAAAGTATTGGAATTTCAGCTTCAGCATCAGTCCTTCCACTGAACACCCAGGACTGATCTCCTTTAGGATGGACTGGTTGGATCTCCTTGCAGTCCAAGGGACTCTCAAGAGTCTTCACCAACACCACAGTTCAAAAGCATCAATTCTTCTGTGCTCAGGTTTCTTTATAGTCCAACTCTCACATCCATACATAAACACTGGAAAAACCATAGCCTTGACTAGGCAGACCTTTGTTGGCAAAGTAATGTCTCTCTGCTTTTTAATATGCTATCCAGGTTGGTCATAACTTTCCTTTCAAGGAGCAAGCGTCTTTTAATTTCATGGCTGCAATCACCATCTGAAGTGATTTTGGAGCCCAGAAAAATAAAGTCTGACACTGCTACCACTGTCTCCCCATCTATTTCCCATGAAGTGATGGGACCAGATGCCATGATCTTAGTTTTCTGAATGTTGAGCTTTAAGCCAACTTTTTCATTTTCCTCTTCACTTTCTGCCATAAGGGTGGTGTCATCTGCATATCTGAGGTTATTGATATTTCTCCCGGCAATCTTGATTCCAGCTTGTGCTTCTTCCAGCCCAGCGTTGCTCATGATGTACTCTGCATATAAGTTAAATAAGCAGGGTGACAATATACAGCCTTGACGTACCCCTTTTCCTATTTGGAACCAGTCTGTTGTTCCATGTCCAGTTCTAACTGTTGCTTCCTGACCTGCATACAGGTTTCTCAAGAGGCAAGTCAGGTGGTCTGGTATTCCCATATCTTTCAGAATTTTCCACAATTTATTGTGATCCACACAGTCAAAGGCGTTGGCGTAGTCAATAAAGCAGAAATAGATGTTTTTCTGGAACACTCTTGCTTTTTTTGATGATCCAGCGGATGTTGCCAATTTGATCTCTGGTTCCTCTGTCTTTTCTAAAACCAGCTTGAACATCTGGAAGTTCATGGTTCACATATTGCTGAAGCCTGGCTTGGAGAATTTTGAGGATTACTTTACTAGCATGTGAGATGAGTGCAATTGTGCAGTAGTTTGAGCATTCTTTGGCATTGCCTTTCTTTGGGATTGGAATGAAAACTGGTCTTTTCCAGAACTGTGGCCACTGCTGGGTTTTCCAAATTTGTTGACATATTGAGTGCATCACTTTCACAGCATCATCTTTCAGGATTTGAAATAGCTCAACTGGAATTCCATCACCTCCACTAGCTTTGTTGATAGTGATGCTTTCTAAGGCCCACCTGACTTCACATTCCAGGATGTCTGGCTCTAGGTGAGTGATCACACCATCATGCTTATTTGCATCATGAAGATCTTTTTTGTACAGTTCTTCTGTGTATTCTTGCCACCTCTTCTTAATATCTTCTGCTTCTGCTAGGTCCATACCATTTCTGTCCTTTATCAAACCCATCTTTGCATGAAATGTTTCCTTGGTATCTCTAATTTTCTTGAAGAGATCTCTAGTCTTTCCCATTCTGTTGTTTTCTTCTATTTCTTTGCATTGATCGCTGAGGAAGGCTTTCTTATCTCTCCTTACTATTCTTTGGATCTCTGCATTCAAAGGGGAATATCTTTCCTTTTCTCCTTTGCTTTTCGTTTCTCTTCTTTTCACAGATTACCTTCCCATTTTTAAATGGCCTACCAAGGGTATGGGTCTTGAATGTTGTGTGCCTTTGCCCCTTACCCATCTCATTGTGATTCTTACTTTTAACCTTTAGTTTTAGAAAATATTTTCTGCTAGTCCTCAAGTTGTTCTCATAGATTGTTGTTCTATAAATAGTTTTAATTTTGGTGTGCTCATGGGAGGTGATTTAGTGTCTTTCTGTTGTGTCATCTTTCTTTATTGTTATTTTTATGTGTACTGCATTATTTTACTTATTATAGTTATCTGTACTGTACTTGTACTTACCTTATAAATCTAATAATTTAGTTCGGTTCAGTCTCTCAGTTGTGTCCATGGATTGCAGCACTCCAGGCTTCCCTGTTCTTCACAAACTCCCAGAGCTTGCTCAAAGTCATGTCCATCGAGTTGGTGATGCTATCCAACTACCCATCTCATCCTCATTCATCCCCTTCTCCACCTGCCTTCAATCTTGCCCAGGATCAGGGTCTTTTCCAATGAATTAATACTAATCAGGTGGCCAAAGTATTGGAATTTCAGCTTCAGCATAGGTCCTTCCAGTGAATATTCAGGACTAATTTCCTTTAGGATTGACTGGTTAGATCTCCCTGCTGCCCAAGGGACTCTCAATAGTCTTCTCCAACACCACAGTTCATAAGCATCAATTCTTTGGTGCTCAGCTTTCTTTATGTTTCAACTCTCATATCCATACATGACTACTGGAAAAACCATAGTTTTTACTCTATGGACATTTGCTGGCAAAGTAATGTCTCTGTTTTTTAATATGCTATCTAGGTTTGTCATAATTTTCCTTCCAAGGAGCAAGCATCTTTTAACAGTCACCATCTGCAGTGATTTTGGAGCCCAAGAAAATAATCTGTCACTGTTTCCCCATCTATTTGCCATGAAGTTATGGGACCAGATGTCATGATCTCAGTTTTCTGAATATTGGTTTTAAGCCAACTTTTTCACTCTCCTCTTTCACTTTCATCAAGAGGCACTTCAGTTCTTCTTCACTTTCTGCCATAGGGTGGTGTCATCTGCATATCTGAGGTTATTGATATCTCTCCCGGCAATCTTGATTCCTGCTTGTGCTTCATCCAGCCCAGCATTTCTCATTATGTACTCTGCATATAGGTTAAATAAGCAGGGTGACTATATACAGCCTTGATATACTCCTTTCCCAATAAAATCTAATGATTAAAACCTGATATATTGTAAGGACTTGACTTCAGAATCTATCTCTGACTTATCCTTTAATTTTCTGCATTTATTCTTAATAAAATTTAACACATAGGTACAGTTTCTACTGATGCTTTCAAAGTTGGACTATCTCTGAATATGTATTAATGCATAATTTGCAAGTTATTTTCTTGAACCCAACTTATTTATATGTGCATTTCTTTCAAACTACACTATTAATTTTTGAACTTTTTATATGATTTCATTTTTTCTTCTTTATTTGTGGACTCTCCAACATTTGTAAATCAGAATCAGACATTGTATTTTTTCAGGTATCAGATTTTCTAAATATATAACACTAATACATTTATTCCTATATATTTATACTTCATTCTTCTAACCCAATAATCACTTATGTTTTCTACTACTGTTGTTAAAAGGATAAGAATGGAGTTGAAAATGAAGCCATCATAAACTGACATCAAAATGGGGCTTAGAAAAGGTCTCAACAGAATTAGGAATATTATACAGTTACATTGTTTCTAGAGTAGAGACTTTTCTTTTTGCTGTAGGTTAATCCTCATGCCAGTATGAACTGTTTAAGTCCTTCCCTAAACATCTGTCAATTATCATGGATACAAGTCCAGAGAGAGGAGTGAGGAAAAAAATGCCTTTGTAAACTGATTGGTGTCAGAATAGGCAACAAATCACTGCATTATCAAGAATACTCTGATCAGTCTTTTCTTTAGTCTATATCCAGGTGCAAACGGGCCAATAAAACCTTATTCATTTTTGTTTGAGCAATATGGACACTTATCTCAAGTAGTCTACTTACACTATCTGTGGAGAAATGACTTGCAAAGCACTTTAATAGTATGGAAATGGGACTTTTTTTAGATAGTGGGCCTGAAGCCCCATATTGTTGCTAGTCAAATGTTATGACGAGGTGAAACACTAACAAAAGACAATGATTAATTTTTATTGTGTCAATAACTTGATGGTTATAATTTTTTAAATATAGCTCCCACTATGTGCTCAATTTTTTTCAAGTATTTGCATTTAAAAATGTATTTCTATAATAAGCTTTCTACATGAGACATTTAACTGTATTATTCTGATTCAGTGAAAATTAGGAAAATGAGGACTATATTAGCATTGTTTGATGATGAAATAGATTTTAACTAATATGATCTCTTTTATTATATTTTTTAACTTTAACTTTTTATAATATCTTGAAATTTTTCTATATGGTTTCATGTACATTTTATAATTGAACTTTCAAGAAGTCACATAGTTAATAAATGAAACATGATGTTCATTTATGTGATTATGGCAAAGTAATATGTGGGTAGTCATTAAATTATCAAATGAAGTTTGTTAGGTTACACATTGCTTCTGTATTTTAGATTGGAGACATTATATCATACAGAGTAAAATTAATAGAGGTAATTAATATTAAAATTTTAAATGAGAAATTTTGAAAATATAAGTTAGAAATCAGATTAGTGTTGTGAAGTAGAATAGGAAATAATGACCAATCTTAGCAGATTGTCAATCAAGTTAAATCACTTAAGGCATCATGATTGTATTATGACTATCAACAATAGTACCACCATCAACATCATCATCACCAATAATAATTATTACCTAAAGGTGAGAGAATGTTTCAGATGGAAATATATGAAATTACAGGAAGGTAAATTTGAAACAATTTAATGAGAGGCTCGCAGTTTGTGTAACTATTATCAAAAGTCAAATGTAACAATTAAATTTTCTCTTAACTGTGGGATCAAAAAAAAAAAAAAAAGGAATATGAACTTGGTTTGACTTGAAAGAATATGTTAACCACTAGAATCATTATTCATGAAATTGATAATATATGAAGTAATATGATTGTGCTTAGAGACAAATGAATTAAAGAGATGCTGCTGCATTCATGAAAAGTTTGGTATTTTTAGGTAGAAAAAAAAAAAGATAGTACAGAATTCTAGCTACTTTAGAATGTGACAGAGTTAAAATTTTCCTTTCTCTGACTTCACTCTTGACTATACACCTCTGCTATGTAAATAATACATATTTTTACAGTAAAGTCTAGCATGATACAGTGTAGTCACTTAAAGGTAGGCAGAAACTCCTCAGTATGGATTATTAAAGAAGTTTGAACCCATTCATAAAATGTTTCAAATATATAAAATACTAAGGGCTTTTCCTTTTGACAATATTTGTGCAGCTGGTATAGCCTGACATACTGCCTGTGGAAACTGTGAAATGCAGGAGCTATCAATGATGAGTGTGGAGGATGGGCTTCTTAGTTCATGTAACCCAGGGAGCATTATATATTTTGACTCACTAAATGTATAAGAAAAAACATCCAAATATGAATAATCTTTTCTATTCAGAGTCCTTAAATATTACTCTAATTTAATGAAATTACAAAATATCACAACACATTTTTAAGGTGAACTGTGGTTTTGGTGTTGCTATTCACTTGATTATTAGGTCTGTGTGTAAGATGAGGAACTATTATCCTTAATGAGGAAGCACTGGGTTTGAGGTGGCAAAATCAAACTGTCCTATGACAGAAGTCTTGTCAAAGCTATAGCTTTTCCAGTAATCATGTATGTGAGATGTGAGAGTTGGATCATGAAGAAAGTTGAGCATCAAAGAATTGATACTTTTGAACTGTGGTGTTGGAGAAGACTCTTGAGAGTTCCTTGGACAGCAAGGAAATCCAACCAGTCCCTCCTAAAGAAAATCAGTCCTGAATGTTCTTTGGAAGGACTGATGTTGAAGCTGAAGTTCCAATACTTTGGCCACCTGATGCAAAGAACTGACCCATTAGAAAAGACCCTGACCCTGAGCAAGACTGAAGGCAGGAGGAGAAGGGGATGACAGAGGATGAGATGGTTGGATGGCGTGAACTGATGACAGAAATGGCATGTAGACAATTTTTTTTTCTTTTCCCTGGGGAAAGTCCAATGGCTTTTTTGACTACAATCTTGAAGAATTTGGTGGATTTTTCCTTACTTTAACAATAAAAACAGAAAGAGGAAGCTTAGATTTTCTACATGATATCCATTAATTTAGCTATTTGTATTATAAAGTTCCAAGTATCCTAAACCAAAAATCTTGAACAAAATGTTTTTATCTTTAAATAATGCATGGCAAAAGAAGTATAATTTTTACCAACTTTCAGTCACCCCAAGTTTTACTTAATTCTCAACTGAAAAATAATCCAAAGTCTATGAAAACTCTAAACCTGTTTGGATTTTCTTAAGATTTCCACTGTTCTTTAGATTTACCAGAAACTTAAGAACTATGACATTTCCTAAACTTGATTTCATTAAAAAAAAAGGGGGGGCCAAACAAGTGGAGAAATAATAATATCACTTTGCCAGCTAAGTTACTTCAATCTTGTCTGAATCTTTGTGACCTTATGGACCATAGCCCACCAAGCTCCTCTGTCCATAGGATTCTCCAGGCAAGAAACCTGGGATGGGTTGCCAGGCCTTCCTGCAGGGAATCTTCCTAACCTAAGGATTGAACCAGCATCTGTCTACCTGCATTGGGAGACAGATTCTTTATTACTGGAGCTACTTGGGAAGACCTTGTCACTTTAGCTGTAATAAATTATTACCTCACCTGAAAGAGATACCTCAATTATTATACTGTTGACTTTAAAATTGGAAATTACTAATGTGGTTTTTGTAGAACTTTGATGAGATCAGATTCATAAGTTATAATATACCATCTTCATGTAAGTAGATTTAACTTATGACTATTTGAGTGCTATTGCAAGCATATGGGCAACATTGTGAAATGATAACAAATAAGTATATTTTTTTGCTTGCTTTTGTTTTGTAGAAGCAGATGTCCATAAGAAAGAAAGATCACAAGTGACTTGGCATTAAGTGATTCAAAAAAGAAGTGATCTATCTAAGAATGCAGTCCAAAAAAAAGAGAGAGAGAGATTCTCAAAACAGTGTGGTTTCTACACTTCAGTAATCTTCAATAGCCAATAAATTTTTGTTTTTCTTGATTCTAAGCATTATTTACTTTTCTTATGTTAAATTTCCCAAGTAATAGAAAAGTGCATGCATAATGTTTATTTAATTATTTAATGATAAATGTTTTATTCAGAAAAGAAAAGGTAATACATTTCTATATCTGTTTTCCAAAATGTTTACTGTATATTCAATAATAAAATGGATATTTTTTTTACACTCTTTTATTCCATATTCAGGTGATTCTGGTGGTAAAAAAAAAAAAAAAAAAATCTGTCTGTCAACGCAGAAGGAAATAACAGGTTCCCTAGGTTGGGAAGACCCCCTGGAGGACAGCACAGCAACTCACTCCAGTGTTCTTGCTGGAGAGTTATATGGCCAGAGGGGCCTGGTGGGGTGTAGTCCATGGGGTCACAAAGAAGCAGACAAGACTGAAGCTACTTATCAAGCATGTGCATCTCATTTCCAAATCTATGTCTTGTTTCTAAGACAGTATATGGTTTAGTGAACTTTTTATAATTAAAATAGCATCAAGATAAAAATATTAAAGGGTTATTTTTTCACATTTTAAGCTTATAAATAGCATTATTTTTTAACACTGAGGTAGGGCTTTCCTGATGGCTCAGTGGTTAAGAATCTGCCTGCCAATGTCAATGACGGCTCAATCCCTGCATCGGGAAGGCCTCCTGGAGAAGGAAATCGCAAACCATTCCAGTATTTTTGCCTGGGAAATCCCGTGGACAGAGGAACCCGAAATGTGTATATATATGTATGTATATATCACATCTTTTTTTTTTTTTATATCACATCTTTATCCATGCATCTGTTGATGGACACAGGTTGCTTCCATACCTTGGCAATTGTAAATATGAACATTAAGGTACATTAAATTACTGTGTTTGGTTTCTTTGTATATAAACCCAATAATGACATTTCTGAATCATTTGGTAGTTATATTTTTAGCTTTTCAAGAAACTCCATACTGTTTTCCAGTTTCTGCACTAATTTACATTCTCATAAATACTGCATGTGAGTGTACTCTTTTCTCTACATCCTCACCAACATTTACTGTATTATTTCTGTTGATAACAGTCTGAGAATTGTTAGATGATATCTCAATGTGTTTTAATTTGCATTTCTCTGATGGCTATCTTTTTATATGTCTGATATATATAATATATATTTATATATATATATATATAAATAAAACATCTTTTTATATGTCTGTTGGCCATCTGTATGTCTTCTTTGAAAAATGTTTATTCAGGTCTTCTGCCCATTTTTAATCAGGTTGTTGTTTGATGTTGAGTTGAATGGGCTCTTCATATGTGTTGAATATTAATCCCTTATCAGTCATATTATTTGGAAATATATTCCCCTTAATAGGTTGTCTTTTGCCTGTAGTTTCCTTTGCTGTGCAAAAGTTTTAAAGTTTAAATAGGTGTATGTGTCCATTTTTTCCCTTTAATTTCCCATGCTTTAGGTGACAGATTCAAAAAATAATTGCTCCAATTTATGTGAAAGAGTGTTATGCCCATGTTTCCATCTAAGAAATTTATAGTATCTGGTCTTTAATACATTTATAACTTTAATACTTTTTATTTTATTTTTGTATGTAGTGTTAGAGATTATTCTTTAATAGTAATTGAGTCTTATAGAAAGATATTATACTTCAGCATGTAAATCTTATCTCTGTACAAGTAGATGGCATATTCAAATTTTCTAAATATTATATTATAGAAAACTGATAGAAATAAGATTAAAGATAAGTGGAAGGGTATAAAATTTAAAATACACATTATTTTAATTACCTAGCTATGTGATACAGATTTCAGATAATTAGGACATTTCCTGAGATTCATAACTATAAGTTCCCATGTGAAGCAAGGGTCTAAATTCTAAGTGACTTTAAAAAGTCATGATTGACATGTGTAAATATATAAGATAATATATTGCATTGACAGAAAGAAGGACAAAACAATATGATCATCTCAAGTAATGCATAAAAAGCATTTAACAAAGTCTTCTATCCCTTCGTTACATATTAGAAAAAAAATCCAACAAACTAGAGATAGGTGAAAATTACCTTAACATTATGAAGGCCATAATGAAAAATCCCCCAACTAAAACTGTGACTTTAACAGTGAAAAACTGAAAGTTTTTCATCTCACATTGGGAACAAGACAAGGATGCCGCTCTTAGCACTTCTGTTTGGTACAGTACTGGAAGGATGTCCTAGCCAGAACAACTGGACAGCTGAAATAGAGAGCCTTCAGATGGTAAAGGGAGAAAACAGCATCTCAGTTTACAGGTGACATAATTTCATACGTAGGAAATTTTAAAAAATTCTAGAAGAAGCTTTTATAACTTATAAACAAATGCAACAAAGTTGAAAAACAGCATGTCACCGCACACAAATATCAGTTGCTTATCTATACACTTGCAATGGACAATTTGAAAGCAAATTAATAAAATAGCCCCCTTTACAATAACATGCACACAAAGAATAAAATACTTCGGAAAAAAGCTTAGCTAAGGAAGTGAATAAATTGTACACTGAAAATTACAAAACGTTACTGAAAGAAATTTTAAAAAGACACAAGTAAATGGAAAGACATCCCAGGCTGATAGACTGGAAGACAATATTATTAAAATGTTTACACTACCCAAAGTAATCTGTAGATTCACTGAACTCCCTATCAAAAGCCCAATGTCATTTTTTGAGAAATACAAAAAAACCATCCTAAAACACCTACAGAATCACAGGGACCCTGGTCAGCCAAAAAAAAAATCTGGAAGAAGAAAACAACACTAGAGGCCACACATGTTCTGATTTCCAAACATATTACAGAGCTAATATTTAAATATAATGAATTGAAATATAGCAGCACACATTTAAAACAGCTATCATTAAAATATAATGAGCTTCCAATTGATCTATTCTATTTATTTACTACAAAATAGGTCCTTAATAAATTTCAGAAGATATAAATTCTTCAAAAAAATTATTGATCATCCTATTCTATTCATCTATTTTCTTGTTTAGTTTCTTGCATATTGGGTGCCAGAGATAACACTATGAATTATTACAGCAATATTACAAGGCACTACTTTATAAAGCCTTGTTAAAGAAAGCAGAGTATGATAAAAGGTCTTAAATATTCAAAATATTGTATATTAATCTCACAAATTGTTAAACTTTACTTAAACTTACCAATTCTGAAACACTATTTTTTATCTGCAAAAATGTCTGTAGTTTTTAATTACTGAATTTCTCTAGCATCTCCAAAACTAAAATTACACTCAGAAATTGGGTTAGATACTTGGGAATTGGTTTAACTCTTTCATTATCCTAGATGACGATTTAGTATAGCAAAGGGACTTAAAAAAAGAATAATAAGCACATTGATTATGGACTCCCTGGTTATGTCCCTTTTTTTAGGGGCCAACTAGGGATTAAGAAGGCAGAGTAGGAGGAAGTGAAATTTGCCTCCCCTACAAACACAATAAAAATACATACACATGTGGAACAACACTCATGGAAAATTAACTAAAGCCTGGAAAAAAGACTCCTATACAACTAAGGCTGTGAAAAAAGTCTATACAAAATTAGGTAGGATGGGAAAAGAAGCAGTAAGGTGGGGACCTCTGACTCTAGGAAGGGACTCAGAAGAGAGGGAAGATTACATAGGTGGAGATCGTCCATGGGGAAAGAACCATTGACACCTATATTAAGTATTCCCACCCTGAGATCCTGGGTTCGGTCCCAGGGTTGGGACGATCCCCTGGAGAAGGGAAAGGTTGCCCACTCCAGTATTCTGGCCAAAAGAATTCCATGGACTGTATAGTCCGAGGGGTCACAAAGGGTCAGACACAACTGAGCGACTTTCACTTTCACTTTTCACCCTGGGATCCAACATGAGGAAGACAAATCCTCTTAATTGTTTGGAGGACTGGTGGGACTACAAGAGGGTTGTGAGAAGCCAGGATTTTACTGGGGAGGTTTGCAAATATGCTTTATTACTCCAAAACAGGGCAGAGAGGGTGGATCATAACTTCACAGAGGTGACTGGCCAGCTTCCCATGATTGCCCCGCCTAAGTTCAGCTGAATCAAGTGACCATTCCTGCAGCACTTGCTTCACAAAGCATTTCCACACTGGAGCAAAGGCTGCTACAGTCAAGAAGAACTCTAGTTTGAGACAAGTAGCTCAGGCTGAGGCAGCGTCTGCACAGAGCAAGAGCAGCCATTACTGGCTCTTACACGGGTAGTGCTTAGGACACAGTCCGTCAGTGGATGAGAGCTATTGTTCATGCCCTAACTGGGGCTTCCCTGGTTGCTCAGCTGGTCAAGAATCTGCCTGCAATGCAGGAGACCCTGGTTAGATTCCTGGGTCGGGAAGAGCCCCTGGAGAAGGGATAGGCTACCCACTCCAGTATTCCTGCACTCCCCTGGTGGATCAGACAGTAAAATAATCCGCCTGCAATGCAGGAGAACTTGGTTGGATCCCAAGGTTGGTAAGATCCCCTGAAGAATGGATAGAACTGCCTGGAGAATTCCATGGACAGAGGAGCCTGACAGGCTACGGTCCATGGGGTCAGACGGGACTGGGTGACTTTCACTTTCATGCCCTAACCCATGCTAAGTGATTGCACAAGCCTATCTTGCTGCAGTCCTACTCCCCTCTGGGATAAGAGTGCTGATGATAAGAGGGGAAGAAGCACATGTTTAAGGGAGCAGACCTGGCTTGAACCAAGCCTAAGGACTTCTGCTCCGGCCATGTGGGAACCAACTCAGACCCCAATAGGGCAATGACAGCCAGTTTAGAAGAGAATCCCAGCTCACACCTGAATCTGATCCTAGTTCCTGCATCTCCAGCCCTACCTCCTATCAAAAAGACAGCTGCTATCACACCTGGAGGAAAGGCTTGACTCCCTGATGATGTCAGATGCAGCTCATCAAAGGCAGTGGACATTTGCAGATGGTATAGGGACACTCCTACCTGAGGACTCTTTTTTAAGACCACTGTTTTACCTAACTTCAGAGATAAGGAACGTTAACCAAAATGAGAAGACAGGTATTACTTTCAATTTAAAAAGCAAGAGAAAATCCCTGAAAAATTACCTAATGAAACAAGAATAAACAATTCATCAGATAAAGAGTTCAAAGTATTTGTAATAAGAATGTTAGCTGAGTTAGGGACAAGAATAGATGTACATAGTGAGAATTTTAACAAGAAACTAAGAATTATATAAAAAAAGAACCACTCAGAACTGACAAATACAATAACTAAAATTAAAAAAAAAACACTGAAATGAATGAGCAGCATACTAGATAATACAAAATATCACAGGTGATTTGGTGATTTGAAAGATAGAATATTAAAAATTATACAATCAGATATAAACACCATGGTAACCACAAATCAAAAAACTGTAATTGATACAAAAAAAACAGAGACAAAGGAATACAGGTATACCACTAAGAAAATCATCAAACCACAAGGGAAGAAATTTAAAAAAAACTAAAACAAAGAACTTCAAAAACAGTGGGATATCAAGCAATAAAATGGCAATAGGACATACCTATCACTAATTATTTTAAATATTGATGGATTAAATGCTCCACCCTAAGACATAGGGTGGCTGATAGGATTAAAAAAAAAAAATCAAGACCCACCTATAGGCTACTTACAGGATACATACACAATCAGAGGATGGAAACAGATATTTTATGCAAATGGAAATGACAGAAAGCTAGGGTAACAATACTTATATCAGAAAACAAAGACTTTTAAAAAAGCCTATAACAAAAAAGGACATCCTATAATGATAAAGGGATTAATACAGGAGCACAAAAACATGTAATGCAAATATTAACAGACATAAAGGAAGAAAGTGACAGTAATACAAGAAGATTTTAACACCCCAATCACACCAATGAGCAGATCATCTAAATGGGAAATCAATAAGGAAACAGTGGTCCTGAATAACAAGATAAATAAAACTTTAGTTCAGCTCATCAAGAAGTAAAGAGAAGGGATCCAAATAAAGTAAGAAATGACAGAGGTGAAATAACAACCAATAATACAGAGATACAAAAAGTCATAAGAGGATACTGTAAAGTTATTTGCCAACAGCTTAGTCAGTTTAGAAAATGGACACATTTCTAGAAACATATAACCAGCAAAGCTAAATCAGGAAGAAATAGACAATCTAAACATACTAATCACTAATTGTGAAAATGTATTTTCAATAAAAACAAAAAGTAAAAAAAAAAAAATCCTCTCATTAAATGAAAGTCTAAGACTGAATGGCTTCACAGGGGAATTCTATCAAACATAAAGATCTAATAGCTATACTTCTCACACTTTTCCCAGACATTAAAGAGAAAAAGTCATTCTACAAATTCATTCTCAAATTCATTCTACAAGTCAGTCATTACCCTATTACCCAAACCAAAAAAAAGCATTCCAAAAAAAATTACATATCAATATCTCTGATGAATACAGATGCAAAAATTATTAACACAATATAAGCAAATCAAATTCAACAATAAGTAATAAGAGTCATACTCCGTATCATGCTGGATTTATGCAGAGATCCAAGAATGGTTTAATATTTTCAAGTCAATCAATGTGATATCCCCCATTGACAAAAGAAAGGACAAAATCACATAATCATCTCAATGGATGGAGGAAAAACCTTTGACAAAATCCAACATTCCTTCATGTTAAGAACTCTCATCAAAGTTGATACGTGCTCAGTCTTTTTGATTCTTTGCAACCCTATGAACTGTAGCCTTCCAGGTTCCTCTGTCCATATGTTTCAGGCAATAATACAGGTGGGGGTTGCCATTTCCTCCTCCAAATCTTCCTGACCCAAGGATCAAACCTACGTCTCCTACAGCTCCTGCATTAGCAAGCATATTCTTTACCTGCTGACCCATCAGTGAAGCCCCCAAATTGGTATAGAGGGAGCATATCTCAACATAATAAAGACCATTTATGACAAATCCACAGCTAACATCATACTGAAAGATTAAAAATTGAAACCCTTTCCTCTGAAATCAGAAACAAGACAAAGTTGTTCATTTTCACCAGTTTTATTTAGCATTTTTGGCTTTGAATGTCTAAGCTATAGCAATCAGAAGAAGAAACAAAGATATCAAAATTGGAAGTGAGAAGTAAAACTGATTCTATTTGTAGATGTCATGATGCTATATGTAGAAAATTCTAGAGTTTCTACCAAAAAGCTATTTGAACTAGTAAATGAAGAAACCTAAAACAATAATTTGTGAAAATACATGCACTCCTCTGTTCACAGCAGCAATATTTGCAGCAGCCAAGATATGGAAGCAACCTAAGTGTTCGTCAACATATGAATGGATAAAGAAGACGTGATATACACACAATAGAAGAGTAATCTGCCATGAAAAAAATGAAATTCTATCATTTGCAATGACATGGATGTACTTGGAAGGTAGTATACACAGTGAAATAAGTCTGACAAAGACAAAAACTTCACAGTGTCACATATGTAGAGTCTAAAAAATAAAACAAATCCATGTATATAAGAAAATGGAAATAGTCTCACAGAAAACAAACTGGTGGTTACCAGTGAGAAGAAAAATGGGGAGAGGGACTTGATAGGGGTAAGCAATTAAGAGATACAAGCAACTATATAAATAAATAAGCAACAAAAATATTTTGTACAGCACATGAAAATGCATCCATTATTTTGTAAAAACTTTAAGCGGAATATAGACTATAAAAATATTGAATCACTATGCTGTACACCTGAAATTAATATAGTACTGTAGACCAACTATACTTCAATTAAAAAAAGAAGGTGAATAAAAAAATGATCATGCTCTCTAGTAATTCAATTTTATATACACACTCACTCACAGACAGACACACTGGAGCACATATACACGCACACTACCCAATAGAAATGCTATAGAAAAGTATAGAACTAACAAGAGGATTGAGTTAAGCTATTAAGGAAAGTCAGGGAAATCTTCATAGGTCACATAATGATTAGTCTGGATTTTATAGGATGAATGAGTATGTGGCAGGTAGAAAAAAAAGCCTTTTTCTTAAAAAATAAAAGGGGGGGGAGGGAAATTTGTCTACAATTATGAAAGAGAACAAATTGTTCTGGGATTTGTAAGTAGTTGGTTACTATAGAGTATAAAATGTGTTGATGTAGAACTTCCTAAGAGGTAACAGCTGAAGTCAGAATATAAGTGTTTTCACATGAAAAAGTAGTATACTTTAGGAAATCTGTGTAAATTTGTATATATATATATCAACTTGGTGTAAAATAGTTAATAAAATGTCTATTATATCAAGAAGGAGTTGTTGTTCAGTCGCTAAGTCAGCTCTGACTTTTTGAGAACTCGTGGGACTGCTGCACACCAGGCTTCCTGTCCTTCACTATCTCCCTCAGTTTTCTCAAACTCATTTCCATTGAGTCAGTGATGCCATCCAACCATCTCATCCTCTGTAGTACCCTTCTCCTCTTGCCGTCAATCTTTCCTAGCATCTGGACTTTTTTTTTAAAATAATGACCTCACTGTAAGCTATACTAGGAAATGCTACTGCTTTGACACCACAAAGAAAAGATAAGTAATAAATTCAATTTGATGTTGGAGTCTTTAATCTCATATTTATAGTTGAATATTTCAAGCATTTCTAATTGAATCTTACAAATATGACACATATTTTTATTAATGTATTTATTTTAATTGGAGGGTAATTACTTTACAATATTGTGGTGGCTTTTGCCATACATTGACATGAATCAGCCATGAGTGTACATGTGTCCCTGTGTCTCGAACCCCCCACCTACCTCCCTCCCCATCCCATCCCTCTGGCTTTTCCCAGTGTACCAGCTTTGAGTGCCCTGTTTCACGCATCGAACTTGGACTGGTCATCTATTTCACATATGGTAATATACATGTTTCAATCCTATTATCTCAAATCATCCCACTCTCGCCTTTTCCCACAGAGTCCAAAAGGCTGTTTTTTGTTTGTTTGTTTGTTTGTTTTTAATCTGTGTCTCTTTTGCTATCTTGCATATAAGGTCATCATTACCATCTTTTGAAAATCCATATATGTGCTTTATATAATGTACTGGTGTTTTTCTTTCTGACCTACTTCACTCTGTATAATAGGCTCCAGTTTCATCCACCTCATTAGAACCGATTCAAATGTGTTCTTATTAATAGCTGAGTAATATTCCATTGTGTATATGTACCACAACTTTCTTATTCATTTGTCTGCCAATGGACATCTAGGTTGCTTCCCATGTCCCAGCTATTGTAAACTATGTTGTGATGAACTTTAGGATACACGTGTTTCTTTCAATTCTGATTTCTTTGGAGTATATGCCCAGCAGTGGGATTGCTGGGTCATATGCCAGTTCTATTTCCAGTTTTGTAAGGAGTCTCCACACTGTTCTCCATAGTGGCTGTACTACTTTGAATTCCCACTAACAGGATAAGAGGATTCACTTTTCACCACACCCTCTCCTATATTTTTTGTTTGTAGACATTTTGATGGCAGCCATATGGATCTGCATGAGATGGTACGTCATTGTGGTTTTTATTTACATTTCTCTGATAATGAGTGATGTTGAGCATCTTTTCTTGTGTTTGTTAGCCATCTGTGTGTCTTTGAAGAAATGTCTGTTTAGTTCTTTGGCCCATTTTTTATTGGGTCATTTATTTTTCTGGAATTTAGCTGCATGAGCTGCTTGTATATTTTGGAGATTAATCTTTTGTCAGTTGCTTCATTTGCTATTATGTTCTCCCATTCTTATGGCTGTCTTTTCTCCTTATAGTTTCCTTCGTTGTGCAAAAGTAAGTTTAATTAGGAATTTTCTTTTTTTTTCTTTTTTTTAATTTTTGCTTTTATTTCCATTACTCTGGGAAGTGGATGATAGACTGTCTTGCTGTGATTTATGTTAGAGAGTGTTCTGCTTATGTTTTCCTCTAGGAGTTTTATATTTTCTGGTCTTACATTTAGATCTTTAATCCATTTTGAGTTTATTTTTGTGTATGGTGTTAGAAAGTATTCTAGTTTCATTCTTTTATAGGAAGTTGACCAGTTTTCCCAGCACCACTTGTTAAAGAGATTGTCTTTTCTCCATTGTATATTTTTGCCTCTTTTGTCAAAGGTAAGGTCATATGTGTGCAGATTCATCTCTGGCCATTCTATTTTGTTTCACTGATCTATATTTCTGTCTTTGTGCCAATACCATACAGTCTTGGTGACTGTAGCTTTGTAATATAGTCTGAAGTCAGGAAGGGTGATTCCTCCAGTACCATTCTTCTCAAGATTGCTTTGGCTGTTTGCGGTTTTTGTGCTTCCATACAACTTGTGAAATTATTTGTTCTAGTTGTGTGAAAAATATCATTGGTAGCTTGATAGGGATTGTATTGAATCTATAGATTGTTTTGGATAGTATACTAATTTTTACTATATTGATTCTTCTGAGCCATGATAATGGTATATTTCTCCATCTATTTGTCTCATCTTTGATTTCCTTCACCAGTTTCGTATAGTTTTTTATATAGGTATTTTGTTCCATTAAGTAAATTTATTCCTATGTATATTATTCTTTTCATTGTAATGGTGAATGAGATTGATTCCTTAATTTCTCTTTCTGTTTTCTAACTGTTAGTGTGTAGGAATTCAAGGGGTTTTTGTATGTTAATTTTATATCCTGCAACTTTTACTATATTCATTGATTAGCAATAGTAATTTTCAGGTGGTGTCTTCAGGGTTTCTTATGTAGAGGATCCTGTCATCTGCAAACAGTGAAGAGTTAACTTCTTCTTTTCCAATCTTGATTGCTTTTAATTATTTTTCTTCTCTGATTGCTGTGGATAAGATTTCCAAAACTATACTGAAAAGTAGTAGTGAGAGTGGACAACCTTGTCTTGTTCCTGACTTTAGGGGAAAGGCTTTCAATTTTTCGCCATTGAGGATAATGTTTGCTGTGGGTTTATCATTTTATTATGTTGAGGTATGTTCCTTCTCTACCTGCTTTCTGGAGAGTTTAAATCATAAATGAGTGTTGTATTTTCTCAAAGGCTTTCTCTGCATCTACTGAGATAATAATATGTTTTTTATCCTTCAATTTGTTACTGTGGTGTATCACATTGATTGATTTGTGAATATGGAAGAATCCTTGCATCCCTGGGACAAAGACCACTTGGTCATGATGTACAATCTTTTCAATATGCTGTTGGATTCTGTTTGCTAGAATTTTGTTGAGGATTTTTGCATCTATGTTCATCAGTGATATTAGCCCATAGTTTTCTTTTATGTGTCATCTTTGTCTGGCATTGGTATTTAGGTGATGTTGGCCTCATAGAAAGAGTTTTGGAGTTTACCTTCCTCTGCAATTTTCTGGAAGACTTTGACTAAGATAAGTGTTAGCTCTTCTCTAAACTTTTGGTAGAACTCACCTGTGAAAACATCTGGTCCTGGACTTTTGTTTGTTGGAAGATTTTTGATTACAGTTTCAGTTTCCATGCTTGTGGTGTGTCTGCTAAGATTTTCTGTTTCTTCCTGATTCACTTTTGGAGGGTTATACTTTTCTAAGAATTTGTCCATTTCTACCAAGTTGTCCATTTTATTGGCATATAGTTGCTTATAGTAGTCCCTTATGATCCTTCGTATTTTTTTGTTGTCTGTTGTGATTTCTGTATTTTCATTTCCAATTTTGTTGATTTGATTCTTCTCCCTTTTTTTTTCTTGAGGAGTCCAGCTAATGGTTTGTCTATTTATTTATCTTCTGAAATAATCAGCTTTTAGTTTTGTTGATTTTTGCTATAGTCTCCTTTATTTTTCATTTTATCTGCTCTAATTTTTATGATTTCTTTCCTTCTACTAACCCTGGAGTTCTTCATTTCTCTTTTTTTCAAGTTGCTTTAGCCATAAAGTTAGGCTATTTATTTGATGTTTCTTTTGTTTCTTGAGATAAGCTTGTAATGCTCTGAACTTTCTCCTTAGCATTGCTCTTATCGAATACCATAGGTTTTGGGTTGTTGTGTTTTATTTTCATTTGTCTCTATCCATATTTGGATTTTCTTTTTTATTTATTCCATGATCTGTTGGTTATTCATAAGTGTGTAGTTTAGCCTCCATGCTTGTATTTTTAATGCTTTCTTTTATCCTGTCAGTTCAGTTCAGTCGCTCAGTCCTGTCTGACTCCTTGTGACCCCATGAATCGCAGCATGCCAGGGCTCCCTGTCCATCACCGACTCCTGGAGTTTACTCAAACTCATGTCCATCGAGTCGATAATGCCATCCATCCATCTCATCCTCTGTCGTCCCCTTCTCCTCCTGCCCCCAATCCCTCCCAGCATCAGGGTCTTTTCCAATGAGTCAGTTCTTCGCATCATGTGGCCAAATTATTGGAGTTTCAGCTTCAGCAGCAGTCCTTCCACTGAACACCCAGGACTGATCTCCTTTAGGATGGACTGGTTGGATCTCCTTGCAGTCCAAGGGGCTCTCAAGAGTCTTCTCCAACACCACAGTTCAAAAGCATCAATTTTTCGGCACTCAGCTTTCTTCACAGTCCAACTCTCACATCCATACATGACCACTGGAAAAACCACAGCCTTGACCAGACGGACCTTTGTTGGCAAAGTAATGTCTCTGCTTTTTAATATGCTGTCTAGGTTGGTCATAACTTTCCTTCCAAGGAGTAAGCATCTTTTAATTTCATGGCTGCCATCACAATCTCCAGTGATTTTGTAACTCAGAAAAATAAAGTCTGACCGTGTTTCCATTGTTTCCCCATCTCTTTGCCATGAACTAATGGGACCAGATGCCATGATCTTAGTTTTCTGAATGTTGAGCTGTAAGCCAACTTTTTCACTCTCCTCCTTCACTTTTATCAAGAGGCTTTTTAGTTTCTCTTCACTTTCTGCCATAAGAGTGGTGTCATCTGCATATCTGAGGTTATTGATGTTTCTCCCGGCAATCTTGATTCCAGCTTGTGCTTCTTCCAGCCCAGCGTTTCTCATGATGTACTCTGCATATAAGTTAAATAAGCAGGGTGACAATATACAGCCTTGATGTACTCCCTTTCTTATTTGGAAACAGTCTGTTGGTCCATGTCCAGTTTTAACTGTTGCTTTCTGACCTGCATACAGGTTTCTCAAGAGGCAGGTTAGGTGGTCTGCTATTCCCATCTCTTTCAGAATTTTCCACAGTTTATTGTGATCCACACAGTCAAAGGCTTTGGCATAGTCAATAAAGCAGAAATAGATGTTTTTCTGGAACTCTTTTGCTTTTTCAATGATCCAGCGGATATTGGCAATTTGATCCCTGGTTCCTCTGCCTTTTCTAAAACCAGCTTGAACATCTGGAAGTTCATGGTTCACGTATTGCTGAAGCCTGGCTTGGAGAATTTTGTGCATTACTTTATTAGTGTGTGAGATGAGTGCAATTGTGCGGTAGTTTGAGCATTCTTTGGGATTGCCTTTTTTAGGGATGGAATGAAAACTGACCTTTTCCAGTCCTGTGGCCACTGCTGAGTTTTCCAAATTTACTGGCATATTGATTGCAGCACTTTCACAGCATCATCTTTCAGGATTTGAAATAGCTCAACTGGAATTCAATCACGTCCACTAGCTTTGTTCTGTAGTTGACATCTAATCTTACAAGAATGTGATCAGAAAAGATGCTTGAAATAATATCACTTTTTTTACAATTTACTAAGGCTAGATTTGTGACTCAGGATCAGCTCTATCCTGGACAATGTTCTGTGTGCACTGGAGAAAAAGGTGAAAATCCTTGTTTTGTGATGAAATGTCCTATAGATGTCAGTTAGGCCTAACTGGTACATTGTATCATTTAAAATTTGTGTTTCCTTGCTAATTTCCTGTTTGATCTATCCTTCCATAAGTGTGAGTGGGTTATTAAAGGCTCACACTGTTATTGTGTTACTGTTAATTATCCCTTTCATACTTGTTTTCATTTGCCTTACATATTGAGCTGATCCTATGTTGGGTGCATATATATTTATAGTTGCTATATCTTCTTCTTGGATTGATCATTTGATCATTATGTAGCATCCTTCTTTGTCTCTTTTCACAGTCTTTTTTTCAAAGTCTGTTTTATCAGTTATGAGTATTGCTACTCCTGCTATCCTTTGGTCTCTATTTGCATGAAGTATCTTTTTCCTGCCCTGCACTTTCAGTCTGTATGTGTCCCTTAGTTTGAGGTGGGTCTCTTGTAGACAGCATATACAAGGGTCATATTTTTATATCCATTCAGCTAGCATTCAACCCATTTACATCTAAGGCAATATTGATATGTATGGTTCCGTTGTCATTTACTTTGCTGTTTCAGGTTCATGTTCATACAACATTTCTGTGTTTCCTGTCTAGAGAAGATCCTTTAGCATTTGTTGAAGAGCTGGTTTGGTGGTGCTGAATTCTCTCAGCTTTTGCTTGTCTGTAAAGCTTTTGATTTCTCCTTCATATCTGAATGAGATCCTTGCTGGATACAGTAATCTGGGTTGTAGGTTTTTCTCCTTCGTCACTCTAAGTATGACCTGCCATTCCTTCTGGCCTGAAGAGTTTCTATTGAAAGATCAGCTGTTATCCTTATGGGGATCCTCTTGTGTGTTATTTGTTGCTTTTCCCTTGTTGCTTTTAATATTTGTTTTTTGTGTTTGATCTTCACTAGCTTATTAATATGTTTATTGGGTGTTTCATCTTGAGTTTATCCTGTTTGGGACTCTCTGGGTTTCTTGGACTTGGGAGGCTATTTCCTTCCCCCATTTTAGGGACCTTTTCAGCTATTATCTCCTCAAGTGTTTTCTCATGGCCTTTCATTTTGCCTTGTTCTTCTGAGACTCCTATGATTCCAATGTTGGGTGTTTAAATTTGTCCCAGAGGTCTCTGAGGTTGTCCTCATTTCTTTTGATTCTTTTTTTTTTTCTTTTTTTCCTCTCTTCTTCATTTATTTTCACCAGTCTATCTAATACCTCACTTATCCTCTCTTCTGCCTTAGTTATTCTATTGTTGGTTCCCTCCAGAGTGCTTTTGATCTCAGCTATTGCATTATTCATTATTGTGTGACTCTCCTTTATTTCTTTTATGTCCTTGTTAAACATTTCTTATATCTTCTCAGTCCTTGCCTCTAATCTACTTATCTGTAACTCTGTTTTGTTTTCAAGATTTTGGATCATCTTATCATCTTCACTATCATTTTTCTGAATTCTTTTTCAGGTGGAGTCCCTATTTCCTCCTCTTTTGTTTGGTTTCACGGGTACTTACCATATTCCTTTACCTGCTGAATATTTCTCTGCCTTTCATTCTGTTTAGATTGCTGTGTTTGGGGTGCCCTTTCTGTAGGCCAGATGTTCATGGTTCTTCTTTATTGTGGAGTCTGCTCCCTGTGGGTGGGGTTAGACTAGTGGCTTGTCAACGTTTCCTGGTTCGGGGAGCTTGTGTCTGTGTTCTGGTGGGTGGAGCTGGATCTCTTCTCTCTGGAGTGAAATGAAGTGTCCAGTAGTGAGTTTTGGTGTTTATTGGTTTGGCATGGCTTAAGGCAACTTGTCATTTAATGCTCAAGGTTGTGTTCCTGCTTTGCTGGAGAATTAGCATGGTAGGCCTTTCACTGGACCCTGTTGGCTCTTTGGTGGAGCTTGGTTTTAGTGTTGGTATACAGATTTTTGGATGAACTCTTGTCTACTAATTGTCTACTCTTGTCTACTAATTCCAGGGAATTAGGAGTTCTCTGATGGTCTCAAGTTTTGGATTTAAACCTCCTGTCCCTGGCTTTTAGTCCTTTTCTTACAGTAGCCTCAAGACTTCTCCATCCAAACAGCACAGATGGTGAAACATATAGGTTAATGATAAAACAGTTCTCCACAGCAAGGGACACCCAGAGAGGTTCACAAAATTACATATAGAAGAGAAGAGGGAGGAAGGAGATAGAGGTGCCTAGGAGGAAAAGAGGGGAAATCAAAAGCAGAGAGAGCAACTTAGGCAGTAATCAATTTCCTAAGTGCTCTCCACAGCTTAGAGCACCCAGAGAGATTCACAGAATTACATAGAGAAGAGAAAGGGAGGAGATAGAGTTGACCAGGAGGAGAAAAGGGGGAGTCAAAGAGGGAGAGACCAATCTCGCTAGTAATGAGTATCCTGTGTTCTCCACATCCTGGAACACCCAGAGCGATTCGCAGAGTTAAGTAGAGAATAGCAGGGGGAGGAAAGAGACAGAGGTGACCTGGACGAGAAAAGGGAGAGCCAAAAGTGTAGAGAGCAATCAAGCCAGTTTAATCACATCCCTAAGTGAAAATGGATGCTGAAGATTAGATTCTTAAATGTACAAAATTGATAACAAAATACCAAAAAGCAAAGATTGAGCATCTAGAATACAGGTTAGACTCTCAAAAATACAATATAAAAATACAAAACAATATCAATCACAAAAATCAATATACAAATATATGAAATTTACTTTGAAAATATGATCATTTTGCAAGTTAATAGTAGGTTATAAAAGTGAAAATTAAAGGAGTAATAAAGAAGTTAACTTTTTAAGAAAGAAATGTTAGTAGGAAAAATAAACCTAGGAATTCTCTGGAGCTGTTGTGGGTAGTGTGGGGTCAGTTCAGTTACAGACAGTTCCTTGTTCCAGCTTGTACTTGTTTTCAAGGTCTATGCTGCTGCTGCTGCTGCTGGTAAGTCGCCTCGGTCGTGTCCTACTCTGTGCGACTCCATAGAAGGCAGCCCTCCAGGCTCCGCCATCCCTGGGATTCTCCAGGCAAGAACACTGGAGTGGGTTGCCATTTCCTTCTCCAATGAATGAAAGTGAAAAGTGAAAGGGAAGTCGTCCAGTCGTGTCCGACTCTTCGCAACCCCATTGACTGCAGCCCACCAGGCTCCTCCGTCCATGGGATTTTCCAGGCAAGAGTACTGGAGTGGGTTGCCATTGCCTTCTCCACTCGAGGTCTATAGGCCCCCTCTAATGCACAGTCAATATTAACTGCAGGCTTTTAATCTGTTATACCTGTCACTTTCAGAGTGGTTCCCTCTTCTTTGTTCATTTGGCTTCCTCTGTTTGCAAATGTCTTCAGTGTCTAATTTCCACCCTGACACAAGCAGGTGAAGGTGGTCACTTATTTAGGTTCACTTATTCAAGTTGTGTTGTGGGGAGGGAGGGACACTGCAAATGAATATTGCTGGTGTGTGTCAGGGGTGCTCACACTTTATGGGCCAAAGTGGGTTTGCCACAGGCCAAGACTGTGTGTGCTTCCTGGGTCTACACTGCTCAGGCTCCAGGGTGTTCTGCACGGGCACTGTCCCAAGTGGGCCCTGAGTTTCGTGCACTTCCCAGGTCCAAGCTGCTCAGGTTTTGGGTACTCCACAAGGGCACAGACTGGTTGGGCATGTGTTTTGGGCCCTTCCTAGGTCTGAACAGCTCAGACAACCGGGTGCTTGGCGGGCACAGTGTCCTAGGTGGGCCGTGTGTCTTACTCACCTCCTGGGTCTCAGCCACTCGGTTTCCTGGGTGTGCTGTGAAAGCACTGTCTCAGGTGTGCCCTGTGTCTCCTCTGGGGAGATGATCTCAGGTTGCAACACTCCTGGCAGATGTCAACCATCCAGGATCCCAGGAAGACATGGCTAGCAACTGGGAGTCTGCTCACAGTTTGGTGGAAGACACCGTCTCTGGGTCCGAGATTGCAGCAGTCCCTTACCTACCCACTCTGGCTGTCACACACCTGCCTCTCTGCCTCCCCCGGGAGAGGGGCCTATATTGCAGCCTGCTAGCTCTTCTTTGGTATTCACTCAGTCCTTTGTTCTGTGAGTGTGTCAGGCTTCAGCATCAGAGCCTTGTGCGGGAAAGTTCTTTGTGTGTGTGTGTGTTTGTGTCTGGCAATCCCAAGGCTTGGGTTGTTATCTCATGTTAGTTCCCTCAGACTGTCCTCAGAGCATTCAGGCCCCGTCCTTACCTTAAGGACGGATGATGCAGCCCACACCTCCCCGCCCAGCCCCCACTCACTGGTGGCAGACATGAGCATCTGAGCTCATGACATGATCATACTTCTCTGCTGGCAGTTAGGGCATATTCTGTGTGGTTTTCTTATTTTTTGTTTTTTCTCCTGGTTATGTTGCCCTCTGAGATTCCAAAACTCCCCACAGACACTCCTGTGAGACAGTTTCCTACTGTGTGGAAACTTCTCCTTCATAACTCCCTCCCCAGGAGAGGTCTCTGTCCCTAAATCTTTTATCTCTCTTTCTGTCTTTTGTATTTCTGTATTTTGCCCTACCTCCTTTCAAAGAGAATGGGCTTCCTTTCTGGGTGCCTGGTGTCCTCCACCAGTGTTCAGAAATTGTTTTGTGGAAGTTGCTCAACATTCATATGATATTTTGATGAATATATGGGGGAGAAATTGTTCAAGGAAATCTCAAGATTCTTCTCCAACACCACAATTCATAAGCACCAATTCTTTGGTGCTCAGCCTTCTATATGGTTCAAGTCTCACATCTGTATTTGACAACTGGGAATGTTATAGATCTGACTACACAAAACTTGTTGGCAAAGTGATGTCTTTGCTCTTTAATATACTGTCTAGGATTGTCATAGCTTTTATTCCAAGGAGCAAGTGTCTTTTAATTTCATGGCTACAGTCACTGCAATAACTTTGGAGCTCAACTAAAACTTTAATATTGAAAGAATCTGGATCTTTTACTGGAAGACATCAATCATTAGTTAAGGGCATCTAGATATGTATGTCCTCAGTTTCTTACAAACTATTTTCCATATAATTAAGCTTCTTTTTTTTTTTTTTTTTAAGAAATATATAATTAACATACAACATTGTGTATGTTTAAAGTGTACTATGTCTTGGTATGATACATCTGTAACCCCTTTTTCATTTCACATAATTATCATCTCTTTTTGTGTTGAGGATAAATGACATCTGATCTTTTAGCAACTTGGCAATTTTGAAGTATATAATATAGTATTGTTGACTATAATAAATATGTTTACATTAGATCTTTAGAAGTTCTTTATATACCAGGTGTAAATTTATACCCTTAAAGAACATCTCTTCATTTCTCCCTCTCCTCCATGTTTTGGTAACCACTTCTCTACTGTTAACAAGTTCATATTTTTCGTATTCACATATAAGTGATATCATGCAGTTTTGTCACTGTCTGCTTGGCTTATCTTATTTAGCATTATGCTCTCAGACTCAACTTGTGTTTTTACAAATGACAGGATTTCCTTCTTTCTCATGACTAATATTTCATTGTACATATATACCATATCTTTTTTATTTCAACCATTTCTGGACACTCAGGCTATTTTCATATCTTGGCTACTGTGAATGATGCTGCAATAAAAAAGGATGTGCAGTTATCTGTTTGAGATACTGATTTTGATTCCTTTGAATATGTACCCAGTAGTAGTATTGCTTGATCATATTGTAGCTCAATTTATAGGTTTTTTTTTTCTTTTTTTAGGAACCATCATACTTTTTTTCCCCCCCATAATGGCAGTACTAATTTGTATACCCAGCAACAGTGGATAAAAGGGATCTGTTTTCTTCACATCCTTAGCTCTTGTCATTTTGATAAAAGCCATCCTAATAGGTACAAGGTGATATCTCATTGGGGTCTTAATTTGCATTTCCCTAATGAATAATGATGTTCAACCTTATATATAGGCCATTTGTATGTCTTCTTTTGGAAAAAAATGTTCAGATCATTTGCCTCCTTTTAATTTGGAGTATTTGCTTTTTATTTTGAGTTGTATGGATTCTTTATACATGTTGGAGTTAATTCCTTAACAAATGTGTGTTTTGTACATACATTTTTCTCATTATGTAGGTGCCTTTTCAATTTATTGACTACTTCGTTTACTGTGTATAATCTTCTTATGTAAGATAGTTCTGTTTATTTAGTTCTAGTTGCCTGTACTTTTGGTAGCTTATTCAAGAAATTATTTAGTTGGACTAGCTTAGTGTTTCTTAGAGGAAAAACTTAAGGAACAAATTCAGATCTTGAGGAGAAATGAAAGACACCAGAATATAATCATGTTATCACATTCTATTCTTCACCAGCCATAACTCCTTTCTCACCTCTTAGTCATGTTGTTTCTAAGCAGAGATATTAATATTGCTTATTTAAAATTTTTAAGAATGACAGCATTTATAAAGAGTTATGCATATGTATTTAATGAAATCTTTGATACCAAGTGGACAAATAAAGGTCCTTAAAATATATCAGTCAAAAATTACAAAATATGCTGTGTGTTGTATAAATTTTGAGTTTGCAGAAAAACAACAGAATGTAGTAAAATGTATTGACAAGTAGAAAAGCATTTAACTCTCTCGGTATTTAATTTAGAAATCTCTGCATCATTATGAAACTTAAGTGAGATTTAAAATAATATACTACTAGTTTGAATTTCAGCTACTCCTTTCTAGCTGTATATGCCTTTTCCTCTCTTAAACTAATAACAATAATTCCTACAGTTTATTATAAGATTTAACTGAGATTAGTTTATAAGACATTTTGATATTTAAATTTATAAAGAGCATCTTGCTTTTATTTTCCCTCATTCCTAGTAAATTCTGGCACATGGCAGAAATTTAGTACAAATTTTTGAATGGATGAATGAGGGTATGTTATTATCCTGATGCTATTGTGTCATTATTAGTATACATTATGAATCTCAAAAAAAAGTAAAGAAGAAAAAGGAAACTGATAGATCACAAAAGTCCTCAGGTTTCATAGAAATATTGAGAAAACTAAATCTCAAGAAATTTAACATTGGGGACGGTCCCAAGATGGCAGAGGAATAGGATGGGGAGCCCAATTTCACCCCCACAAATTCATCAAAAGGTCATTTGGATGCTGAGCAACTTCCACAAAACAGCTTCTGAACCCTGGCAGAGGACACCAGGCATACACAAAGGCAGCCCATTCTCTTTGAAAGGAGGTAGGATAAAACATAAAAAAAAACAAAAAGATAGCCAAAAGAGGCAGGTGGAAGACCCATCCTGGGGAGGGAGTCGTGAAGGAGGAGAAATTTCCAAACTGTAGGGAACCCTTTCACAGGTGTGTCTGTGGGGAGTTTTGGAATCTCAGCGAGCAACATAGCCCAGAGAAAAGCAAACAAACAAACAAACAAAAAACCCCACAGAATAGGCGCCTAACCACCTCTGCCAGACGAGAAGTAGCCCAGAAGCTCACATATGCCACCAGCGAGTGGAGGATGGGCAGGAAGGTGAGGATGGCATCATCAGTCCTTAAGGTAAGGACCGGGCCTGAATGCCCTGAATGACCAATCTGAGGGAGCTAACGTGAGATAGCAATCCAAACTGTGGGATTGCTGAGAGGATAAAAACAAAACAAAACAAAACAAAAAAACAGACAGAGAACTTTCCTGCAAAGGCTCTAATGCCACAGTCTGGCCGACTCACAGAACAAAGCATTGAGTGAATACCAAAGGAGAGCTAGCCAGATGCATACAGGACCCTCCCCACCCCTGGAGGCAGAGAGGCAAGCTCTGAAGGCAAAGGTCTGCTCCAATCTCGGCCTCAGAGACAGCATTTTCCACCAAACTGTGAGCAGGCTCCCAGTTGCTAACCACGTCTTCCTGGGATCCTGGATGGTTGACATCTACCAGGAGGTTCACAGTCTGAGAACAGCTCCCAGAAGAGACACATGGCACATCTGAGTTGGTGCTCTCGTGGCACTCCAGGAAACCGAGCGGCCAGGACGGGGGAGGTGATTAAGATGCACAGCCTGCCTGGGACAGTGTGCTCGCAAGCACCTGGTCGCCTGAGCTGCTTGGACCTGGGATGGGCACAAAACGCATGCCCGACCAAATCTGTGCCCTTGCGGGTACCCAAGAACCTGAAAGCAAGCGACTTAGACCTGGGAAGTGAACAAAACTCAGGGCCTGCTTTGGACAGTGACCTGAAGAGAACGCTGGAGCCTGAGCAGTGTGGACCTGGAAGACACACATCACTGTGAACTGGGGCAAACCCAGTGTGGTCAATATACTGCGGGCACTCCCCGCACATGCCAGTGATATTTATTTGCAGTGTTCCTCCCTCCCCACAATACAACTGAACAAGTGAGCCTAAATAAGTGACTCCCTTCACCCTCTTGTGTCAGGGTGAAAATAAGACACCAAAGAGACTTGCAAACAGAGGAAGCAAAAATAAACAAAGAAGAGAGAACTGCTCTGGAAGTGACAGATGGAGCAGTCTTGAGGCTACTGTAAGAATAAGACTGAAAGCCAGAGGCAGGAGGTTTAACTCCAAAACTTGAGAACATCAGAGAACTCCTGACTATAGGGAACATTAGTAGACAATAACTCATCCAAAAGCCTCCATGTCTACACTGAAACCAAGTTCCATCCAAGAGCCGAAAACTTCCAGAGCAAGACATACCATGCTAATTCTCCAGCAAAGCAGGAACACAGCTCTGAGCATTAAAAGACAGGCCCCTAAAGCCTTGCCAAACTCATAGACACCCCAAAACTTACTACTGAACACTTCATTGCACTCCAGAGAGATAAGATCCAGCTCCACCCATCAGAACACCGATGCAAGCTCCCCAAACCAGGAAACCTTGACACATCACTAGTCAAACCCCACCCACAGGGAGCAGGCTCCAAAATATAGAAGAACCCCAAAGTTCCAGTCTACAGAAAGGGCACCACAAACAGCAATCTAAAAAAAAAAAAAAAAAAATGAAAAGACATAAATATATTCAGCAGGTAAAGGAATGTAATGAATTCCCACCAAACCAAACAAAAGAGGAGGATATAGGGAATTTACCTGAAAAATAATTCAGAATAATGATAGCAGAGATGATCCAAAATCTTAAAAGCAAAATGGAGTTACATATAAGTAGATTAGAGACAAGGATTGAGAAGATATAAAAAATGTTTAACAAGGACCTAGAAGAAATAAAGGAGAGTCAATCAATAATGAATAATGCAATAACTGAGATCAAAAGCAATCTGGAGGGAACCAACAATAGAATAACTGTGACAGAGGAGAGGATAAGTGAGGTGGAAGTTAGAATGGTGGAAATAAATGAAGCAGAGATGAAAAAAGGATTAAAACAAATAAGGACAACCTCAGATACCTTTGGAACAAAGCTAAATGAATTTAGCTAAATGCTAAATTCAAATCATAGGAGTCCCAGAAGACAAAAAGAAAGGCCATGAGAAAATACTTGGGGAGATAATAGTTGAAAACTTCCCTAAAATGGGGCAGGAAATAGCCACCCAAGTCCAAGAAACCCAGAGAGTCCCAAACAGGATAAACCCAAGATGAAACACCCCAATAAACATATTAAACTAACTAAGATTAAACACAAAAAGCAAATATTAAAAGCAGCAAGGGAAAAGTAACACATAATACACAAGGGAATCCCCATAAGGATAGCAGCTGATCTTTCAATAGAAACTCTTCAGACCAGAAGGGAATGGCAGGACATACTGAGAGTGATGAAAGAGAAAAACCTACAATACAGATTACTATACTCAGGAAGGATCTTATTCAGATATGAAGGAGAAATCAAAAGCTTTCAGTTCAGTTCAGTTCAGTCACTCAGTCGTGTCCGACTCTTTGCAACCCCATGAATGGACGCCAGGCCTCCCTGTCCATCACCAACTCTCGGTTTATTCAAACTCATGCCCATCCAGTTGGTGATGCCATCCAGCCATCTCATCCTCTGTCATCCCCTTCTCCTCCTGCCCCCAATCCCTCCCAGCATCAGGCTCTTTTCCAATGAGTCAACTCTTAGCATGAGGTAGCCAAAGTATTGGAGTTTCAGATTCAGCATCAGTCCTTCCAATGAACACCCAGGACTGATCTCCTTTAGGATGGACTGGCTGGATCTCCTTGCAGTCCAAGGGACTCTCAAGAGTCTTCTCCAACACCACAGTTCAAAAGCATCAATTTTTCGGCGCTCAGCTTTCTTCACAGTCCAACTCTCACATCCATACATGACCACTGGAAATACCATAGCCTTGACTAGACAGACCTTTGCTGGCAAAGTAATGTCTCTGCTTTTTAATATGCTATCTAGCCTTGTCATAACTTTCCTTCCAAGGAGTAAGCATCTTTTATTTTCATGGCTTCAATCACCATCTGAAGTGATTTTGGAGCCCAGAAAAATAAAGTCTGACACTGCTACCACTGTCTCCCCATCTATTTCCCATGAAGTGATGGGACCAGATGCCATGATCTTAGTTTTCTGAATGTTGAGCTTTAAGCCAAATTTTTCACTGTCCTCTTTCACTTTCCTCAAGAGGTTTTTTAGTTCATCTTCACTGTCTGCCATTAGGGTGGTGTCATCTGCATATCTAAGGTTATTGATATTTCTCCTGGCAATCTTGATTCCAGCTTGTGTTTCTTCCAGCCCAGCGTTTCTCATGATGTACTCTGCATATAAGTTAAATAAGCAGGGTGACAAATACAACCTTGATGTACTCCTTTTCCTATTTGGAGCCTCTTGGAACCTATTTGGAATTCTATTGTTCCATGTCCAGTTCTAACTGTTGCTTCCTGACCTGCATACAGGTTTCTCAAGAGGCAGGTCAGGTGGTCTGGTATTCCCATCTCTTTCAGAATTTTCCACAGTTTATTGTGATCCACACATCAAAAGCTTTACAGACAAGCAAAAGCTGAGAGAATTCAGCACCACCAAACCAACTCTTCAACAAATGCTAAAGGATCTTCTCTAGACAGGAAACACAGAATAGGTTTATAAAATCAAAGACAAAATAGTAAAGTAAATGGAAACAGGATCAAACATATCAATAATTACCTTAAGTGTAAATGGGTTGATTGCCTGAACCAAAAGACAAAGTCTGGCTGAATGGATACAAAAACAGGACCCCTATATACCTATATATGATGCTCTACAAGTGATATACCTGAAACCAAGGGACATATATAGACTGAAAGCGAAGGGTTAGAAAAAGATATTTCATGCAAATGGAGACCATAAGTTAGCAGGAGTAGCAATACTCATATCAGATAAAATAGTCTTTGAATTAAAGAGATAAAGAAGGACACTACATAATGATCAAAGGATCAATCCAAGAAAAGATATAACAACTATAAATATATATGCATCCAACATAGGATCAGCTCAATATGTAAGGCTAATGCTAATAAGTATGAAAAGGGAAATTAAGAGTAACACAATAATAGTGGGAGAATTTAATACCCCACTCACACATATGGATAGATCGACCAAACAGAAATTAGGAAGGAAACACAAACTTTAAATGATAAAATGTACCAGTTAGACCTAACTGACATCTATAAGACATTTCACCCCAAAACAATGAATTTCACCTTTTTCTCAAGTGCACACAGAACATTCTCCAAGATAGAGCTGATCCTGGGTCATAAATCTAGCTTAGGTAAATTAAATAATAATAATAATAATGGAGTTATTTCAAACATCTTTTCTAATCACAATGCAATAAGATTAGATATCAACTACAGGAAAAAGAAATATTAAAAATGCAAGTGTATGGAGGCTATATAACATGCTTCTAAATAACCAACAAATCATAGAAGAAATCATAAAGGAAATCAAAATATGCTAGAGACATTTGAAAATAAAACAAAAACCCAAAACCTATGGGATTCAGTAAAAGCAGTGTTAAGGGGAAACTTCATAGCATTGCAAGCTTACCTCAAGAAACAAGAGAAATATCAAATAAACAGCTTAACTTTATGCCTAAAGCAACTAGAAAAAGATGAAATTAAGAACTCCAGGGTTAGTAAAAAGAGAGAACTCATAAAAATTAGTGCAGATTAATGAAAAATAAACAAAGGAGACTATAGCAAAAATCAACAAAACTAAAAGATGATTATTTCAGAAGATAAATAAAATAGACAAACCATTAGCCCGACTCCTCAAGAAAAAAGAGAGAAGAATTAAGTCAACAAAATTAGAAATGAAAATACAGAAATCACAACAGACAACACCAATACAAAGGATCATAAGGGACTACTATAAGCAACTACATGCCAATAAAATGGACAACTTGGTAGAAATGTACAAATTCTTAGAAAAGTATAACCTTCCAAAACTGAACCAGGAAGAAACAGAAAATCTTAGCAGACACACCACAAGCATGGAAACTGAAACTGTAATCAAAAATCTTCCAACAAACAAAAGTCCAGGACCAGATGTTTTCACAGGTGAATTCTACCAAAAGTTTAGAGAAGAGCTAACACTTATCTTAGTCAAAGTCTTCCAGAAAATTGCAGAGGAAGGTAAACTCCAAAACTCTTTCTATGAGGCCAACATCACCCAAATACCAACGCCAGACAAAGATGCCACATAAAAGAAAACTACAGGCCAATATCACTGATGAACCTAGATGCAAAAATCCTCAACAAAATTCTAGCAAACAGAATCCAACAGCATATTGAAAAGATCATACATCATGACCAAATGGTTTTTATCCCAGCGATGCAAGGATTCTTCCATATTCACAAATCAATCAATGTGATACATCATATTAACAAATTGAAGGATAAAACCATATGATTATCTCAATAGGTGCAGAGAAAACCTGTGACAAAATACAACACCCATTTATGATTTAAACTCTCCAGAAAGCAGGCAGAGAAGGAACATACCTCAACATAATAAAAAGCCATAAATGTTAAACACCCAGAGAACACTGTCCTAAATGGCAAAAATTTGAAAGCATTTCCCCTAAAGTCAGGAACAAGACAAGGGTGCCCACTCTCACCACTACTATTCAGCATAGTTTTGGAAGTTTTAGCTACAGCAATCAGAGAAGAAAAAGAATTAAAAGCAATCAAGATTGAAAAAGAAGAAGTTAACTCTTCACTGTTTGCAGATGACAGGATCCTCTACATAGAAAACCCTAAAGCCACCACCAGAAAATGACTATACCTAATCAATGAATATAGTAAAGTTGAAGGATATAAAATTAATACACAGATATCCCTTCAATTCCTATAAACTTACAATGAGAAAACAGAAAGAGAAATTAAGGAAACAATTCCATTCAGCACTGTGAAAAAAAAAAAAAAGAATAAAATACTTACCAATATATCTACCTAAAGAAACAAAAGATCTATATAAAGAAAATTATAAAACACTCATGAAAGAAATCAACGATGACACAAATAGATGGAAAATTGTACCGTGTTCATGGATTGAAAGAATCAATATAGTGAAAATAAGTATACTACCCAAAGTAATCTATAGATTCAATACAATCCCTATCAAGCTACCAAAGGTATTTTTCAGAGATCTATAACAAATAATTTCACAATTTGTGTGAAAATACAAAATACCTTGAATAGCCAAAGCAATCTTGAGAAAGAATAATGGAACTGGAGGAATCAAACTGCCTGACTTCAGACTATACTACAAAGCTCTAGTCATCAAGAGAGTATGGTATTGGCACAAAGACAGAAGTATAAATCAGTGGAACAAAATAGAAAGGCCAGAGATAAATCCACACACCTATGGCTACCTAATCTTTGACAAAGGAGGAAAAATATACAATGGATAAAAGACAATCTCTTTAAGAAGTGGTGCTGGGAAAACTGGTCAAGAACCTGTAAAAGAATGAAACCAGAACACTTTCTAACACCATACACAAAAATAAACTCAAAATGGATTTAAGATCTTAATGTAAGACAAGAAACAGTCAAACTCCTAGAGGCAAAACACTCTGACATAAATCACAGCAAGATCCTCTATCACTCACCTTCCAAAGTAATGGAAATACAAGTAAAAATAAACAAATGGGACCTAATTACACTTAAAAGCTTTTGCACAACGAAGGGAACTATAAACAAGGTGAAAAGACAGCCTTCAGAGTGGGAGAAAATAATAGCAAATGAAGAAACTGACAAGGAATTAATCTCAAAAATATACAAACAGCTCATGTAACTCAATGCTAGAAAAATAAATGACCCAATAAAAAAAAATGGGCCAAAATACTAAACAGACATTTATCCAAAGAAGGCATACAAATGGCTAACAAACACATGAAAAATGCTCAACATCACTCATTATCAGAGAAATACAAATTAAAACCACCATGAGGTACCATCTCATGGAAGTCTGAATGGCTGCCATCAAAATGTCTACAAACAATAAATTGCTGGAGAGGGTGTGGAGAAAAGGGAGCTCTCCTCTTACACTGTTGGTGGGAATGCAAACAGTACAGGCATCCTGGAGAACAATGTGGAGATTCCTGAAAAAACCTGGAAATAGAACTGCCATATGACCCAGCAATCCCACTGCTGGGCATACACAATGAGGAAACCAGAATTGAAAGAGACATGTGTACCCTGATGTTCATTGCAGCACTGTTTACAATAGCTAGGACATGGAAGCAACCTAGATGTCCATCAGCAGACAAATGAATGAGAAATTGTGGTACATATACACGATGGAATATTACTCATCTATTAAAATGAACACATTTGAATCAGTTCTAATGAGGTGTATGAAACTGAGACCTATTATACACAGTGAATTAAGTCAGAAAGAAAACCACCAATATAGTATATTAATGTCTATATATGGAATTTAGAAAGATGGATGGTAACCATGACCTTATATGCAAACCAGCAAGAGAAAAAGATATAAAAAACAGACTTTTGCCTTCTGTGGGAGAAGTTGAGGGTGGGATAATTTGAAAGAATAGCAAAGAAACATGTATATTATCATATGTGAAAGAGATGAGCAGTCCAAGTTAGATGCATGAAACAGGGCACTCAAAGCCAGTGCACTGGGACAACCCAGGAGGATGGGATGGGGAGGGTTGTGGGAGGGGGTTTCATGATGGAGGACACACGTACACCAGTGGCTGATTCATGTCAATGTATGGCAAAATCCACCACAATATTGTAAAGTAATTATCCTCCAATTAATATAAGTAAACTAATTTAAAAAAAGAAATTTAGCATTGACAGGTAATGCATAATTACTTGGTAATATTAGTTGTTCAAAGTATTACATAGTTGTTCACTTAAGGAAAGAAAACATTTGAATATCTTAGAAATGTTTTTTTAAATTGTTTTAAATACTTTAGCAAAATAAATAATGTCATGACTCCTCTTAATGTTCAGCCTTTATAATCTTGTCTGCTTATGTACTGTAAAACAAGCTACCAGATGGTGAATTCTACCTGTATACATTATTTCCTTATCTTGCAATGGGCAATCATCATTGCTTTTGATATTATACTTATTCATTAATGGCTTTTCAAATATAAAGGCCAATAGACCCTTTTTCATTTCTTTTAAGGAATTTCAGGTCACTTTTGTTTCCTTCATTCTTTCAATATTTTTATGATATTTATTTACTTATTTTTATATTAAATTTTTATCAGACAGAAAATTGATATGAAAGTACCATGAGTTCCCATGTAATTCCTCTCTGACACAAAAATTTCTCCTGTTATTTAAGTTTTGCTTTAGTGTTGAACTTTGGTTATAATTAATGAAGTAATACTGATGCATTAACTAAAGTCAATACTTTACATTAGGGCTTATGCTTTACACTGTACCTTCTATAGGTTTTCACAAATGTAAAACACATATCCATCATTTCTGTATCATATAGAATAATTTCACTACCCTAAAAATCTTTGTTCCACCTATTCATACCTCCTTCCCCTTAACTCCCTGGCAACCACTGATTTTTTTACATTCTCCATAGGTTGCCTTTTCCAAATTGTCGCATAATTGAATTCATACAGTATGTAGCCTCTTCAGATTGGCTTCTTTCACTTAAAGTGATTTTAGATCTTATATTTTTATTTTTTCTATTTCTATAGACTTTTTCTTTTTTACTGATGAAAAATACTCCAATATATGAATACCCATCCACCTATTAAAAGACATCTCAGTTACCTTTAAGTTTTAAAAATTATGAATAGAAGTGCTATAAAAATTTGTGTGAGGGTTCTTCTATGGATATAAGTTTTTAACTTAGTTGTGCAAATACTTATAAGTGGAATTGCTGTGTATTATAATCTAATTTTTTAAGAAACTCCAAAACTGTTTCCTTTTTTATGGAATGCTTTTCCCTCTACTATATTCCCTCAATTATATTTCCCTTATAAATATATGTTCTCCAAATATTCTTCTATACTTCTCATACACTGTTCCTGGGAAACAACACATACATAAATGAGTTTACCTAATGCTAACAGACTCATAAATTTCTACTGAGTAGCCTTGTTTGCGTGTGTTAGTTGCTCAGTCGTGTCTGATTCTTTTTGCCCCAAGGACTATATCCCACTAGGCCCTTCTGTCCATGGAATTCTCCAGGCAAGAATGCTAGTGTGTGTTGCCATTTCCTTCCCAGGGATTTTCCTGACCCAGGGATCAAACCCATGTTTCCTGCATTGTAGGTCGTCTCCTGCATTGCAGGTAGATTCTTTACTGAGTCACCAGGGAAGCCAGAAGCACACCTGCTATTTGGCAATAGTTTTTATTCCTCCCCTTCCTCATGTCCCTTATCTAATAACTAAATAAGATGTGTAGATATAAGCTCTTAATTATCTGTCTTATATGTATGTTTGTCTTCATCATTACTTATATTATCCTAATGCTATATTTAAATGTTTATATTTTGCTCAAAATTACTTTATGGCTCCTCATTGTCTTCAAAGTAAAATCACACCTCAACAAGTTTTATGCAGTCATATTTAATATATTTTTCATAGCCCTCATTTTCTAGCATTGTATGTATTATTCCAAAAACACAAATGAGCATTTAACTCTTTAAATAGACTCTCTAAATAAAGTTTTCCACATGCTCTTCTCACAGCCAGAAATGACTATTCCTCCTCTGTACTTATATTTATTGAAAAAAGTATTTCTATAACAATTTATGCAAGTGTTGCTTCTTCAAGTCTACTCTGACTCTCATTTGCTATCTTGTATTTACACTATAGTTTTTCTAATCTTGTACTATTGTGCTAGAGTTAACCATGTTTTGTCAGTTTTCCTGACTCTTTGTTATGCTAAAAACGTCTTGAAAACAAAAATCTCCTCTTTTCCATCAAGTAGATCCGAAACAACCTAAACAGAGCCTTAAACAGTGTTTAGCAGGTAGTAAATGCTCACTAATTATTTGTTGTTTTAGTAACAGTAAATTATACAGTGACTGAGGCATTTGAATGAGTTGATTTTCAGCTTTAGGAAAGGTCAGCTTATTATATTCTTCTCTTGTAAAAAAAATATGAAGAAAGACACGTGTAATTAGAAAAGAATATTTTGAAGGATTTTGCCTTTTCACATTTGAAAGGGCAAAGATGATATGTGCTTCTACTTCATACAACTTGTGAAAGAGAAAATATTTCTTTTGGACAGAGAAAAATGTGACTAGTTTCTAAAAAACAAAAATAAATAAATAAATCTATCTATCTATATATAGATAGATAGATATTGTTTTGTGAAATGACTTGAGTAAAAGAGAAGTCTGAGACAAAATTTTAATTTAAATTAATTAAATATTTAATATAATGCCCCACAACAATTTTATAATATCAATGATAGTTCAAATGAGAGATATTTTTCAGTGAGTAATACTTTGTCTCTGAACATACGGAAATAATAAAAATTAAAAAGCAACACAGAGTGGGATTTTTTTCTATTTAGTTGAGTTTGTTTATGTTTTTGTGCTAAATTTGCAATTGATTTAAATTCTTTTGCATAGGCTAAAAGACTATCAAGTCAAATGAAAAACATGTTAAATTAGTAGGTTCACAGAAATTTTGCTCATCTATGGATTGAGGCTCTATTTAATGTTTGCTAAATATATCTTTTACTGCAGTATGTTTTGATGACTTATCAATGTGCTAATAAACAAAACAGATATTGCCCTTGCAGAAGCACCAGGCACATAAGGAGGAATAAAACTACAATCTTATACATTGAATCTCCAGTGAAAATTGATTTGCCAAATACTACTAAGTTCAACTACCCCTGGGGAAAACATATGTCTCTTATCTAGGGAGCTTAATAAGATACAGATTTTGAGTAGCAGAGGGCATTGAAAAGCAAATGAACAAACAAAACTTGTATCAGTTATACTACCCTTAAGTGTCCTTGAAAAAAATGCTTGGAAATGCTTTAATTAGACCAAAAATTGAAAATTGAATGCTTTAGTGCTCTAAGGAAGTTGGTAATTTACACAAAGTTTATTCCAATTTCAAGAATAAATTAATAAATTCCCTCTGGTTAATTTTGGTGGCATATATTTACTTATATTAAAAAAGAAATCCTCTATGTAATAATCTCAAATGTTGGTGCTGTGCTGTGTAATGCTTAGCTACTCAGTCATGTCTGACTCTTTGCAAGTCCATGGACTGTAGCCTGCCAGGTTCCTCTGTCCTTGGGGATCCTCCAGGCAAGAATCCTGGAATGGGTTGCTATGCCCTCCTCAAGGGGTTCTTCATAACCCAGGGATTGAACCCAGGTCTCTCAAATTGCAGGCAGATTCTTTACTGTCTGAGCCACCAGGAAAGCCCATGAATCCTGGAGTGGGCAGCCAATCTCTTCTCCAGGGGATCTTCCTGACCAAGGAATCGAACTGGGGTCTCCTGCATTGCAGGCAGATTCTTTACCAACTGAACTACCAGGGAAGCCCTAAGTGTTGGTTGTTGTTCTTGTTCAGTCACCCAGTCATGTTGGACTCTTTGCAACTCCGTGGGCTGCAGCACACCAGACCTCACTGTCCCTCAGCAAGTTCATGTTCATTGTGTTGGTGTGATTTAGTCTAGCCGTCTCATCCTCTGATGCCCTCTTCTCCTTCTGCCCTCAATCTTTCCCAGCATCAGAGACTTTTCCAATGAGTCAGTTCTTCACATCAGGTGGCCAAAGTACTGGAGCTTCAGCTTCAGCATTAGTCCTTCCACTGAATATTCAGGGTTGATCACCCTTACGATTGACTGGTTTGATTTCCTTGCTGTCCAAGGGACCTTCAGGAGTCTTCTAAAGCACCACAGGACTCAGAAGTCCTCCAGTCCAGCTCTCACAGCCATATGTGACCACTGGGAAGACCACAGCCTTGACTATATAGACCTTTGTTGTCACAGTAACATCTCTACTTTTCAACACACTGTCTAGATTTGTCATTGCTTTCCTGCCAAGAAGCAACCCTCTTCTGATTTCATGGCTGCAGTCACCATCTGCATTGATTTTGGAGCCCCAAAACAGGAAGTCTGTCACTACTTCCACCTTTTCTCCTTCTATTCGCCATGTAGTAATGGGGCCAGGTGCCATGATCTTAGGTTTGTTTTTTTTTGTTGTTTTTTTTTTTAATATTTAGTCTTAAGCCGGCTCTTTCACTCTCCTCCTTCACCTTTATCAAGAGGCTTTTTAGTTCTTCTTCTCTTTATGCCATTAGAGTGGTATCATCTGTATGTCTGAGGTTGTTATGTTTCTCCTGCCTATCTTGATTCCAGCTTGTAACTCATCCAGCTTGGCGTTCCTCATGATGTGCTCCACCTATAGGTTAAACAAACAGGATGACAGCAGACTGCACTGTCACACTCCTTTCTCAATCTTGAACCGACTAGTTGTTCCATACAAGGTTCTAACTTGCTTTTTGACCCACATACAGGTTTCTCAGGAGACAGGTAAGTTGGTCTGGTATTCCCATCTCTCTAAGAGCTTTCTACAGTTTGCCATGATCCACATAGTCAAAGGCTTTAGCATAGTCGATGAAACAAGAGATAGATATTTTTCTGAAATCCTTTTGCTTTCTCTATAATCGAGCAAAAGTTGCAATTTGATCTCTAGTTCCTCTTCCTTTTCTAGACCCTGGATACACATCTAGAAGTTCTTGTTTCCCATAATCTTGAAGTCTAGCATGCAAGATTTTAAGCATGACCTTACTAGCACAGGAGACTAGTGCAATTGTCTGATTATTAGTACATTCTTTGGTACTAACCTTCTTGGGGATTGGGATGAGGATTGACATTTTCCAGCCCTGTGGCCACTGCTGGGTCTTCCAGATTTGGTGACATAGTGAATGCAACACCTTGATGGCATCTTCCTTTAGGGATTTAAATAGTTCTACTGGAATTTCATCGCATCCACTAGCTATATTAAGAACAGTGCTTTTTAAGGTCCACCTGGCTTTGCACTCCAGAATGTCTGATTCTTGGTGACTAACCACACCATCATAGTAATCTGGTTCATTAAGAATCTTTTATACAGTTTTTCCATCTATTCTGTCTATCTCTTCTTGATCTCTTCAGTGTCTACTATGTCTCTACCATTTTTATCCTTTATTGTGCCCAGTTTTGGGCAGAATGCTCCCATGATGCTTCCAGTTTTCCTGAAGAGATCTCTAGTCTTTCGTCTTTGTTCTTTTCTTCTATTATCAAGCATTGTTCATTGAAGAAGTCCTTCTTATCTCTTCTAGGTATTTTTTGGAACTCCGAGTTTAATTGGATGTACCTTTCCCTCTCTCCCTTGCTTTTTTCTTCTCTTTGTTCTTCTACTATTTGTAAAGCCTCCTCAGATAACCAGTTTACCTTCTTTTCATTTTCTTTGGGATGGTTTTGTTCACTGCCTCCTGTACAATATTATGGACTTCTGCCCATAGTTCTTCAAGCACACTGTTAACTCAATCTAGCCCCTTGAACCTCTTTGTTACCTCTACTGTGAATTCATATGGGATTTGATTTAAGTCATACCTGGCTGTCCTATTGCTTTTCCTGGTTTTCTTTAGTTTAAGGTGAATTTTGCCATGAGAAACTGATGATCTGAGCCACAGTCGGATCCAGATGACTGTATACAGCATCTCCATCTTCAGCTACAAAGAAAGTAACAGTTAGATTTTGGTATTGACCATTTGGTGAAGTCCATGCGTAAAGTCATCTTGTGTTGTTTAAAAAGGGTATTTCCTATGACTAGTATTAGTGGTACTAAGTGTTTATACTAAATTTTTGTTGTGTGTTCTGAAGAATGGCATTTTTTTTTTCTCTAGTGGGTCAAATACTAAATATTTCAGACTTTATGTGTCATCCAGTCTCTGTCAGAATCATACCTCTGCTGGTGGAACACAAAAGCAGACATAAACAGTTAATAATTGAGTCTCTCTGTGTTCTGATAAAATTTTATTTATAATAATGTGGTCGGCAGGATTTGGCCACTAGTGTGTAGTTTGCTGGTCATTAGCATACACTGTCAAACATCATCTGTGTGCAAAATCATCTCCAGCTAAGAACCACTGTTCTAGAGAGACCAGGGTCAATGCAGTCATGGATACCTGTTACATTCAGTATACTTAAGATATTCTACATTTTAAAATAGATATGTTTTAAAGATATGTTCTCTGAATAAAAGTGCATGGAGTTTAGTGAAACAGAAAACTCAGATGATAAGCACTGTGAGGACAAGAACTCCATAATTACTATTCATCACTAGCTGCAGAACCTGATACAGGGAACTAACAATCAACATTTATCCAAAAAGAAAATGAAGAAAAGTTTGCAAAAATAACTACAATGAACAATGTAGAACTATTTGCAAAGTTTTAAGTTACTATCTTATTTCCCTTAAACACATTTTCTATACTCTCAGACTCTGGGAAGCATGTTTTATTGGGTAAGATAATTCTCTGCTAAGTCTTTGCAATAGGGCATGATGGAAGCTAGAAGGCTGAAAGAGAAAGAAGGAATATGCAGCATTTTGTTGTGGTCTCTTTCCTGGTTCTGTTGCCATCACCTTAGCAAAATGTAGTGATGGCTTTCCTAACCATGGCACTTTGTCCCATTATTAGCAACCTCCACAACATTTAAGAAATCAGAATCATAGAACCCAATGCAGAGGGACTTTCTCCTCAAACATCTGAGTTAAAGCTTAAAGGGCTCCTACTCTAAATTTCTTAAGATTTAAAAATTCTAATCCCTTTTGCTCCTTCAGTGTTAGAGATTTAGCTATTTCTTGCTGCTGCCTTCTAAGGCAGGAGGTGAACGGAATGACAGAGGATGAGATGGTTGGATGACCTCACTGACTCAGTGGACATGAGTTTCAGCAAGATCCAGGAGTTGGTGGTGGACGGGGAAACCTGGTGTGCTGCAGTCCATTGGGTCACAAAGAGTCAGACATGATTGAGCTACTGAACTGAACTGACTGGACCCCTTTTCTCCTCCAGCCTTAGAAGTATAGCTATTTCCTGTTGCTGTCTACCTAAGAAAACACTTTCATCTACATTATTTGCCTTTTCATTTTTTCAATACATAGTTAACAAGTCTGTATATTAAATATTCTTTGCTAAAGTAATTGCTGTGATTTCTATGCCCAAACTGAGTTCTGGATGATACAAACTGAGGGAATCGAAAAAATGGACACCATCCATTCTATGGTAGTAAAATGGAGATAGGAGGGCCAAATGACTTAAAGGGATGATTTGTAATTGGTTCCTGAAAAACTTATAGGTGTTTGACAGACTAACCATGTAAACATTTTTAAGGGTGCATACATGTATGCTAAATCACTTGTCATGTCCAACTCTTTGTGACTTCACAGACTATAGCCCACCAAATGCCTCTGTCCACGGGATTCTCCAGACAAGAATACTGGGTTATGGTGTGCTTCTCTAGGGGATCTTCCAAAACCAGAGTTCAAGCCCATGTCTCTTGTGTCTCTTGCATTGGCAGATGGTTTTGTTACCAGTAGCACAGCCTGGGAAGTCCTCATTAAGTTTATTTGAAGGAAAAGATAATGAGCCTCCTGGGGAGGGGGGTCGGGGGCAGACAGAGAACTGTGAAATAGCAAATTTAGAGACTGTGAGAATATTTTAATAAGTGGATAGGAAAGATTAATGTGATTATGATGGGCTAGGGTGATACAACACTGGATATTCTAGGGTATCAATCATTCACTCAACTGTTGTGCTAAATTTATGGAGTAAACAAAATAGAATATGTCTATAAAGGTATAGCATATTCAGTCTAGCTGAAAGATTGACGCTAAAGATTTAATTTTACTAATAATTATATAATTAAAAATTCCCCAGAGAAAAATAAATGGAAATTCAGATAGCTAGAATGAAGAATTAGTAAGAAACTTTTAAATTAAGATGTGGTAAGGAAATCAGAAAAGGCAGAAGAACCAGAGATCAAATTGCCAACATCTGCTGGATCATTGAAAAAGAAAGATAGTTCCAGAAAAACATCTATTTCTGCCTTATCGACTATGCCAAAGCCTTTGACTGTGTGGATCACAATAATAAACTGTGGAAAATTCTGAAAGAGATGGTAATAGCAGACCCTCTGACCTGTCTCTTGAGAAACCTGTACACAGGTCAGGAAGCAACAGTTAGAACTGGACATGGAACAACAGACTGGTTCCAAATAGGAAAAGGAGTACACCAAGGCTGCATATTGTCACCCTGCTTATTTAACTTATATGCAGAGTACATCATGAGAAATGCTGGGCTGGAAGAAGCACAAGCTGGAATCAAGATTGCCAGGAGAAATATCAATAACCTCAGATATGCAGATGATACCACGCTTATGGCAGAAAGTGAAGAGGAACTAAAAAGCCTCTTGATGAAAGTGAAAGAGGAAAATGAAAAAGTTGGCTTAAAGCTTGACATTCAGAAAACTAAGATGATGGTATCTGGTCCCATCAGTTCATGGAAAATAGATGGGGGAACAGTGGAAACAGTGTCAGACTTTATTTTTTTGGTCTCCAAAATCACTGCAGATGGTGATTGCAGCCATGAAATTAAAAAACGTTTACTCTTTGGAAGGAAAGTTATGACCAACCTAGATAGTGTATTAAAAAGCAGAGACATTACTTTGCCAACAAAGGTCCATCTAGTCAAGGCTATGGTTTTTCCAGTGGTCATGTATGGATGTGAGAGTTGGACTGTGAAGAAAGCTGAGCACTGACGAATTGATGCTTTTGAACTGTGGTGTTGGAGAAGACTCTTGAGAGTCCCTTGGACTGCAAGGAGATCCAGCCAGTTCATCCTAAAGGAGATCAGTCCTGGTGTTCATTGGCAGGACTGATACTGAAGCTGAAACTCCAGTACTTTGGCCACCTCATGAAAAGAGTTGACTCATTGGAAAAGACCCTGATGCTGGGAGAGATTGGGGGCAGGAGGAGAAGGGGACGACAGAGGATGAGATGGCTGGATGGCATCACCGACTCGATGAACATGGGTTTGAGTAAACTCCAGGTGTTGGTGATGGACAGGGAGCCCTGGCGTGCTGCGATTCATGGGGTCGCAAAGAGTCGGACACGACTGAGCGACTGAACTGAACTGAACTGAAGGAAATCTTTTCTGAGGAAGTGACATTTAAGCTAAGAACCAAATAGGGAAAATGATTTTGGCAGAATTAGAAAGAGAGTTTGCTGTAAATATGGGCCTTACCCTGGGCTTGGTTGAAAGATTTAAGTATGAAAGTTGCATGATCTTAGTTGTTTTTTAAACCTAGAGTCTGTCATACAGAATGAAGTAGCACAGAAAGAGAGAAACGTGTAGTGTATATTAATAAATATATATGGAATCTAGAAAAACCGTCTTGATGAAACTATTTGTAGGGCAGGAATAAAGATACAATCATAGAGAACAAACTTAGAAACAGTGGGAGAAGAAATGGATGGGATGAATTGAGAGAACAGCATTAGCATATATACACTTAGTTTGGTTTAGTTCAGCCTCTCAATCGTGTCCGACTCTTTGTGACCCCATGGACTGCAACACACCAGGCCTCCCTGTCCATCACCAACTCCTGGAGTTATATATATATATATATATATGTATATATATATATATTACAGTTACTTTGTAGCACAAATAGCTTTGAAAAGATCAGCCTTTCTTTCCAGAAGCTATGTTATAGGCAAATTATGGTGAAAGATTTATGGAATTTTGCAACACAGGTGGAAAGGAAGGAAAGCCTGTGTGTGTAGTTCTGAAGATAACTTTGAGCAATTAAGATAGACTTAGTTTCATAGATATGGGAGATGGAAAGGGGTGGGATAAGATTCAGCTATAATTATAGGTTTCTGAATTTGGTGCTAATATGACCCAGATAATGCTATTTACCAAGATTAGCAATATAGGGTGATAAAGGATTTGTTTTCAAATTTATGGATATGTCTATTAGATGAAGCTAGTCATTTATTTATGTTATTTAACTTTTCTCTTTTTTGATAATATTCTGTCAGATTGACCTTTTAGTTGCTGAGAGAGGTGTTCGAAAAGCTCCGAGAGCCGTTATGGATTTTCATAAATTTGTTTGAAATTCTAATAATAGTATAATAGTTATATGTGTTTTTGTTGTTTGTTTTTAGCTAATATTAAGTGAGAATAATTGTAACCAATTACTTTAAATTTTTTTGACAAAACAGCACTGACTTTACCTCCTATTTCAGTTCCTCTCTATTACTCTGCTTGAGCCACATTTTTTTCTCCTTTGTTATTTGGAATATACCTAGCTCCTTTCTTAGACCTTATGCAATTACTTGCTTTGCCTTCTTTCTCAACAATCTTGACTAAACATGATTTTCTTAAACTGTCTTTTGAAATGCCAACTTATTTAATAAATCTTCCTTGGGAACTTTATATAAAATAGTATTTCACTATATCAAAATCCATTCACTTACTATGCTGCATTTTCATTTCTAGCTCTTATCAATGAATTATTTATTTGTTTTCCATTGTTGATCCCCACTAGAGTATGAGCTCTGTAACAACTAGAATTTTATCTGCTTCTGCTTTATTGTATCCCTGGTGTAGGAGTTTAATAAATATTTACTGAAGAACAAATATGAATTAAATATTTTAACACTACACAATAGCTTTCTTTATTAATAGCTTTGGTTTGAAATATAATTGGTATTATATTAATGTAGCACAGTTGTTCCTAACTGGGGGTGATGAAGGAAATGGCAACCCACTCCAGTATTCTTCCCTGGGAAATCCCATGGACAGAGGAGCCTGGTGGTATACAGTCCATAGGGTCACAAAAAGTTGGACAGTACTGAAGTGATTGAGCATGCAGTGTAACCCAGTGCTTCTCACCTGGTGGGGGGGGGGGCACCGTTGTAATCTAAGGGTGATTTTATAATATCTGGAGATATTTTTGGTTGTTACAACAGGAGGAGGGTAGTGCTACTGGCATCTACTGTGTATAGGTCTGGGATGTTGCTAAACAACCTGCAAGGACATACCTTTATAACAAAGAATTATGCATGAAATGCCAATAGTGTCACTGTTGTGAAACCTTGATATAGCCACTCCATTTCCACTTTAATTAGCATGTTCTTGTATCATTTTACTTTACTTTCAATCCTATTGTGAGTTTATGATTTATATATGCATTTCATAAAATTATTGCCTATGTTTGTATTTTTATATTTTAATTAGTTAATCTGTTTAAATTCACCATGGTGCTTGGTATATTTGGAACACTTGTATATATGCTGATTATCTCTCTTTCTCATTCTATTCTTTCCTGACTTCTTTTATATTGATAAAAGAATATTTTCAGAGTTTTTAAAAACTTTTTATCAAAATATAATATAGAAATCAAAATGCACATAAGTGTAAAAATCAGTGAATTTCACAAGTTTAACATACCTCTATGTCTAGCACTCAGATTAAGAAATGGGATTATCACCATCACCCCATGTGGTCATGCTCCCTACTAGTCTCTAGCTAATCACGAAGAACCACTATATAGACTTTTTAGCAGCATAGAGAAAGTTTGTTGTTGTTGTTGTTTTTTTTTTTTTTTTGGTATGTTAGTTGAATAGATTTATAGAATATGTGTCATTTTTTTCTGGTTCTTCATTCAATACTGTGATAAAGAATCATTCTTATTTTCCATGTATTGCAGACTTTATGTTCTTGTGGCTCTATCACATTTTGTGAATCTACCAGAGTTAACTTACTCATTCTATGTCTTATAAGCATTTGAATAGTTAACAGTTTCAGATGATTATGTGATTATGTGTGTACTGCTATACACATTAGAACAAATCTTTTGTTAAACCCATGTCCACATTAAATTTGAGGATACACCTTTAAGTAAAATCATCAAATAATTTTCCAAATTGGTTGTACAAATGGTACACAGAATTCTGGTTGCTCCCCATTCTTACCAACAATTAATATTTTTCATGTTTCATTTGGTACATTCTGGGGTTTAGAGCATTGTGGTGTTGTGATTTTATTGATAGCTGATTAACTTGAACAATACTTTTACCTATATTAATTAGGTATTTTGATATCTTTTTGGTGAAGTATCTTTTTAAATCTTTATATTTTTTTTCCTCTTTTTTTTAATTAAACTTTTTTCTAATTGATTTATTGGAGAACTTCATATGTTTTGCATTTGTCAAATATATGCATTTTGAATGTCCTTTTCCTCTTGAGGGTTTGCCAATAAGTTGGTTTTTAATCACTTTAGTTCTTCTCTATTGGTTTAGAGTACATGTATTCTATTTTAACTATTACTTTTGAAATTTTAACATACACAGGATTCTATATGTACTTCCAACACTGCATTCAAAAGGATGTATTCTTTTAACCATTCACTCATCCTATGAGAGATATGCTATCTTTGTTCTATTTTCTTTCTTTCTTTTTTGATCCTACAAGTTAGACATTAATTTATCATTATTTTATATAGTCCATGTTTCATAAAGTCCATCCAAACATTGCATACTTTCTTGTATTTCAGTTCTATGTAAAGTTGCTTCCTTTTGAAGCAATCCTTTAGAATGGTGATTCTAATATTTATCATACAGAAAAATAACGTGGTAGACTTGTTGAAACAGAAATTGCTGGGCACCTTAAAAGTGCAGACTCCTTCAGGGTGACACTGACACCCTGGAGCGGGTCTGAGGAAGACCGTGGAGGTGACCCACTGGCCTCATTAGTCTCTCTGGATAGTCACGGTCAGCTCCTGGACATAGACTTAGAAGCCTGACTCCCCTGCAGCATCTTCTGAAGCATGCAAATGGGCCTCCTTCTGAAGTATGCTAATGAGCCTCAGTCAGGGAAAGGTTGGAAATGGGGTGTTTCTATCTACTGCCTCTGTGCTCTGCCTGAAACTCTGTGCTAAGGAGTCAGAAAGAGTCCTCGGGCACTAATTAAGAAATATTTCTTTTTTGCAGTTGTACTGTGGGTCTGGACATCAACCTTATTGGGTTTTAGAGCTTCAGGTGGAAGTTTTATAAGTTGAGGTGCTAGATATTGGGTCCAATCCCTTTGCTCCTCAAGTTCAAGCTGAGAGTGTGAGTTCCCTTCTGATTGTACGATGTTGTGCTGGGGACGTGGATTAGGTGACAGTGTGTTGGGGCCTTTTGTACCCATTTCAAGGTGGGTAATCACCGATGCAATGGACATGAACTTGATCAAACTTCCGGAGGTGGTGAGGGACAGAGAGGCCTGGTGTGCTGCCGTCCATGGGGTCACAAAGAGTTGGGCGCGACTGGGTGACAGAACAACAATCTCTCCTTCAGCTGATGTGTATGAGTTACTCACAGAGTTTCTGGACATTATTTGGTGGGAATTGCTCCAAGTGTGGCTATACATCCGGAGCCTCCTATTTCACCATGTTGGAACAGAACTCTGTCTTTTCACTATTTCCTAATCTTGTCATCAAACTTCTTCCCTCACAGCAAGCCACATCTCACTAAATGGAACCTCACATCTTCAGGTGCTTAGGTAAAAAATTTGGTACGTCTTTAAAAAATATTTTCTCGTATTACTGTTTTTTATCATATTGCATTGCACTCACACTCTAATTTCAAGTTACATTGACCTTCTCACTGTTCCTAAAACAGACCAACAAGCCCTTCCTCTTAGGACTTAAAAAAAAAAGAGAGAGAGAGAGAAACATTATTTTATTAAAATATAGTTGATTTACAATATTGTGTTAATTTCTTATGCACAGCAAAGTGATACATACACACATTATATATGTATATATATTTATATTCTTCTTCATATTATTTCTCATTGTGGTTTATCACAGGATATTGAATATAGTACTGAGGCTGTACATTAGGACCTTGTTGTTGAGGGTTTTGGCATTTACTATTTCTTCAGCTCTTCCTCTAGGCACATTCATGACTTGCTGTTTCTCCTCCTTCAGGTCATTATTCCTATGACACAATCCGTAAGACTCTCCTTGGACACATTATAATATTAGAACCCATTCTAGCACATTTCCTATCTTCTTTTATATATTTTCTTAGCATGTATTGTTCTTGCTTAGTGTTCCACAAGGGAAAAGGTTATTTTCTTTTATTCTCAATACTATATTTCTAGTGTCCACAACAGTGCCTGGCACACAATATTGAATAAATAAATTGACCTTAAGAATCATATTCTTTCATTTCCCTTGTTCTATATTATTACTTGATCTTTTGTTTTTTAAACTATTAAAAAATTGCTTACTTGTATATAGATTTTCTTTTCCCAATAATTAAAGAGACCATAAGCTCCTTTGTGATCATAGCTATATTATCTTATTTTAAAATCTAGGTTTGAGGTAAATAGTTCAGGGAGGTGTTTATTTACTCATTTATCAATTTCTGTAAAATCTTTACAATATTAATGTACTGTGTAGAATTAATGTTTCATTTAATGATTTATTTAATGTCGAGTTTGTTATGTGCTCAAGATATATGATTTTATTAATGAACAATGGAAATTTTCATTAATATTTCACTTTTCCCCTAATTCACAATAGATTATATAATCATTACTTCCTTATTATACATATTGCTCAAATATTTAGTAACTTGTATCTTATTATTTACTCATATTTAATCTCTTAGGTTTTTAAAGATAAATTATACTTCTAAAACCTAAATTTTTATGCTGTTCTCTTTACTTACTCCTGCTTTTTTGAGTATTTCTGGGGACAATTTTTTAACATTGCAGAATATATAGTTTATCAATAGTTATTTTGATTTCCTAATAGTAGAACCTTTTATTACAATCCAAAATGGGTTAATTTATAGGGTATGTATTTGAAGATAAAGCAAAAAGAGCAACACAATCTGTAGTATATTTAGTGCTAGTTTAGAGTTACCAACATATATGTTCCAAAATGCATCATGAATAAAAGGCTGAGAAAATGAAACATGCCATTTCAGCAAGTGGCAAGAATAGGGTGCTTCAACAGGACAGAGCTGGCATGAATTAACTGGACTTTCACATCCATGTTTGTCAGAATTATTATAATCCAGTGGAAGAAAGAGTGGAATAGATATTTAGATATTTTTATTTTGTCGATTCTGTTTCTTGATCTTTAAGCTAGAACACACATTAACATTTCTTTCAAACTACTCTAGTGAGTTTGGAAGTATGTATAAACCATGGGAATCATTTTAATGATTTTTAAGAGCATCTAAATAAAAAGTAGTACAAATTTGCTAAGGAAAATATTTTCATTAAAAAGTCTTTTGTAGGCAGTCCTATGTGGATTATTCTTAAAACAACTGTAATTTGTTGAAATTAATCCTCTCACTCAAGAGAGGTGAGAACTGTCCATTTTTTTTTTTCTGTTTAATTTGTCCTTGTTCTAAATCCTCTACATAGCCATGAAAATCTGATTTGTACATTAGTAAATCCAATAAAATTAAGAGTGACAATGAGGAGTCAGAGGAGCTAGAACTATGCAGAAGAGGCATTAAGAAGGTGGAAAGTACTAGAAATCATCACATATTGGAATGGGGGTCCTGTGGAAGGCACTGATGTCCATTAAAAGTGTAAAATATCATAATATTACTAGTTTATTTTTAACATCTTGCATTTTACCTTAAAATACACTCAACTAGATTTTAAACTGCTTGATAGCAGAAGTTATAAATAACTTTTTTTTTTCACACATAATGAAGCACATGTCACTCAGAGTAGAAATTAAATATCTAATAAATCATGAATGCTACGTTGGATGTTCCTTAACCCTAAATTAAAGCAGCTGTTAAGCATTTTTTCTTTTTATCCTATAAAACTAAGTTGAAAATACAATACTTGAAAGTCATTCTTCTATCTTATTTTGTAGTATCTCACAGGTAAGTTTCTCAGGAACCAGAAGCCTCTAGAGAACTGGCCAACAGCTGCTCTAATGAATTTTGTTTCTCACGGGGAAGTACTTTGTAATGTCCTGCATTACTCTATGAGAACTACTGCAAAGATTATTGAAAATTTTGAAGATATGCTTTTATCCCAGACACATCTGCTTAAGCTCTTTCAACTACTCAGTAGAGGCAGCAACAAGATATTGTGCCGAGTACAGCATGTCTGCATGCGCAGGGGAGAGAGACACACACAGAGAATGAGAAAAAGAAACAGAAATGTTTAAGCTAAAGTTGTTAAAGTTTAGGCCCTCAAAGTTGAGTAAGAACTGTGTATTTCCCATTCTTTCTTGAAAAAAAAAAAAGAGCAGAATGTGTGAAAATGAATACTTTTATAGTTTTCTTCGAGGGAAAATCTCTCTAGATACGTACATTTAAATTAACTAATTTATAAATTTCTAACATAGAAAATCCTCGTCTCTGTGTCATCTCAATTGAAAATTGATTTTTTCAGCCAACAAAGACCAATTCGATGAGAAAAAAACATTATCTCATAAGTTATTATTGTTCATTTTCATTTTGAGTACATAAAGATGAGGACAGAAATGGACAGTTCATTAGGAAATCCTCGCTACAGCTACCCTTCAAGAACCATAGCTAGTAAAAAAGCCTTTTACACCTTCTTCAATCTAGTTTGTCTTCCTCTCATTCCAGCAACAGAATAAGCACGTTAAATTATATTCAAAATGAACATCTATTGAACCTTAAGAAGTGGTTCAGGGTGAAGTGTGGACAAAAAAATCCTGGCGACAGCATAGTTTTCGTGCAGGAGTGAACAGACTGCAGAGACAAAACTGGATTCGAAGACAGTGATTCCAGAAGGAGGCTTTCACTGAAAAACTTGCCTATTGTCTCACAGGGCTTCTCTAGAGTCACTGAAATTTGCCAAAGACAAACGTTCTTGCTCTTCTAGCTCCTCTTTTAAGCATCATTGGGGAGTTCATCAGGTCGTTGAATAAGGGAACACACATTGAATCATTCTATAAATGAAATTAATTAAGACAGGAGTGTTGGGAAAAAAAAGTGAATTAAGCCTAAAATAATTTCAGGTTTTTAACTGCTTGTTCAGTTCAGTTCAGTTGCTCACTCTTGTCAGACTCTTTGGGATCTCGTGGACCGCAGCACGCCAGGCCTCCCTGTCCATCACCAACTCCCTGAGTTTACTCAAACTCATGTCCATCAAGTTGGTGGTGCCATCCAACCATCTCATTCTCTGTCATCCCCTTCTCCTCTCTCCTTCAGTCTTTCCCAGCATCAGGGTGTTTTCCAAGAGTCAGTTCTTCGCATCAGGTGGCCAAAGTATTGGAGCTTCAGCTTCAGCATCAGTCCTTCCAATGGATATTCAAGACTGGTTTCTTTTAGAAATGAATGATTTGATATCCTTGCAGTTCAAGGAACTCTCAAGAATCTTCTCCAAACCACAGTACAAAAGCATTTATTCTTGTGCTCAGCTTTCCTTATGGTCCAACTCTCACGTCCATACATGACTATTGGAAAAACCATAGATTTGACTAGACGGACCTTTGTTGGCAAAGTAATGTCTCTGCTTTTTAATATGCTGTCTAGGTTGGTCATAGCTTTTCTTCCAAGGAGAAAGTGTCTTTTAATTTCATGGCTGCAGTCATCATCTGAAATATTGAAATATTAGAATTCCCTAGTATGATCCTGATCCTGATCAATTTTGTTATGTTCAAGAAGTTAGAAGAAATTTGATAGTACCTTTCTTAATGTCCAAAGATAAAATCAGAAATGTGGAAGCCAGATGTTAAGTATTAATGATGCTTACATATTTCAATTAAATTTTGGATAATAGAAAGTTTAACTGAATTAATACAATTTCTTAAAATTGCCTATTACTTTATGTTAGAAAATATTTACAATTGCAGTGATAATGCAATTTACAATTGCATTATATATATATATATATATAGCATTCAAGTTTGCAACACCAGAGAGTAACTAAGTAGTGCTTTAAATTTAGATTTCTGTGAATCCAAAACTTTCTCTTTGTATAACACAGAACAGTGTCTTACAAATAAATAAAGGCATACATCTCAGTTTGCTTCCTACCTTACACCAGGAATACATATGGCAAGGTATGTATGTTACCTATGCTCTCTCCCAGTTAGAGAAAAAAATATTTATTTTTCATGACATTCTACCAATCTCTTACTTTATTTCCCTTTCATATAGGCTTAAACCCCTGAAGAAAATAACTCCTAAAGTGTCTGCTGGCAAGCAATTTTATTGTATCCACTTGAGGCTATAGCAACACTTCAGCAAGAGTACATTTATGGGAAAGCCAGAATGAAATTAAATAACCCAGTAACTCATTTTTATCATATTTATACAACACTTTACATTTGCACAGTGCTATACAATTATCTTCACAGCTTCTGTGTGAACTTTATTATCTATGTGCTATCATATGAAGTGGAAATTGAAGCACACTGAAGTTAGGTCACTCTCCCAAGGTGATATGAAAGTATTCTGAGAAACTGAGAGTTCAAGAAACATCTATTGCACAAAGCAGAAGATATTCAAAGTTGTTTTGTGCAAGTAGAATTAAATAAAGACAATACTTAATGTGAAAAAAGCAAAAATATATTTGAAGTTCAGTCATCAGTTTAGGAATAACTTTCTATAATGGAAGCAAGACTATCAAGACTGAATTTTCTTCAGACACCTGTACACTCTAATCCCTACACACAAAATATAAAATAATGAGCTTATACTTTGAATACTATGTTTAAATACAGTATAAAGTCATGGTTTGGGTAAACTAATTCTAAAATAATGTAATAAACTAACTTAAAATATCTAAAGGCAATAGTTGAGCAAAATAGATATCACTGTAGTGGAAGGTGATTCAAAGTTGTTATAAAACTACACAGAGGTATGATAATTATATTATCGTGTGGTTAACCAGATTAAACAAAATTCATGACAGAAGATGCCCTTTCTAAATTTTTAATTTATATTAGAGTATAGTTGATTAAAAATGGTGTGTCAGTTCCAGGCGAATGGCAAAGTTATTCAGTTATATAGATACATATATCTATTCTTTTTCAAAATATTTATCCATTTAGGCTACTACCAACTCTTGGGCTGAGTTCCTTATGCTCTACAGTAGGTCCTTGTTGGTTATCTATTTTAAATATAGCAGTGTGTACGTGTCCATCCCAGGCTCCCAAACTCCTATCTCTCACCCACCACTGCCCCCTGGTAATCATAAATCTGTTCTCTAAGTCTGTGAATCTGTTTCAAATAAGCTTATTTGTACCTTTTATTTTTTTTAAGATTGCATATAAACAGCTATACGAATTTACATTCCCTCCAACACAGTAGTAGGAGGGTTCCTTTTTCTCTACATCCTCTCCAGCATTTATTGTTTGTGTATTTTCTAATGATGATCATTCTGACTGGTGTGAGGTGGTATCTCATTGAATTTTTCCTCTCATAGTTGAGATAATTTCTTCGAAATTTGGAAATACAGGCACAATTTTAAAGGACATGTTATAAATAGAAATCAAGCCCACTAAGCACATAAATAATGGTTCTTGTAGGCTAATTTTTAAAAAGAATGAAAACTGTTCTTAGCAAAGACTGGAGGAGCTGCAAGTGAATAAGTACAGAAGATAATTTTAAAATAAAAAATCAAAATATAAATTAAAATAAATTATGCATTATTACCAGTATTTAAAATCAATTGATAACATGCTATATGATTTCTTATTTAAAAATTTTTAATTTTACATTTTTTTCAGGCAAATACTTTTTCATAATAGGATGTATATGGCCTTAGGGAATCCATTCTCGAGTGGATAAAATCCATATGTCCTGATGTGCCAAAATGACTCTCATGACCTTACCCTTTTGGGAATCTGAGTCTCATTCCCTATTTTGGATCAGACTATATGTTTAACTTGCAAGAACTCTGCTGGAATACATTGGAAAGCTATACTTGTATCCACCTCCTTTGCTCTGTGTTATCATTACAGTAGTATCAACTTAAGAAATTGCTACCCTGTCTTGCAGTTCGTACTTTATATCCCTTGAGGGCAACATATGCTATATTTATGTCTTTTTGCAGGAATAAACTATTGTTCCACTTTTAGGTTGAGTGCTGAGCAAACATTTTGAATAGATTTGCCAGTTGTCCCATGACACTCTCATTTGTTAATCTTCTTCAATCTGTTTTCATATTCATCAGTTAAGACCAACTATATATTTCAATCTTATTGGATAGACACTTCTATTTTTGAGAAAAATTTTGTCATATTTATTGAGATTATGGCCTTTTGAGTAAAACAAGTCAATAATTAATCTAATTAGTGATTGTGTCAGTTTGGTTTAGTTTGTAAGCTTTCTGATATTTTTGGAAACCACTCAAGGATAAGCTAGATCTCAGGATTCATGCAATCTCTAGTCCTCATGCTGTGTTGTCCCATGCTTACTCATTCAGTCATGTCTGATTCTTTGTGACCCCATGGACTGTAGGCTGCCAGGTTCCTCTGTCCATGGGTCTACTCCAGGCAAGAATACTGGAATGGGTCACATGCCCTCCTCCAGGGGGTCTTCTCAATCCAGGGATCAAACCCAGGTCTTCCACACTGCAGGCAGATTCTTTATCATCTGAGCCACCAGGGAAGCCCAAAATTGCTGGAGTGGTAGCCTATCCCGTCTCTGGGGGATCTTCCTGACCCAGGAATCGAACCAGGGTCTCCTGCATTGCAGGGGGATTCTTTACCAGATGAGCTACCAGGGAAGCCCAATCCTCAACCTACCAGCCAATAAATCAATATTGTGTGCACTTTAGAGTTCCAGAAACTGAGGCTCAAAAAGTCAAATGTCTAGCTCTAAGTTATCAGAGTTCTTGGTTATCTAATATGAAGCATTTCAGTACTTCCATTGTTCTCTATACCTGTTCTCCCTTCCTTTCTACTACTACATATTTAAATATTCTGCTTCCATTTCTTAGATTTAGCAAACAACCTCTACACCAAATCACATTAACTTTTTATTTATGTTCATCTATAATGACCCTTATACCTATTATCTACCAAAATAAGCAAAGATTTTGAACCCTCCAAATGTATCTTGCATTCTTTTAAGTACATGAGCGATTTCATCATGGCATGTTTTATTCTTTTAGTAAAACACATCTTCCTAGCAAAAACTAGATGCTGCTTTATAATCTGGAAATTAAATTGTGTATGTGTATGTGTGTTTGTTTGGTGTGGGTAGGGGAAATGTCTTGAGGCATTGATAGCATGATCTTACAAATATTTGTAAATAGCTTCTTTGTACAAAAGTATATGGAATTTTGAATGTTATATTGGGTAGGCTTACCTATTGGGAAGGCAGCTCAAAGAGATTATGTGATCAAGATTTAAGCATGAGTTTCTACACTGACATCTCACGTTACTCTTAGGAAACTGACTCTTTCAACAACAACAGAAAATAACCTCAGAGTTAGTATCTCCCTACCCCCTCAGGGTTTCAAACCACACTGCGGTGAAAAAGCTGTATCCTGAGCCATACATTCTCACTATCAGAATTATCTCTGACTGAAAAAAGATGCAATCACCAACAGGACCCATTATATCCAGCTAAGTATTCTGGATTGATGACTATTTTTCTGACTGAATCTCTTATGAAATGAAGTAAACCTGTCAAGACATAGAAGACTCAATCATCTACAAAAGGGAAAGCTTCCCAGGTCACCAGTAACTGTTGTCATATCCGCATGCTGCTTTGCTCATATCCAATCTCCAATCATTCAGAACTTTCAAGATCATTCTGCGGTGGCCCCTAGAGCTCAAGGACTACTATACCAAAGTCTTCCTAACCACATAAGTTGCTTGAGTTAACTGAAGACTTGCTATCCTCAGAAGACAAAGTTTCTCCTGTAATCTACTGAAGACAGCTTCTTTGCAATACCCTGTCATGCAATGCCTTAATATACTCACTTCTGCTGGCTCCATGTAATTTATCTTCTTTTTTACTTCTTAAACTATTGCTCTTGTGAAGCAGATAGTATCAAAATATATAGTAACTTATTCCTCCCAAATGAATAATCATTAGAATTTCCAGTCATCCCTTTCTATCAGTAAAATCTTCAGTATATGAATCACTGATGTTTGCTCTATTTCCCCCTTTTTATCAGCCTAACCTATTTTATTAACATTTTCTTTTCTTCCCATTTAGTACCCTCCCCAAATGCCTTGTGCTTTGTCATCATTAATTAGGGTCCCTACTCCAAAATTTCAAATTTCATAATTTGCCCTTAGGCAACTATGTTCATCTGAGCAAATTTTCAGCAGTATTAATATCTGCATCCATTTAACCAACCCCATTCCCTGTCATTCATTACTACTCTATCCCCATCATATCTTCTCTTTACTCCTTTTATGTATAACTTATACTTCTAGGGCTGCCTGTTACACAGCACCACACATCGAGTGGCTTAAAACAACAGAAATGTATTGTCTTACAGGTTTGAAAGCAACCTATGATATCAAAGTGTTGGCAGGAGCATTCTGCCTCTGAAACTTGCAGAGGAGAATTCTTCCTTGCCTCTAGAGCTGCCAACTTTTGTGACCTCTTGGACTGTAGCCCGCTAGGTTCCTCTGTTCACGGGATTTCCTAGGCAAAAATATTGGAGTGAGTAGCCATTTTGTTCTCCAGGGGATCTTCCTGACCCAGGAACTGAACCTACGTCTCCTGCGGTGCAGGCAGATTCTTTATCACTGGGCCACCAGGGAAGCCCTTAAGCATTTTGTTACTTTCAATCAATTCTCTTTTTCTAAATAATGTTCCGTGTCAATATCTCTATATGTAAATATTGTACATCGCTAAACCACTAGTGTATAATTTCCATTCTTAATTTCAAATTATTTAATTATGTGGCTTTGGCGTTATGTGCTCTCTTAACCACTTGACTCCAATGTTCTGAAAATATTCTTAAGCAATGCATCCTGCTATCTATTAACTCAATTTTCTTTTTTCTAGAAACCTCACTGTTAGAGCCCTATGATTTCTTTTTTCTAATTTAGACTCAGTGTTCACTACACAAATCTTATCTTAGGACTTTCCTGATATCATCATCCTAAGAGCTTGCTTCACTTATCACCTGTTTTAGATATCCTGCTTTTTGCATTTCCAAGTGTTGCCCCTTCATGATTTTTCCTATCCTTGTTTTACCGGTACACAATATGCATTATCTTCCTGGGTAAAATTGTTAATATATGATATTGCAAATAATATGATATATGATGATGTGCATTTCTACTCATACTTTGTAATAAAAGTATACTTTATTGTTTAGAATTCTAGAGTGGAAGTACTTTTCCCTCAAAATTGCTCAGTTGTCTCTAGCTTCCCCTGATTCTGAAAATTCAGTTAGATTTAAAAGACTTTTCCTCCATAGTTTAAAAAAAAATCTTCTTTTTTAATTTTTTTGAAAATTTTCAATAATTATTATCAAACAATTCCAGAATTCAAAAAAGTTCTAAAATGTTATAGCGTAAGTCCATTTACCTACTAGTCAAAAAAATATGTTCTGCAATTATTGTTGCATTATAGCTATCCTACCATAAGGAAATGGATCAAAGAGTATGGATATTTTCAATAACATTAGATATTGGTAAACTGCTCTTCTTAGAGATTTTTCCAATTCAGCTTCATCAGCAGTATATGGGAATTGTTTTCATTCTATATCTTTCCCAACACTTTATATTCTTGTTTTAAAATTCTGCCCATGTCAAGGGCCTGAAATACGATTTGATTATTTTTTGTTTGTTTTATTCAAAAAGCAGGTTTTATTCAGTGACAGAAAACTATAAGGAAAGGCTGCATTAAGACAATATATATGGTTATCAGTACATGGTAATTGTTTTTAAAATTATGATATTATATGTTAAAAGCATTTCCTATTCTTAGATAAGTTCTGGTCTGAAATTTATTTATTTATTTATTTATTTTATTTTTTAAATTGAAGTATAGCTGATTTACAGTGTCGTGTCAGTCTCGAGAGTACAGCAAAGTGCTTTAATTATACATATATTTGTGTATGGGCTTCTCTGGTAGCTCAGCTGGTAAAGAACCCCCTGTGATGCAGGAGGCCCTGGTTCGATTCCTGGGTCAGGAAGATTCCCTGGAGAAGGGATAGCCTACCCACTCCAGTATTCTTGGGCTTCCCTGGGGGCTCAGAATTTAAAGAATCTGCCCACAATGCAGAAGACCTGGGTTTGATCTCTGGATTGGGAGGCTTCCCTGAAAAAGGGTTATGGAAACCCACTCCAGTATTTTTGCCTGGAGAATCCCCATGGGCAGAGGAGCCTGGTGGGCTACAGTCCATGAGGTTGCAAGGTATCAGACACAACTGAGTCGATATGCACAATACAGCATATATGTAAATATATTCTTTTACAGATTCTTTTCCCTTATAAGTTATTTCAAAATAATAGTTTCTTGTGCTATACCATAGGTCCTCATTGGTTATCTATTTTACAGATTAGTTCCGTTCAGTTCATTTCAGTCACTCAATCGTGTCCAATTCTTTGTGACCCCATGGACTGCAGCACACACACAGGTAGTGTGCAGATGTTAATGCCAGACTTCTAATTTATCGCTCCTCCACCCTTTTTCTCTTTGGTAATCATCAGTTTTGTTTTGTTTCCTGTGTCTGTGGGTCTATTTCTGTTTTATTAATGAATATATATATATATATATATATATATATATATATAATAGACTTATTTGTATCAATTTTTAGACTCCACACACAAGTGATATCAATATGATATCTATCTTTCTCTTTCTGGCTTACTTTATTCAGTATGATAATCTCTAGGTCCATCCATGTTGCTGCAAATGGCATTATTTCATTCTTTTTTATGGCTGAGTAATAGTACTCTGCATGTATATACTACATCTGCTTTCTTCAGTCTCCTGCCAAAGGACATTTAGGTTGTTGTTATTATTTTAATTTGCATTTGTTTGGCTTCCATTGAGTTAGAACAACATACTTTCTTATGTTCCATGCTTTTTCCTCTCTTACATACAGCACTTTTAGTGACTACATATCAGTAGATTCCAGAGGTGAGGCATAGATGATATTGACCTCTCTTGCATTGAAATTTAGAATGTCTTTTCCATTTCTGATCTGTGGAGACATTCAGTTTGTTTCTTTAGTTCAATTATGTGCTTTGAATGTACATATACATGTATTTGGGCTTTCCACAGTGACAAAGAGGTGAAGAATCTGCCTGCCACACAGGAGCGACAGGAGATGTGGGCATGAATCTGCCTGCCACACAGGAGCTACAGGAGATGTGGGCATGATCTCTGGGTCAGGAAGGTCCCCTGGAGGAGGACATGGCAACACACTCCAGTATTCTTGCCTAGAGAATCCCTTGGACAGAAGATCATGAAGAGTTAGAGTCTATTGGGTCGCAAAGAGTTGGACATGATTGAACTGACTTAAGACACACACAAACATGTTTTTATACATGTTCATGTTCATATATACATTTACATATACACATATGTTTCTGGATTTTTAAATTTTATTTCTCTCTGAGAGTTATAAATCATGCCAAAACTACCTTCTATGTCTTTTGCTGTGAATGAGAGTTGAACACTGATTTAGAATTTCTTTATTATTTAATTTATAGTCATTAAAAGCTTTGAAATACATAACTGGAAAATATTTGAGTTTATAAAAGTTAAAACTATGCAGTATAATACATCAGCTTTTAAGGTAAATTAAGTTGCTTTCTTATGATCTTATGTATGAATTTATGAAATTAAGGTTGCCATATTTAGCTAACAAAAATATAAGATATACAATTAAATTTGAATTTCAGGTAAACAGCAAATCTGTTTCAGTGTAAACATATCCCAAGTATGCCTAAATGGGGTATTCTGTATTTTTTGCAGCAACATTAATAAAATCCATATTTGTAATTAAATATTTTGGCAAATGTAATGCCATCATTTTAAAAATACTTTCTTGAGTTTTCTGCTCTGGTGGATTTTTCTTCTCCTGGATTTTTCTAATGTATTAAAATCAGAAATAAAATGAATATTATATGATTTTGAATAACAATAGACTGATGACTGTAAGGTGTGACTACATTGGGAGTAGTATACTATGGTGTCTATGATACTCTCTCTAGAACCAGTTTACTGGGCTAGAATTCTGGCTTCAACATTGTGAATTTAGACATGCTATGTAAACTCTTTGTGCCTTAGTTTCCTCTTCCAGAAATGAGTTAATATGTGCAGTAAATATGTGACTCAAAATAATATCTGGTTTGTGAAAAAATCTATAATTTTAGGTATTTTTATCTTCTATCTCTACATTAATTTTTAATATCTATGTATGTGTATGCATATTTTAAATATTAGAAGATAAGTAGGAATAGTTTAATGATTCTAGACTTGATAGCTTAAATTTAATTCATGAAAGGATACTAAGACAAGCCATCACATTATCAATTTACAATTCCCTAGAATAAGAAAGTATGAGAGCCTTATATTATCACAGAGAGTAGCTCTTTTGAGCCCAATTTGACATGTATCTGTAAAAGAATTACTTTGTATCTAGATAGAATAAGATCAAAATGTTACCTTTATGATTTTCATGTTTATCTTGAGAGTTTACCTTATACCATATTTTCATAAATGATTAAAAAGATGCAATGGAAATTGAAATACTCTTCTATGAACATAACTGTCTAAGAATGTCATTCAGAGAGTCCTTCCCATTAGCTCACTGACAATCTGAGAGTTGCACAAGACTGGTATCGTTTAATTATTGTACTATCTTCACCACTGGATTCATTTTTAGAATACCACATAAGCCGAGATAATGAAATAGTCAGTTTCACAATGTGCAAAGTTGTGAGAACATTAACCTCTGATAAATGTTGTTAGAAAGAAAAATCTGCATGTTAATTGAACCACATGATGAACACAGGTAATGTTTGAACAGCAATCTAATGTATTAGAAGTAATAAGTAAGCAGGAAAAAATGTTGATCAACATATCCAACTAAAAAGCTAACTGAAAAAATGAATAAACACACTAAGTTATAGACTATTAATATTGTTTTTTAAAAGATATGAATAATAAAAAATAAGGAAAAACTTTAAATGACACTACCTTAATAAATTTGAATACTTGACTAAATAAAATTGTATTAGTTTATTTGAATTACAAAAATTGCCTCAATGAATTTTAATATGTAATATATATAAATAAATAAATTTATTTGACATAAAAATTAGGTAGTATAATGAACTAATGCATTTGCAAAAGCAGAAAAATATGCAAGATATAAGAATATTATGAAGAAAAGAGTACTGCCTACATAAATAAAATTTATAACTGTGACTGAAGAATTTGTTTAAAAAAGATTGAAGACTATTTTGTGTCTTTCTAAATAGTTGTATTTGCCCCAGTTTACATTCCTGATATTTATTAATTTGGTGTATACATGTACTTGTTAAAATGTTAGCAATAAACTTCAAGCCGTTGACTTAGGATGATATTTACTTTCCTTTTCATTTTTTTTCCTACAGTCTAAATTTCTATCTTATACATCTCTTTTACATTAAAAGTATTTTCAAGTAACAATCAAAGAACTATCACTCACTAAGTGCTAACATCTAAGTTATACAGGGCACATTTTGTTTTGTTTTGTTTTAACAAAGGAAGATTTTAGAATTTTCTTTCTATATTAGTATACTTCATAGCTTGTTTTTCATCTTACTTTTAACCATAAATTCTCTTAAAGATATGCCATATTTCTTGTTAATTTACTATTATAATTTCTTCTTTCCTTACAAACTCAAGTAACACATTTGTTTCCGCTTGGAATCTTTTTATTTATTTATTTTTGCTACGATATGTGTCACATTATTTTAGCTATTGTTGAGCATCTGTAGTTATTTTCCATCCACACAATCCTTGTGATAGAAGACAGATCACATCTCACTCTTGAAAGCTAACTGTACATTTAAGGATGTGGGTAAATCAGTCCTAAAAAAGATATTAAAGTATTTCAAAAGCCTGAAATAAATTTTCCACTTAAATTTCTCTTGCATTGATTATTATTTTTTTTTATTTATTTATTTTTTTATTATTATTTTTTTTTCCAGTGGGTTTTGTCATACATTGATATGAATCAGCCATGGATTTACATGTATTCCCAATCCCGATCCCCCCTCCCACCTCCCTCTCCACCCGATTCCTCTGGGTCTTCCCAGTGCACCAGGCCAGAGCACTTGTCTCATGCATCCCACCTGGGCTGGTGATCTGTTTCACCATAGATAGTATACATGCTGTTCTTTTGAAATATCCCACCCTCACATTCTCCCACAAAGTTCAAAAGTCTGTTCTGTATTTCTGTGTCTCTTTTTCTGTTTTGCATATAGGGTTATCGTTATCACCTTTCTAAATTCCATATATATGTGTTAGTATGCTGTAATGTTCTTTATCTTTCTGGCTTACTTCACTCTGTATAAGGGGCTCCAGTTTCATCCATCTCATTAGGACTGATAGAAAACTATAAAACACTGATGAAAGAAATCAAAGAGGACACAAACAGATGGAGAAACATACCGTGTTCATGGATTGGAAGAATCAATATTGTCAAAATGGCTATTCTACCCAAAGCAATCTATAGATTCAATGCAATCCCTATCAAGCTACCAACGGTATTTTTCACAGAACTAGACCAAAGAATTTCACAATTTGTATGGAAATACAAAAAACCTCGAATAGCCAAAACAATCTTGAGAAAGAAGAATGGAACTGGAGGAATCAACCTGCCTGACTTCAGACTCTACTACAAAGCCACAGTCATCAAGACAGTATGGTACTGGCACAAAGACAGAAATATAGATCAATGGAACAGAATAGAAAGCCCAGAGATAAATCCACGAACCTATGGACACCTTATCTTTGACAAAGGAGGCAAGGATATACAATGGAAAAAAGACAACCTCTTTAACAAGTGGTGCTGGGAAAACTGGTCAACCACTTGTAAAAGAATGAAAGCATTGATTATTTTTAAAAAATACAGAATGATTTAGCAATGCAAGTATAAAACTTTGTAAGTCTGTATTTTCACTTTTTGACTTCTTAAAATTTAAGATAATTATATTCTTCTAATGAAAGATTTTGAACAAAAATAGAAAGACAATGTTCTAACCCTGCAATACATTGAACAGGTTGCTATATTGTTACTAGTACATTTTGCTGCTATTTATTTACAAAAAATAATATTTTGTAGGTTAAAGACAAATTCATGCCCATTGAGTCTTTTCACACAGTAGGAAGGGATCTAGAAGGTAATGCTTATCCATGCTGATCTCTCCATTTGAAATAGTCTGTTACACATTCCTGCAATGCTTTGTCTGTGTGTGTGTGTGTGTGCTCAGTCGCCCAGCTGTGTTGGACTTTTTGTGACCTCACGGAAGCCCATCAGGCTCCTCTGTCCATGGGACTTCTCAGGCAAGAATTCTAGTGTGGATTACCATTTCTGGCTCCAGGGCATCTTCCCAAGCCAGAGATGGAATCCATGTCTTTTGCGTCTCCAACACTGGCGGGCAAATTAATTTTCTAGAACATTAAATTAATACTGGATATATTTTTCCATTTTATGTATTCTTCCAGTAGATATCATATTGTGAAGAATAGCTTCTCATTTCCTTCACTTGTCACAAAGGAAACACTGATGGGAACTTGCACCCTCCTTTGATATTGCTAAAAAATAAAAAACTATGAACAACAAAAACGAGAAAGAGAGAGACTGTGAAAGAAGGAGAGCGGAAGGAAAGGGAAAGGAAAAAGAGAAATTTGGTTGACAATTGACTTTTATTAAGGAATGTCAATTCCTACACCAATTCCCAGGTGGCTTGATTGGTCAAGAATCCGCCTGCTAAGGCAAGAGACAGAAGAGACTTGGGTCAGGAAGATCACCTGGAGAAGGAAATGCTTGCCTGGAAAATTCCATGGACTGAGCCTGGAGGGCTATATCCCATCGGGGTCACAAAGAGTTGGACACAACTGAGCATAAACACACACTACACAAGGAGTGCAAACGGACCGGAAAAACACCAATTTAACATCTCCAAAAATTTATGAAAAGCAACTCTCAAACAACCAATTATACAAAAGATTAAAAAAAAAAAGTAGAGTTAAAAACAGTGAACAATGTCAGTGTTGAAATTGCCTGGAATAATACACAAATTGAGTTATATATTCCTTAGCCTTTTGTACACCAATGTTCTCTGCTAATTCAAAGAGGTGCACAGGACAATTTGTTAGCACATGTGTGGCAGCAGCATAATGTACTCTGAAATCTTTTATTTTGTACTTTTTTTGACCTTTCCATTTTTTCTAGACACAGTCTGAGGAGTTAAGAAAGCACACAAAAAGGGATATTATGTGTGGAACACTTCACAGGTGTTTCTATCTGCAATGCAAAATGTTGACACTTGTAAAAGCATGCTTTGCAATTCTTATTCACACAGATTGTGATCTCAGTGTTCATTTAGTTGATGCTAGCAATTTTATTTCTAACCCAATATTTTTTAGTAACATGCTTACAATATAATTTAGTGGGGCAGGTATAAATATGTCTTGAAAGTGAAAATGAATGTGTTAGTCACTCAGTCATGTTCAGCTTTTGGGACCCCATGGACTGTAACCCACCAGGCTCCTCTGTCCATGGGATTCTCCAGGCAAGAATCCAGGAGTGGGTTGACATTTCCTTCTCGAGGGGATCTTCCTGTCCCAGGGATTGAAACCTGGGTCTCCTGCATTGCAGGCAGGTTCTTTACCATCTGAGCCACAAGGGAAGCCCTATAAAAATGTTTTAAAAATATAATTTTGTGTTATTATTCTATTTTTAAATGCAATCCTTAGACTCAGAATCATTATATAACTGGTGTAACCTTATCAATTTAAATGAGTTCAGTCATGATTCTGAAATTTGACCATTTTATTACTTATCACTTAAAATATTTTAAAATAATGTTTTTTAAAATATTTTCCTTATTTTTAAAACAAATGTAAAGACCTCATTACACTAAAATATTTACTTCAAAACAAATGGTATCATAGAACAAAATGAAAGGAAAATCAGGGAAATGTTTTTAATAACTGCATTTAATCTAGAATTATACAAATTTATAGCATTTATTTTAATTGAGTAAGAAAGTGAAAGAGGAGAGTGAAAAAGTTAGCTTAAAGCTCAACACTCAGAAAACTAAGATCATGGCATCTGGTCCCATCACCTCATGGGAAATAGATGGGGAGACAGTGGCAACAGTGTCAGACTTTATTTTGGGGGGGGCTCCAAAATCACTGCAGATGGTGACTGCAGCCATGAAATTAAAAGACACTTACTCCTTGGTAGAAAGTTATGACCAACCTAGATAGCATATTAAGAAGCAGAGTCACTACTTTGCCAACAAAGGTCCGTCTAGTCAAGGCTATGGTTTTTCCAGTGTTCATGTATGGATGTGAGAGTTGGGCTGTGAAGAAAGCTGAGCGCTGAAGAATTGATGCTTTTGCACTGTGGTGTTGGAGAAGACTCTTGTGAGTCCCTTGGACTGCAAGGAGATCCAACCAGTCCATCCTAAAGGAGATCAGCCCTGGGTGTTCATTGGAAGGACTGATGCTGAAGCTGAAACTCCAATACTTTGGCCACCTCATGAGAAGACCTGACTCATTGGAAAAGACCCTGATGCTGGGAGGGATTGGGGGCAGGAGGAAAGGGGGACGACAGAGGATGAGATGGCTGGATGGCATCACCGATTCAATGGGCATGTGTTTAAGTAAACTCCGGGAGTTGGTGATGGACAGGGAGGCCTGGGGTGCTGCTATTCATGGGATCGCAAACAGCCAGACACGACTGAGCGACTGAACTGAACTGAGGTTATTTTACAATTATATGGTCGACTACATTAGTATGTTAATAAACATTATCAAATAATAACTTGTTTCAAAATATTCTGTAAAAAGAGTTAAATATTTATAGTTTGTATGGTATTTAAAGCATAATTACAGTATAACTCATAGATGTATGTCAAGCTATGGTAGTAAAATTTGGAATCTACTATATGCCGGCATTATGTTAAGAAAGATACAAATATATTTGGGTAATGAATAGCATAATATGTTGATAATGAAAAGGAAATTCTTAACCTAATAATAACTGAATGATAGTATGGAAGAATCCTTAAATGATCTTTCTTAAAAAATGGAAATTCTGCCTCTGGTCATAAGTGTACCTAAATATTTCATCTAAGATGGACAGTCTTCTTTCTAATTTCACATGTAACAAATCAAATTATACTTGCAGTTCCCATGTCACAAACAAACATTTATCTATAAACTAAAGGTTTTAAAATTTTTCCCTTAATCTAGAAATTCATCTGAATGAAAACATTAAAATGTTGTTTTATAATTATCATTACATTTCTTATACAAAATCTGATTCTGCATATATATTTCTGTACCAGTAAAACTTGTATTAATTATATATTTATATAAATTTACCCACATGCATTTATGTATTAAAAAAAAAGCTAACCCATTTTGTTTATTTATTTATTTTCCTTATTGAGCAAGAAAATTGTATTTGTGACATTGGTAATGATGATTAGTTCTACATTGAAAACATGAAATGAGATATTCAAAAGGAAGAGAGATTTCAGAAAAGCAGTATGTTTGACAGCTTCTTGTTATACTCTTATTTGCAGCCTCAGAAGTACCAAGGAAGTATTGCTCATCTACTAGGCAAGTAGTAGGTACACAAATGTTAAGATGCTTAAAAATCAAATTCATGCTGAGCTTGTGTTTTTTGTTTTTTTTTTATTAGTTGGAGGCTAATTGCTTCACAACATTTCAGTGGGTTTTGTCATACATTGATATGAATCAGCCATAGATTTACACGTATTCCTTGTGTTTTGAGAGACAGTTCAGTTCAATAAGATGTAACATAGTTTCCCTTTGTACACAGTTATTGATTATTCATAGATATTTATTTAATAGCTATTCTGTGCCATTTAGTACAGATACATAGGCTAATAAGACAAATAACATATTAATACATATTCAATATATCAAGGGGCTTCCCTGATGGTTCAGTGATAAAGAATCCGTCTGCCAATGCAGGAGATGCAGGTTAGATCCCTGGTTTGGTAAGATCCCCTGGAGTCGGAAATGGTACCCCACTCCAGTATTCTTGCCTGGAAAATCCCATGGACAGAGACGTCTAGCAGGCTACTGTTCATGGGGTCAGACCCGACTTAGTGACTAAACAGCAATATATCAAGGGGCAAGAAGTGATATTTAGAAAAGTAAATCAGGGCAAAATGAAAAAAAGTTGATAAAGGATTTTTATGCATGTGTGTTTTTATGAACATGTGTGTGGGGGGCACATGCATGCTTATATGTCTGGATGATCTATTCTTTAATATTACTGTGGTGCCTCTATTATAAAAATAGCTTTCCTATATGCTATTCTCTTATCCCTTCCAGTTCCCATCTGGGGAGAGGTCAAACATTCATTTAAGGAATAGCCAATTGTTCTAAAATTCTAACAAGCTAAGAAGCATTCGGAGTCTGAAAACTTGAAATCTCACCCAAAGGTGTAGTTTAAGGGCAATCGTTAGATTTATATGCTTCTGGATTTCTCCTGAATGTATCACCAAGGCATAATACACTTTACAAAGGCCTAAAATGGTTCCAAATACCGATGTTATGTGTAGCTCCAGGTCATATTTTCTATTATAGAAGATATGAGGGTATAAAAATTGCATTGCACACTGCATCAATAAAAGAACATTATGGGCCTTATCTTATCTTATAGAAATTTCCAATTTGAAACGTGCATTTTTGTTGTGGAAATGCTTTAAAAGATCACAGTACTTTCTGCCTCTACTGTCTGAATTATATCCAAATGATTTTAGGCTAAGCTTTTGTTCTGGTTGAAGATCTATGAACAGAAGTGGTTCTTTGCTAAAGAAGAAATGAGGGGAATGGGGCAGAGAGCATATTACTAGATGATAAACTGAAGCACCTTGGGAAAGCATTCTAGTAAGATTCAATAAGATAGTAAATCAATTTTGACTGTAGTATTGTTTTTACAAGAAGAAAATATTAAAATAATTTATTCTAAGATCTCCCAGCATATTCTTCTCAGGAACCATCTTTAAAAAAGATTTCTAATGAGTATTGTCAAAATAGCAGATTCTACAGGGCTATTTATTTCCATTGGGAAGAAAAGTTAAAGGAACGAAAAGCATCTGTTTTACTTTTTTCTTACCTCTTATCAATACTGGTATAGAAATTATTTACCAGGCTCTCTTTTCCTGCTGTTGTGTTTATTCCTGCTGTTATCTATATTAATACTACTTGATAGCATTTTACTTTTACTGAGTCACGCAAAGTCTCCATTAGTAAGACAGATGTTTGTTGACACTCAATGAAAATAACCTAAGAATTCTCTTATTTTACTTAATCAAAATAAATTGATTTATAACTGAGTGCAAAAATAATTAGTGAAATATAAGTTTATTGGAAGGAAATGAAGATAAGCTAATAGGAAATAACAGAAAAATTAGGCTTTGTTATTACCTGTACATGTTACAGCCTCAAAGCAAGAATATATTGGACATATTTAGTGAATAACTTAATCCCTGGGCTTAAATTAGGAATTCATAAGATTTATTTACTCTTACAGTACTTGGATATCAGTTATAAAAGCTTTAATAAATAAGCCAAAAATGTGACTAAAATAATTTATTAATTTTTGCAAACATGCACACAGCTTTAGTTTGTTACAATGCTCCAGAGTTTGAAAAATGTAAATAAGTATTTCTAAAATCCTAGCATTTAGACTGCATAGCTAAAATTTATTAGTGAGCTATGACATGTGAATATTGCTTCTTTAGACTATCACTTACCCAAATACCCAGCGCTGTGAGATTATCATTTTAGAACATTTGGCAGATACGTGTTGATTACTTAGTGTTTAGAATCTAGGCATACCAACATTGACTTATTTTTCCTAGTAGAGTTCGGTAACCTTGTGTTCTTTCTGGTCTCTATCAAGGGCAATATTTTTGCTTGAAAAAAAAAAAAGAAGAAAAAGCAAGGAAAAAAACAATCAGGTAGTATATACATTAGTGAAACATTTGGACTTAATATCATCAAAGCAAATAATTAAGGTTATTTTTCTTTCTTTTTTTTTTTTTTAATAGTTTCCCACTCATATAGGCAGAACCCATGTCTTTGAATCCCTAGCAACAGGTATGCAGAAGTATATAAGGAACACAAACTTACACAGATTGACAACAAAAAATGGTTCAGAATTTGGTTTCAGGATTTACATTCTAATTTTGTCACTGAGCTTCTTGGATAGGTTACTGAAATTTCTTTAATTTTAGTTCCATTTTCTGAAATAGATAGCAATAGTATTATTCAAAGATTCCATTTAAACACAGCTCAGAGACTGGCACAGGAAAAAACATGTTTAATGAAGGTAAATTCATTGTGGTCAAACAATAGATGGCAAGATTGAACATCAGCATCTTAGGAATCAATGGGAATAAAAAATGGATGAGAATGAGCAAATTTAATTCAGATGACCATTATGTCTGCTACTGTGAGCAAGAACCCCTTAGAAGAAATGGAGTAGTGCTCATGGTCAACAGAAGAGTCCAAAATGAACGATTTTTGTCCAGCCTCAAAAATGACAGAATGATCTAGACTTGTTTCCAAGGCAAACCATCACAGTAATGCAGGGCTATGCTCCCACCACTGACCCTGAAGGATCTGAAGTTGACCGGTGCTACTTTTTAGTTCTGGAAGACTTCTAGAAGGTCTTCTGGAAATAAGACCAAAAATAGATGTCCTTTTCATCATAGGGGATTGGAATGCAAAAGTAGGAAGTCAAGAGTTAGCCAGAATAACAGGCAAATTTGGACTTGGAGTACAAAATGAAACATGGCAAAGTCTAACATAATATTTTCAAGAGAACATGCTGGTTACAGAAGCACTCTTTTTCAACTACTCTACACATGGACATCACCAGATGATCAAAACTGAAATCAGATTGAGTATGTTCTTCTCAGCTAAAGAAGGAAAAGCTTGATACAGTCAGAAAACAAGACGTGGAGCTGACTACACCTCAGATCTTGAGCTCCTTATGGCAAAATTCAGGCTTAAATTGAAGAAAGTTGGAAAAATCACTAGGCCATTTAGGTATGACCTAAATCAAAACCCTTATGATTATACAGTGGAAGTGAAAAATAGATTCAAGGGATTAGATCTGGTAGACAGAGTGCCTGAAGAACTATTGATGGAGGTTCATGACATTGTACAGAGGCAATGACCAAACCATCCCAAAGAAAAAGAAATGCAAGAAGCAAAGTGGTTGTCTGAGAAGTCTTAAAAAATAGCTGAGAAAGAAAAGAATCAAAAGGCAAAGAGAGAAAGGGAAAGATATACCCAACTGAATGCAGAGTTCCAAACAATAGCAAGGAGAGATAAGAAGGTCTTCTTAAATGAACTGTGCAAAAATAAATAAATATATAAAGAAAATGATAGAATGAGAAAGATTAGTGACTAAAAATCATCAGCGTGGACTTTATAATATATTCAGGAAGAATAAGTGTTACTAAACAGTGTATGAATAAGGCACTATGTAAGAAAATTAGTGGGTATAGAAAATTAGCAAGTTGTTTCCAAAGATAGAAAAAGCATGGCATCTACCTCAAGTTGAGTTCAACTTGTTGGGAAAGTCAATCCTACCGTGTCCTCAGGAGAAAAAAAAAAACACATCTTTATGAATAGCTACCATAGGAATGTCTCTCATTCTTTAGTGATAAGTCTTAAAGGATGGAACATTCTATCTACCTGTCATTTTTTTCTAAATGCCACAATTAAAGTTTACATAGATTTCAGGGTTGCTTCAATCATTCTAAACAAATCATACTTCAGTTGTGCTTTGATATACTGGATGCACATAGAAGGAAAAATGTAAAGAGCATCTTATTGAGTGTGGACCATATTACACTTGTTCATTTCTTTCTTTTTTTTTTTTTGTTAATCTTTGCTCAGTATTTTTAAAGATGGAATGGTCTTAATAAAACATCAGATTAAATTACACAGACCTATGTATCAGTCACCCTACTAGTTGATAAAGGCAGAATAACAATTATGGCACAGCCCCTCTCCTCCAGTAGCTCAAACATAAAAGGGTAATGGCCAAGTAAAATGCTATCAACCTTATTGATGATGAAGGTAAATCACTGTTATGAAAAGTCACTTAACGAAGAAGGAAAAGGAAACAGAATCAAGGATTTCACAAGAGCATGTGAAACATCAACTATGCAAAATTGTTGAGTGAGGCAGACAGACCCAAGTCTCCCCAACTTTAATTGCACATTCTCTACCTACCACATGACATTACCCTTAGGGAAAACAATCTCCACAGCTCATCAGCTTTCTCTGTAGAGGGATTTCAGTTGGACTAAAGCTCCTTGTCACAATCTCTTCCCCTAGACTGCTCATTCATTCCCCTCTAAGGAAGGAGAAGTGAGTTATCCAACAAATTTTGAGTTTGAAAGAATACTCCTCTTTGGAGAAAGCCTGCATATGACCAGATGTGACCTGCTTTTTCAGCTTTGTGATCTTGCAGTGCTGGTGATATTCTGGTCAATCAGCTTGCAGTGCTCCCAGTAACTGGCTAAATAAGTTGATCCAATCCTAGAATGTGTTCTCAAGTCTGTTTGGCTGTATATCTAAGCCATATCCTTTAAGACTTTGGTCTATTTTTTATTATCAATAAAGCTGGCGATTTGGTCTCCATCTGTATGACTTCTGTGTCTGTTCCCCGGTTTGTTCCAAACATAGACAGTCAAGAGGGCTAGTGTTTAGGGACTTAACATTTCAACCACCACTTCCAATATACTCTCTAAGAGGTTATTTCAATACACACAGCTTCATTTGGTGATTATTTCAAGATCCTAAACTCTGAAATAGGTTCAAATTCCACTTGGGACTTAATAGTATCTCCTTCCCAAGTCATAGCCAGGAGCTACACAGCTAATGGGTGCTGTAATTCTTTAATTGGTGAATTTATTCACTTAGCTTTTCTTCTCTGATAGGTCAAAAGTTAACAATAATACAGATCTATCACCACTGAAAAATAACTGTGAGAATTGCTCATATGCTTTTTGCATTACTGTCTTAGTTATCTCTGGCTGCAATAAAATAAAAATATAGACTGGGTAGGTTAGATAGCAAATGTTTCTTCTCATAGTTCTAGAGGTTGGAATTCCAAGATGAAGCTACCAGCATAGTTGGTTCCTGGGTAATCGAGTCTTCCTGACTTTCAGATCGCTGTCCTCTAATATGTGATGGCATGCCCTTTCTGTGTGGGCAGAGATTGAAAGGGAACAAGTACTCTGGTGTTTCTTCTTATAAGGACATTATTCTTATTGGATCATGGTCTCATCCTTATGACCTTATTTTAACTTAATTACCTCTTCACAGCCTTATCTCCAAACAAATAACCTGGGAGCGAAGGCTTCAGCATATGGACTGGGGATGGGGAACATTTCAGTTCATAACAATTACCATTCAGTAGAATAGTAGTGACTTCAGTTTTATTCTTTAGACACTAAGTCATGTCAGACTCTTTAAGACCACATCCACTGCAACACACCAGGTTCCCCAGTCCTTCACTATTTCCTGGAGTTTGCTCAAACCCATACCCTCTGAGTCAGTGACACTGTCTCACCACCTTATCCTCTGCCACTCCCTTCTCCTTTTGCCTTCAATCTTTCCCAGCTTTAAGGTATTTTCTAATGAGCTGTCTCTTCACATCAGGTGGCCAAAGTGTTGGAGCTTCAGCATCAGTTCTTCCAAAGAATAGCCAGGGTTTATTTCCTTTAGGATTGATTGGTTTAATCTCCTTCCTGTCCAAAGGACTCTCAACAGTCTTTTCCAGCACCACAATTTGAAAGCATCAATTCTTTGGTGCACAGCTTTCTCTATGATTCAACATTCATATCCATACATGACTACTGGAAAAAATACAGCTTTGACTATAAAGTGATGTCTCTCCTTTTTAATACACTGTCTAGGTTTGTCATAGCTTTTCTTCCAAGAAGCAAGCATCTTTTAATTTCAATTTCATCTGTAGTCACCATCTGCAGATATTTTGGAACCCTAATATCCACCAGATATGAAAGTGACTCTGTAGTGTCCAACTCTTTGCGACTTCATGGACTATACAGTCCATGGAATTCTCTAAGCCAAAATACTGGAGTGGGTAGCCTTTCCTTTCCCCAGGGGATGTTCCTGACTCAGGAATTGAACCAGGCTTTCCTGCATTGGAGGCAGAATTTTTTTTACCAACTGAGCTATCAGTGATAATCAATGCCAAAATCAAAGTGATTTTTGCATTCTTTGCAGCCAAAGATGGAGAAGCTCTGTACAGTCAGCAAAAACAAAATGGGGAGCAGACTATAGCTCAGATCATGAGCTCCTTATGGCAAAATTCAGGCTTAAATTGAAGAAACTAGGGAAAAGCACTAGGTCATTCAGGTCTGACCTAAATCAAATCCCTTATGATTATACAGTGGAAGTGACAAATATATTCAAGTGATTAGATCTGATAGCATTCCTGAAGAACTATGGATGGAGGTTCTAACCTTGTACAGGAGACAGTCATCAAATTCATCCCCAGGAAAAAGGAACACAAAAAGGCAGAAGGGTTGTCTGAGGAGGCCTTACAAATAACTGAGAAAAGAGAAGTGAAAGGTAATGGAGAAAGGAAAGATATACCCATTTGAAAGCAGAGTTCCAAAGAAAAGCAAGGAGAGATAAGAAAGCCTTCCTCAGTGATCAATGCAAAGAAATAGAGGAAAACAATAGAAAGGGAAAGACTAGAGATGTCTTCAAGAAAGTTAGAGATGCCAAGGGAACATTTCATGCAAAGATGGGCTCAATAAAGGACAGAAATGGTATGGACTTAACAGAAGCAGAAGATCTTAAGAGGTGGCAAGAGTACACAGAAGAACTGTACGAAAAAGACCTTCATGACCCAGATAACCACAGTGGTGTGATTAACTTCAGCCAGACATCCTGGAGTGTGAAGTCAAATGGACTTTAGGAAGCATCACTAGGAACAGAGGTAGTGAAGGTGATGTAATTCCAGCTGAGCCATTTCAAGATCAATATACATGCATATATACTAATCACTTGAACATATAAAAATTATGAATGCCAGGAAAGTTAATAAGATTTTTATAGAATGGAAAACCCACAAATGAATGAAAATATGAGCTTTTATAGGGCAAGAGATTTCCACTGTTTTTGACTATATATCCTCATGCTAATAATTCTTGGAATTTAGAAGGTTCTCAACAAATATATTGCACTAATAAAAACTTTTTCATTAATTTTAAGCATAAGATGTAACACTGAAAATTTATGTGCAAGGTGTAAATTTTATGTTGAAGAGTATTTCCTATGAAATTTTCTGGGAGATTCTCAAATAGGAAAACAATTCTAACATATGATTAAATCATGTAAAGGTCACTAAATACACTTCAAAAAGCATACTCTCTACAAGAAATACTAAGTACAACTCATACATGTGTGTACACTAGTGAAGGCTAATTTTATGTGTCAGCTTGATTTGGCTAACAGTTATCTAGATAGCTGGAAAAAACATTATTTCTGGCTGTGTCTGTGAGAGTGTTCTGGAGATTAGCATTTGAATCAATAGACTGAATAAAGAAGATAGTCTCACCAATGTGGATATTACCCAATCTATTGAGGCCTCAAATAGAACAGAAGTGTGAAGAAATGGTAAAATTTTCTCTACTTGACCTGGGACATCCATTGTCTCCTGATGTTGAGTATCTGTGTTCCTGGTTTGCAGACCTTCAAACTTGGACTGGAACTACACTGCCTGCTTTCCTGGGCCTCCACCTTGAAGAGAGTAGAAATCAGCTCCTCCATAATCAAGCGAGCCAATTCAATAATAAAACTCTTTTCATGTATCTATCTTTCTTGGGTAGCCCCTGTAAACAATTAAAAAATATATAGATTCCTGATTATGAGGCACTTGAGAATGCAATGTCTTCATTTGTCATCTTCCAATGCACAATGCCTATAGACTGAAGTGCCGGGTCCAGTGCCAGAGAATGTAAGAAGTGTCTGGAGTTTGTCATTACCTGCCTACTGTCAACTAGACCAATCGAAGTGACAGTCCATAACTATTGGAAAAATTGGTATGATAACACCTGAAACTTCTGATTAGTCTTAAGAGTACTGAGAGAGACTGTCAGACACTGTATAACTGTGAAAGCAAACAAGAGTTAGTCACTCAGTCATGTCCAACTCTTTGTGACCCCATGGACTGTGGCCCACCAGGCTCCTCTGTCCATGGGATTCTCCAGGAAAAAAATACTAGGGTGGGTTGCCATTTCCTTCTCTAGGTGATCTTCCCAACTCAGGAATCAAACCCAGGTCTTCTTCATTGCAAGTAGATTCTTTACCTTACCGTCTGAGCCACACAGGGAACTCTGGTGTGGTGTAATAGGAAGTACACGGCATTATTTATGAATTAATCATGCCACAACTCAAACATCTCAGCCTTAAAATTATAAAAGAAAGAAAAGAGACAGAGGACCAAATTCAGCCCCGTCATGGGGACACAATTAGCAGAATCCAGCATGTGGAGAGCTTGGGAGGCTGAGGATGAGATGGTTGGAGGCATCACCAACTTCATAGACATAAACTTGAGCAAACTCTGGGGGACAGTGAATGAATGACAGGGAATCTTGATCGGCTGAAGTCCCTGGGGTCGCAAAGAGTTGGACATGACGTTGTTGTCATTCAGTTCAATTGTGTCTGAAAAAACATCAAAGCATGTGGAGAATTCCTTAGAGCAGATGTCCTAAAAAAAAAAAAAAAAAAAAAGAGTTAAACGACTAAAATACATGAGCATTTTTTGATATAATTTCCAACAAACTTAACACCCAAAATGAGTTTTTAAAATGAGTGATGAATTTTGAATTCTGATTGCATAATTATTGATATTAAGAAACTAGCACTATATTTTGAAAAATCAATTAATTTTGACTTTGTGTTTAAAATAACATTTTCTTGAGAAAACTCATATTAACAGGTAAAATTCTCTACACTTACTCATTTTTTAAATTTATTTATATTTAATTGGAGGATAATTGCTATTGTGTTGGTTTCTGCCATACATCAACATGAATCAGTCATAGACATCCTTATGTCCCTGCCCTCTTGAACCTTCCTTCACTTCCCACCCCATCCCCCACCTCTAGGAATAGCAAATTCCCACTGGCTCCCTACTTTACATGTGGTAATGTGTATGTTAGGCTTCCCTGGTGGTTCAGATGGTAAAGAATCTGCCTGCAATGCAGAAGATGTGGGTTTGATCCCCTGGTTGGGAAGATCCCCTGGAGAAGGGAATGGCTACCCACTCTAATATTCTTGCCTGGAGAATTCAACGGGCAGAAAGAGCCTGGTGGGCTATAGTGACCAGGGCTATAGCCCTGGGCTCACAAAGAGTCAGACATGACTGACTAGCACTTGCAGTTCACCATGTCTATATTTCAACCCTGTCTCTCTACTCATCCTACCCCCTCCTTCCCCCTATATAACCACAAGTCCTTTCTCTATGTCTGTTCCTGCCCTCCTGCCCTGCAAATAGGTTCACCAAAATAAGCTGTGATACATATAAACAAAGGAATATTACTCAGCCATAAAAAGGAGCACATTTGAGTCAATTCTAATGAGGTGGATGAACCTAAAGCTTATTATACAGAGTGAAGTAAATCAGAAAGAGAAAACTAAATATCATATATTAACACATATATATGGAATCTAAAAAGATGGTATGCTTATTTATTATTATAGTTGTATATTCAGTACTTCATTTGTTTCAGGGATTTTAAAAGATTGTTGTACATCTTTTCAAATCAAAATATTAAATATTAAGTAGAGCTATTAGGTAATCTTAATATCATCAGTAACTTAACCACAAAATCAAGTCTCTAATAGATCTCTGATTCCAAAATTTTAAATTTGTTTTGTGGATTATTGCTATTCAGAGATAAAATTTCTAGAAATAACCAAACATTTATAGAACATTTTAACCTTTATTTCTTTCTCAGTTAAATAACTAATTAGAGTTTTTCTTAAATGAGGGGATAGTGGAAGGGAAACTCTGAAAGCCTTTATCTCTGAACACTCAGTAAAATCTTTAGCAGTGCATAGATTAAAATGTAGCCTCCATATACCAGACAATAAACCCCAGGCAGTAATATAGTGCTGCTACATTTGCTAAGGGTAAGTTAACTTGTTACCAATTTAATATTATGTGTAGGTGATAGGTTAAAGAAAAAAAAGGAACAATAATTACATGACTTAGATGTGTATATGAAATCAAAGGTCAAATTGTAAATATGTTATAAAGATATAAAAATGCCCATAGAACTTGAGTATTAATAATTTATACTTTTCTCTCACTATATATTTAACAGAATATAACCCATACTGATTTCAAACAGGTCATAGTTTATGCAAGGGCACAATCTTATAATTTTGTATTTAATTATCATTTCCTAATTATTTACGCTATTTGTTCCTGATTTTCTTTTGTGGTTATATGTCCTTAATAATTATCACATCTGTATGATGGTTAAAAAAAATGAGAAAAAGGAAAACAAGTAAGGAGTGACAGATAATTAAAGCACAAGACAAACTTGATTATTGTTCCAGTAAAAATTTTATGAGGTTAATAATAAAATAATCAGATAAAATTAGGAGTTAATGGCTTCAATGACCTTTTCAGTTTATTACTTTTAGGCCTCACAATTACAATATTTCTTGGAATGAGAAATTTGCTTGAGAATATCTGGGTACAGGGTGGTATAGGCTATTATAGTCAAGCTAGACTTGATCTTATTCTGCAATCAGCTATCTGTATTCAACTTACCATGCTATTAAATTATTCAAAGTCTCCATTGCTTCATTTGTTACACATGGATAACAAGTTATTTCAAGATATTGTTGTAAGAACTAAATAACTATGTGTGTAACGTACCTAGCATGTGGTTTCTGTCATGTTTTACAACAGTTAAGAGCCAAGTGGCTGCATTTGAACCCTGACTGTGACTCAGAATGTTCACAACATTGGAAGTTACATAATATTTCAGTGACTAAATTTTCTCATATATAAAACTGAGGATAATAATATATGCTTCTTGTACTTTTATGATTAAATATGTTAATATAAAAGCAAGATACCTAAAAGAGAGTCCAAAAGGAGATAACAATAAGGAAATAGTAAGCACCATTTTTTTCAGTGGCAATATCAATAAATGTTTCTCTTTATGTCCTCCTTGTATTAGAAAATAAGAGTTTTAAAAACAGGGATGGCCAGAAATCAGTACATCCTTAACTGTTTATATTTTAGGGCCTCAAGGTATCTCTAATATGTGTTAAAATATGTAAATAAAACTATATTCCTGAACAAGATGATTGAAAGTATAGTTTGCTTTAAAGGGTAAACTATTTCACTTTAAATATAATACTTGTAATTTTGTATTTCTCAGTATTTGTTAGGAATATCAATATGTTTCTGAAATTCCCTGATATTATATTAACCTTTAACAATGTGAAAAAATCAAAATTCATCTGAGTAAATTTAAAGATCTAATTGATTTTATTCAACAATTCATGAATCAAGCAGTGTCCATCTAGCAATTAGAAAGGAGTTTTAAAGAACTGTTCAAAATGCAAGGTTTTTATATTAGGTTGGTGCAAAAGTAACTGAGTTTTTTGCCTTGTTGAAATTTGTTGTTTGATATTGGAATACATTCTAAATAAATGTGGTTATGTTATACATCATTTTAATGTGCATTTCTCACTTATTTATTTATTTATGTGTTTTGCTAATGACATTGATTGCTATTTATTTTATATTTATTTTAGACTATGGAAATGATGTTAGACAAAAAGCAAATTTGAGTGATTTTCTTATTATGGTTCAAAATGGGTTGTAAATCTGCAGAGGCAACTCGCAACATCAACAATGCACTTGGTTCAGGAATAGCTAATGAATGTACAGGGCAGTGGTGGTTCAAGAAGTTTTGCAAAGGAGACGAGAGCCTTGAAGATGATGAGTGCAGTGGCCGGTATCAGAAGTGACAACATCCAACTGAGAGCCATCATTGAAGCTGATCTTCTTAATACTACACAAGTTGCCAAAGAACTCAAAGTGACAACTCTATGGTTGTTCAGCATTTGAAGCAAATTGGGAAAGTGAAAAAAGCTTAATAAGTGGGTGCCTTATAAGCTGAATGAAATATATATATATAATATATATATATATTATATATATATATTTGAAGTGTTGTCTTCTCTTATTCTACACAACAACAATGAGCCATTTCTCAATTGGATTGTGGCGTTCTACAAAAAATGCATTTTCTACCACAAGTGGCAATGATCAATTCAGCGGTTGGACAGAGAAGTAGCCTCAAAGCATCACCTGATGCCAAACTTGCATCAGAGAAAGATCATAGTCACTCTTTGGTGGTCTGCTGACGGTCTGATTCACTACAACTTTCTGAATCCTGCTGAAACTATTACATCTGAGATGTATGCTTAGCAAATCAATAAGATGCACCAAAATCCACAATGTCTCCGGCTGGCATTGGTCAACAGAAACCGCCCCATTCTTCTCCATGACAACATGGTTGACACACAACCAATGTATCAAAAGTTGAATGAACTGAGCTACAGAGTTTTGGTTTTGCTTCATCTGCCATATTCACCTGACCTCTCATCAACCAACTACTGCTTCTTCAAGGACACTGATACCATTTTGCTTGGAAAACACTTCTACAACCAGCAGGAGGCAGAAAATGCTTTCCAAGAGTCACTGACTCCCAAAGCACGGATTTTTTTATGCTACAGGAATAAACACACTTATTTCTCATTGGCAAAGATGTGTTGCTTGTAATGGTTCCTATTTTTATTAATAAAGATGTGTTTGAGCCTAACTATAGTGACTTAAAATTCAGGGTTGAAACCATAACTACATTTGTAAACCTAACCCACTCCAGTATTCTTGCCTGGAGAATCCCCATGCACAGAGGAGCCTGGTGGGCTACACTCCATGGGGTTGAAAAGACTCAGACAGGACTAAGCAAGTAAGCAGAGAGCAGCACAATAGTTAAAAAGGGGGCAAGACAACAAAAAAATGAGTTTTGTTTCTTCAAGTAAGCTTTTCTTTTGGAGGGGGGTGGAGGAGTCTATCTTTTGGGTGGATTACCTCACTTAGGGCTGACTAGATAATTCCTGATCAACTGGTTAAACATTATTTTCTAGGAAAGGCAGAAATATGTTTTGGCTTTCTGACATAAAGCCTAGCACAAGTAACTCATTTGGGGACTTTTTTCTTTTTCTAAACAACAGTAAATACTGTGATCAGGCAATAATTGTCTGAAATGACCTACTGATTATTTTCTATGCTTTGTGTCAAAGACTACTTGGATCTCAATGAAAGGACTCTGGTGCATTTACTGTAATGAGAATTGGCAGCAGCATGAAAAGTGAAGGTGAAAGTTGCTCAGTCCTGTCTGACTCTTTGCAACCCCATGAAGTCTTGGAACATTCCATTTTCAATAGCTTATGGGATATTTATAAGATACTGCTAGGGACATTGTATAGTTCTTGAAATGACTATTCTAGATATGTATTAGTCGCTCAGTCATGCCCGACACTCTGCGACCCCACGCACCGTAGCCCGTCAGGCTTCTCTGTCAATGGAATTTTCCAGGAAAGAATACTGGAGTGGATTGCCATTCCCTTCTCTGGAAGAACTTCCCAACCAAAGGATTGAACTCTGGTCTCCTGCATCACAGGCAGATTCTTTACAATTTGAGGCTACAGGAAAGTACCACGTTCTAGATACGGTCACGTATAATTACTAAAATAAATATAACTGTTGCTCTTCTATTCCATCAAATACGTAATTTCCCTTGGAAGGGTATTAAATATGAAGAGTTAATTCAGAAATACATAAGTATAAGCAGTACCGGATGGCCTCATCCATTCATTTTTTGAAACAATGTTGAGTTACTATCGGAAAATGAAGAAATGGTAGAGGAAATGGAAGTTCAGATTTGATTACAAGGAAGAAAGTATATGCATACCCAACCCACTGTAAACAGAAGCAAGCACATTGGAAAAGTATGTTAAATACTTTTGACATTTAAAATAGAAATAGAATGCAAGTTGATAAGATAGGCATGACATAAGTAGTTTAGGGCAGACTGCACTGCCTTTCATCATGTCCTCTCTGCTCACCTTTAGATCCCCATTGTTCATCATACCCTACTCCTACATTTAACGCTTTGCTTCAGCCACACAGGATTACTGGGAATCACTAATTCCTACCCTTCTGAGACTTCAAACATGCTACCATCTAAACTAAATGCAAAAATATTTCCAACTCATAACTAAGCCCCATTTTTTTCGCAAGCAGTTTTAGCAAATCATTTTATCCAGAGATCTCTGAGAGGCCAGAGAGGTGACTCTGTTTGCTCTCATCATCCCCAGTACTCACCCCATCCTACTCTGACTATTTTCCATTCGCTGGTGGCTTTCCCTGCACAGTTAGAGACAATGTTATTGTATACATGGTGCTTAGGGCACAGTATGTGCTCAGTAAGTGTGAATGAAAAACAGAATCTTAATTTAAAAAAGGGGGGCAATAAAACTGAGAGTACAGAAAAGGGAATACAGATTGATAAAATATAAAATAGAGACATGGAGATATGTTCCAACACACACAAAGTCAGCAATAGACATACAACGTTTCACCTATTTGATTAAATATCTAAAGGAAATTATAATAGTTAAAAAATATAGTATTCAAATAAAGGGGTCCTACCATGTGGATATGAGTGACAACATAAGTTATTTTAAACTTTTCTTTAAAAATAACTGTGCAAATATATGACATGGTCATTTCCAGTTAAACTTGATCTTAGGAGTTAACTTAAAATTCAGGAATAGCATTTTAAAAGTGAATATTAAATTTGAAATAATATGAAGTGGAGAACTGAAAATACTCTCAGTGTTAAACTATAGTAAAAAGTCTGTGAAAACCTAGGTACATTTATAGACTAAAGACTGGAATAATTTTATGTGAAAGTGAAAGTCGCTCAGTCGTGTTTGAGTTTTTGTGACCCCATGGACTGTGTAGTCCATGGACTTCTTCAGGCCAGAATACTGGAGTGGGTAGCCTTTCCCTTCTCCAGGGGATCTTCTCAACCCAGGGATCAAACTCAGGTCTCCCGCATTGCAGGTGGATTCTTTACCAGCTGAGTCATAAGGAAAGCCCCACTAGGAAATTATTTTATAGTTATGTTTTATACAGATAATGAATAATTTTAAAATGTTATATAAGTAAATACAATGGTACACATATACACACATACACATACTAAAATAAGCAAAACAACATAGAAATGAATCCTAGATATTCCCTAAAATTGTAAAACATGATTATTGATGTGTTCCTCTGCAATTACAATATGTTGCACATGACATCCCTGTGATTGGGAAAATATTTATTGAATTAGAAATCTCAGAGCCCAGGCTCCAGAGAGAGAGAACTTGGACTTGATGACTGGCTATTTATTTTCCTTGTGATCTTCAGCAGTTGGCATTAGTTTGATGTTCCCCAGTTCTCTTATCAATAAAAAAGCATGCCATTGCTAATGCTGCCTTATATGTTACTAGGATTAAATGGCTTAATACCCATGACAAAGACTCTCTCCTTTGTCCAAATTTTGGTCAGCTCTTCTGAGTCCTCTTTCTGGCTAGGTCTTACCCTTGAACTCTGCCCTAAGCTAATTTAGTCCAATGTTAGTGAGAATCTTGCTGCATCAATTTAGTGAAAAGCCCCTGCCCTTGAAATATGATCAAATTTTATCCCCCACCCTAATATGTTATAATTTTGGCCTGCCTTTAGCAAAAAATTTAATCAAATTGGTTTAGCCATAATCCCCTTATCCATAATATTGTTTCAGTTATTTTTCATTTGCTGACTCCACCATGGCCTTTGGTTATAAATCTCCATTTATACTTATTTTCAGAGTTGAGTTTAGTCTCTCTCCCTTACTACAAACCGCTACTATAGTAGTCTGCCAGAAAAAAGTCTGCCTTTCCATTTTTAACAAGTGTTAATACTTTTTCCTTTTAACCCTACAAAGTATATAGAAGTGCACTCTGAAGAATATGAGCTTGAGCAATTTTAGCTCTTTAAATCATGATTAGTTTTATATTTTATTTTTACAATTCCTTACAATTTTCTATTGTTGTCTGGCTTTGGAAATTTACCCTGGGTAGATCACCTCATAGCAGCTTGTATTTCTTCTATCACTACGTTTATGACAGCTTATTACTTTAAATTCAAGAAGGACATAGTTCATGTCTGTCTTGTTCATTGTTACATTTCCAGTGTGAAGAAAGCTTCTTGACACAGGAGAGGCTTTCAATAAATATTTGCTGATTAAATTATTAATTGATGTTTGAATCTAATACAGAACCTTTTATCCTTCTATTATCTTTCCTCTAATCCTAGGGGATTCTCCTTAGTCTCATCATCAATTTCTGCAAAATAACACTTTTTTGGGGTGGGTCTATTTTCAAAACAAATGTTTCTGAATAACTTTTTATATCCATGAGGATTAACCTCATAAATTATAAGATACTTGAGAACAAAGGATTTCTCTCCTATTCTCTTTATGTTTTTCATGCTTCTCTTGGAATAATTTGTATACAGTAAGTCTTTACATGTGTTATTAAAATAATGTCTCACTTGAAAAGTCTCTAGACCTAGTGTTTGAACTAGAAATTACTTGCAATTGCATCTTATATTTCAATAAATGCATTAAAATCAATGAGGTTTGTGGCTATAACTTATTTTTGCCTGGTTCAAAAAAATGTAGGAAAAAATTAATGATAAGACAGCACATTTCAATTATAGTAGAATATGATTGTTTTTAATCAAAATAGTTGAAGTTCCAGTTAAACTATTTAACTGCTCATCTTTTCTTTATTGTACTTTTAGCTAAAGGAAATTCACAAAATGTTTTTAAAAGTTTATTATTAGGCATGTGGCTAATTGATAGTGTTCACTGTCTGCTATTGTTTTAAGTGCTGGTTAATTACAGCCCAAAGGTTACTGTAAGTTTCTATATTTAGTTTATTCCCATTTAAGATGACTTCCTTTCAAGAAATTTTAATTAATTAGTGTCACTTCTTACAAGGTATCGGTAAAGTATATTTTGAAATATACAAATTCTTTTTTAAATCTTTGAGTAACATTTACAGTATAAAATGTGTGTTCAACAGACTTCTTACAGAGGGTCTGTTTCAAATCATATTAATATAATGGCTATGAAGCATACATCAAAATTAAAAAAAAAAATGAGCACATGTGAGGCTGGAAAGGCTGTAAATTTTTAGCATCTGAACAGGTGGCAAACTTACCAAAACAACTTATGCCTTTATGATATCTTAACATAATGAAACAGAACCTGGTGTTTTACAATGATATTAAAACCAAACTCTAATTTTTACCATAGAGATAATAATTAACCAGTGTCAGAGAAAATAGTGAGATCATATCTTTTGAAAGGAAAAGGGAAGATATTGTGTCTGTTATGGGCCAATGAATGTTGACATATTTGATGGTGCTAAACTAGAAAGCTGTGAATATGGAGGTAAGTAGCCTTCGATATTGATGATCTTACTTTAGGACTTGAGGAGAGTGATGAGATATTTCATTATAAGGTGAAAAGTTAGGAAATCTGTGTACATTCAGATATTGATTCTATTTCAGAGCTTCACTTTATTCTAAAAGAAAAGATGGATATTTTATTAAACAGATGTCATAGCAAACTACCAAATTTCTCATATTATAATGCTAACTGGATACATTTAAAGTACTTAGGCTACAGTATCTAGAATAACATAAATAAACTAAAATACATTAATTAATTATTCTTAGTAGCCTATTTACAGGCTTCCCAGGTGGCTCAGTAGTAAAGGATCTGCCTGCCAATGCAGGAGACATAGGAGACAAGGGTTCAATCCCTGGGTCAGGAAGATGCCCTCCAGGAGGAAATGACAGCTCTCTCCAGTGTTCTTGCCTGGAGAATCCTATAGACAGAAGAGCCTGGTGGGGTCCGGTTCACAGAGTCCTACATGACTCTGAGCACTACTGAGCACAACTCAGTAACCTATTTGGACTGTTGATTTGATGACACCCAATGAGAGCACACCTCCTCCTTGTTATAGAATAAATGGGAGTTCTGTTCAGCCTTCCTCATTTACTGTTTTTTGAAAACATATCTGTCCAAAGGCAAACATTAGAGTGGCTACATGTGGAACTTAGGCATTTAGAGAGCCTTAGAGGTCATTTCGGAGAAGGCAATGCAACGTGCTCCAGTACTCTTGCCTGGAAAATCCCATGGACAGAGGAGCCTGGTAAGCTGCAGTCTATGGGTCATAAAGAGTCGGACACGACTGAGCGACTTCACTTTCACTTTTCACTTTCCTGCATTGGAGAAGGAAATGGCAACCCACTCCAGTGTTTTTGTCTAGAGAATCCCAGGGATGGTGGAGCCTGGTAGGCTGCCGTCTATGGGGTCGCACAGAGTCGGACGAGACTGAAGCGACTTAGCAGCAGCAGTAGCAGCAGCAGAGGTCATTTGGGAATAAAATGTCTTATTCCTGACATTCTTCTTAGGTTATTTGTGCAGTTTATTTCTGTGACATGTTTGTTGCTTCCTGAAGTGTCATATCCCATTGACCCCTTGCCTGCTTCTAGCATCTTCCTCCAGCCCTTGATTTATTTTTTTCCTTTATATTCAGCACAATCTCTACTTCTTACCGTACCAACTCAAGATTTTCTGTTAACTCACATGTCTGTACATCTCCTTTGATTCTAGAATTCCTAAAACATCTCTCCATGTCAACCTGAATCCCTGAGAATACTCAGCATCTGTACTCTTCCTCAAGTACCAAGTTGCTTTTATTTAGTATAATAAATGATAAAGTAAAATTCAGTTCAGTTCAGTCACTCATCGTGTCCGACTCTTTGCGACCCCATGAATCGCAGCACGCCAGGCCTCCCTGTCCATCACCACCTCCTGGAGTTTACTCAAACGCATGCCCATCGAGTCGGTGATGCCATCCAGCCATCTCATCCTCTGTCGTCCCCTTCTCCTCCTGCCCCCAACCCCTCCCAGCATCATAGTCTTTTCCAATGAGTCAGCTCTTCGCATGAGGTGGCCAAAGTATTGGAGTTTGAGCTTCAGCATCAGTCCTTCCAATGAACACCCAGGACTGATCTCCTTTAGCATGGACTGGTGATCTCCTTGCAGTCCAAGGGACTCTCAAGAGTCTTCTCCAACACCACAGTTCAAAAGCATCAATTTTTCCATACATGATCACTGGAAAAACCATAGCCTTGACTGGATGGACCTTTATTGGCAAAGTAATGTCTCTGCTTTTTAATATGCTGTCTAGTTTGGTCATAACTTTCTTTCCAAGGAGTAAGCGTCTTTTAATTTCATGGCTGCAGTAACCATCTGCAGTGATTTTGGAGCCCAAAAAAATAAAGTCTGACACTGTTTCCACTGTTTCCTCATCTATTTCCCATGAAGTGATGGGACCAGATGCCATGATCTTAATTTTGTACAAAACTTTGAATTGCAATTATTTGTTTTGTTGAACATTGTTCAAATAGTATTTATAATGTAGTTTCATTTTATCCCATACTGTCCCTTTAAATTTTTCCAAAGAGATTTTTCTGTTAGATGATGAGATGGGCTTCCCAAGTGGTGCTAGTTGATAAAGTACTGATTTTGATTAGCTTTATGGGCTTCCAAATGATTATCAGGAACCTATAATTGCTTATAGGCAAAACAATATTTTAAGATTAACCCAGGTGAGTAAAAAATTAAGAAATATAAAAATTATGACTTAAGCTCTTCTTCCTTTATTTTTCTGTCTCAGGCTCCATCTCAGGCACAATTTATTTATCCCTTGGCCAGATTCTGCCTCCAGTTCCAAATTCCCCCTTCCCTCTTATACCACCTACAACTCAACTATACCTTTAATTCCCTTAATATAAATTTTCTCATCAAGCTTCCCCTTTTCCCTGAAACTCTCTCCACTTCCCTTTCTTCTGAACTTGTCATAAACGTTCTTTTTAAATTAATCTGTCTTAATATACTCCCAGAACTAGAGCTGAACTGAGAGCTGCATTAAAGATTTCTCCAAAGTAACCAGAGTCCTCACAGATTTGCTAAGGAATTTCATACAGTCATTAAAACTGATCAACCTGGCTTCTTTGACTTGTATTAACTATTTCATATGCTTGTTGGTGAAGTCTAGGTTCAGCACGGGGTGAGAGCCGCTATTTGGAAAAATACTAAAAGTTCTAGATTTATAACAGGGAGATCAAGCTACTAACTTACTGTATAGTCAGGGTCTGGCAATTGTTAGGCAACTTCATTGAGCAATTCCTAGAGCTTTAAAAAAAAAAAAAAAAAAGTCTTGTCTCTTTTAATGTTGATTCCACCCAGGGAATCAACCTCTTTGATTCCCCTTTAATTTTATGATTATTAATAGGCTAATATAAAACCTTTTCCTTCTACTAAAATGACTAAGATGGAAAGGGGGGAAAAAAGGCCCACTCCAGGTATAGTCGGTCTGACAAATCATCTCTCTTGCACTATAGATGAGTCACCTAAAAAGAGGGTCACTAAAATTCTTAATCATCAACTCCTGCCAATGAAGGCCCTAGGTAAAACCAAAACCTTCCTAGATTCTGTTATTATTATAAAGAAACAGAATACTGAAAAGGGGATTGTTTTAAGCATATTCAGTCCTCTAATCAGCCTTTACAAGCTCTCCTAATTCTCAATGACAGGGTTCAAGGAACTACAGATTTTTCCAAATCTTCCCTTTGATTAAGAGCATTCCTTCCTCAGAGGACTAAAGCAGTTCAATTGTGGGAATCTCTAATGAACCTCAAGAAGTTCCTGTCTCTGAACCAATCCCTTTTATTTAGAACCTTTGAGAGATACACAGCTTTTTCTTCTTATTTCCTCCACCCCTCCCTGTTTTTAGGCTGAGACTTAGAGAAGAATCATGCCACAGTTTATTTCTGCCAAAAGAGGAAAATAATTATAGAACTTAGCAGTAGTCATCAAAATAATCAGGGAAATCAAATGACCCTTTGACATCTTTTACTAGTTTCATCTCTGACAGGTCTAGAATTTGATCTAGTTTGATCAGTAGTGCTCAGAGTCATGTAGGACTCTGTGAACTGGAGCCCATCAGGCTCTAGTTTGATCTCCCTGTTATAAATTCAGAAAATATTGTCATTTGTCCCTACTGAATCAGATACTACCCTCCTTATGAGCAAAGTCTTCAACTGATATTGGTAAAATTCACAGTCAACCTCTCATTAAGAATCAAATAGGACCCTCAAAATTTTTCACAGAATTAATTGATATTCTATAGGTAAAGTAGCCTTTTAAAATATAAAGCACATAGTAGATTACCAGACTCAAATTATCTATTATCCTAGGCCCTCCAATACTCCTATTTTACCAATGAGGAAACCTAAGGACTGATCATGGAAATTTTTCCAGGAACTCAGAGCAATTTAAAAATATATATATTTTGACACTCCACTGTAACTAGCATTCATGGATTTCTAATATTCACTCCCCTGAAAGCAAATTCTTTACTGTAATTTATTCGGTGCATTCTTTCATATTCCAGCTGACGAAGCTAGCCAAAACACTTTTGCCTCCACTTGGGAAGGAAAACCAAGTCACCTGAACATTAATGCCTTAGGGTTTTATTCAGAGACCTTATTTCTCACAAATTTGAAGGTTAGAGGTTCAACTTTACTGTACTGTATGAAGGTCTTGCTTCTTTGCTCTCTTGTTCAATCCTCTTCAGAATAACATAGCATCCAGGGGCTATAGTTTTCAGTCTTAAAGGAACATAAGATCACCAAAAAATTGCATTGTTCCTTAACCATGTTTGATATTTAGGGCATCTCATATCAGAGAAAGGGCTATTGTTAGATCCAGGTAATCTTTATAGTAAACAGCATTTTCCCAAATTCAAAGTCAAATATCAACTGCAGTGTTTTCTTGGCTAGTAGGTTATTGCTGAAATTGGATTTTAAATTTCTCTCTAATGTCCAACCTTCTGCATGTTTTTCTAAACAATAATAACCTCAACTCAGTTAGCCTTTAAGACCTTACAAGAGAGTTTAATGACCCTACCAGCCCATGGCATCCCAATTACCAGATTCCCTTTTTATTTTGTATATTTTTATATATGAAAAGGAAGGGAATGTCCTCGGAATATTCACTGTAATACACGGGAACCACCATCAGCCCACAGTGTATAATAGAATAGCCCTGTCTTGAGCTATTACTACTACTAAACTTTTGGTGAAGGTCACTAAGAATTTGATTGTGGGATCCACTTTATACATTTTTGTACCTAATGCAGAAGTCCTCCTGAATTTTCATCACACGTAACATTTCTCAGTGATATGCCTACCTGCTATGAAATGTTTCTGTTACTTGTTCCTATGTAACTATTTTTACAAAAGTCTTGATCTGCTTACTTTTCTCCCCCATCCCCCATCCCTGAAGAAGTCCTTCTTAATTGCTTAACTTTGACAAATCATCTTCTGACTCCTTGTGATGATCTGCAGGAAATTCCTTTGTGTAGTGCTGGCTTCTCATAGTTCACAGAAACATATCGTGTTCATGGATTGGAAGAATCAATGTTGTCAAAATGGCTATTCTACCCAAAGCAATCTATAGATTCAATGCAATCCCTATCAAGCTACCAACGGTATTTTTCACAGAACTAGAACAAATAATTTCACAATTTGTATGGAAATAAAAAAAACCTCAAATAGCCAAAGTAATCTTGAGAAAGAAGAATGGAACTGGAGGAATCAATCTGCCTGACTTCAGACTCTACTACAAAGCCACAGTCATCAAGACAGTATGGTACTAGCACAAAGACAGAAATATAGACCAATGGAACAGAATAGAAAGCCCAGAGATAAATCCACGAACCTATGGACACCTTATCTTCGACAAAGGAGACAAGGATATACAATGGGAAAAAGACAACCTCTTTAACAAGTGGCGCTGGGAAAACTGGTCAACCACTTGTAAAAGAATGAAACTAGAACACTTTCTAACACCATACACAAAAATAAACTCAAAATGGATTAAAGATCTAAATGTAAGACCAGAAACTATAAAACTCCTAGAGGAGAATATAGGCAAAACACTCTCCGACATAAATCACAGCAAGATCCTCTATGACCCACCTCCCAGAATATTGGAAATAAAAGCAAAAATAAACAAATGGGACCTAATGAAACTTGAAAGCTTTTGCACAACAAAGGAAACTATAAGTAAGGTGAAAAGACAGCAGATTGGGAGAAAATAATAGCAAATGAAGAAACAGACAAAGGATTAATCTCAAAAATATACAAGCAACTCCTGAAGCTCAATTCCAGAAAAATAAATGACCCAATCAAAAAATGGGCCAAAGAACTAAACAGACATTTCTCCAAAGAAGACATACAGATGGCTAACAAACACATGAAAAGATGCTCAACATCACTCATTATCAGAGAAATGCAAATCAAAACCACAATGAGGTAACATTACACGCCATTCAGGATGGCTGCTATCCAAAAGTCTACAAGCAATAAATGCTGGAGAGGGTGTGGAGAAAAGGGAACCCTCTTACACTGTTGGTGGGAATGCAAACTAGTACAGCCGCTAAGGAGAACAGTGTGGAGATTTCTTAAAAAACTGGAAATAGAACTGCCATATGACCCAGCAATCCCACTTCTGGGCATACACACTGAGGAAACCAGATCTGAAAGAGACACGTGCACCCCAATGTTCATCGCAGCACTGTTTATAATAGCCAGGACATGGAAGCAACCTAGATGCCCATCAGCAGACAAATGGATAAGGAAGCTGTGGTACATATACAGCATGGAATATTACTCAGCCATTAAAAAGAATTCATTTGAATCAGTTCTAATGAGATGGATGAAACTGGAGCCCATTATACAGAGTGAAGTAAGCCAGAAAGATAAAGAACATTACAGCATACTAACACATATATATGGAATTTAGAAAGATAGTAATGATAACCTTATATGCAAAACAGAAAAAGAGACACAGATGTACAGAACAGACTTTTGGACTCTGGGAGAAGGCGAGGGTGGGGTGTTTCAAGAGAACAGCATGTATATTATCTATAGTGAAACAGATCACCAGCCCAGGTGGGATGCATGAGACAAGTGCTCGGGCCTGGTGCACTGGGAAGACCCAGAGGAATTGGGTGGAGAGGGAGGTGGGAGGGGGTATCGGGATGGGGAATACATGTAACTCCATGGCTAATTCATGTCAATGTATGACAAAACCCACTGCAATGTTGTGAAGTAATTAGCCTCCAACTAATAAAAATAAATGGAAAAAAAAAAAGAAGGTAATGGCAAATGTTGTGCTGGGTGTGCTGTTGAAATTCCTTTTGCCATCATTGAAGGAGCATCTTTACTTATAGTTATGTCAGCCCAACAGGCCTAATTATATGCTGTTACTTGTGCTCATACTGTAGCCATGGGCAAAACTGCCAATATTTATATTGATTGTAGAAATGGTTTCAAAGTAACTAAAGATTTTGGAATGTTGTGGAAACAATATGGTTTCTTGACTTTCAGCAGGAAATAATATATGTGTGTGTGTGTGTGTGTGTGTGTGTGTGTGTGTATAAAATATCTGTTCTTTGAACTTGGAATGTGTTTATTTTCTTTTTCTTCTGAGCATTTCTACACATTGTTGAAGACACCAGCACCCCATCCTCACTCCTGTAGTGTTTATTCCTCTAAGTATTTTAAATTCCCACAAGTATTACCAAGTGCTATGATGGCTAGTCATTTGCATTTCTTTTGTAGCCTCAAGTGTATGCAAGTCTATTGTTAGCTCTCAAACACTGGATGATCCCTTTAGATGTGGAGAATTTGTGCATCCTTTGTCCACTCTGTGCACAGGTAACCTTCAAACTAGAGCCAATCTTGTTCTTTAGATTTCTTAGATATTTACTTAGACACGTTTTTCTCTGTCTTTTCATACACTGTTTAGCATGAAAACTCCTGTTAAATTCTCACAGTATAAATTTCACAATTATCTTCCTTGTTTTAAGTTAAGAGAGGAAGCACTTCCTTCTTACCTCTACTGGGTTTTGAGACTCACAGATACAGATACTCGCTCAGTCGTGTCTGACTCTTTGCAACCCCATGGACTGTAGCCTACCAAGTTCCTCCGTCCATGCGATTTTCCAGGCAAGAATACTGGAGTAGGTTGCCATTTCCTCCTCCAGGATATCTTCCCGACCCAGGGATTGAACCCAGGTCTCCCGAATTGTAGGCAGACAGTGCTAAGTCACTTCAGTCGTATACCCACTCTGCACGATGCTATGGACTGTAGCCTGCTAGGTTCCTCTATCCATAGGATTCACCAGGCAAGAATACTGCAGTGGGTTGTCATACCCTCCTCCAGGATATCTTCCTGACACAGGAGTTGAACACATGTCTCTTAGGTCACCCGCATTGGCAGGTGGGTTCTTGCCACTAATGCCGCCTGGGAAGCCCAGGTGACTGCTAATAGCTCTCTCCAAAGAAATCCTGCTCAAGAATGGTCTTCAAATGTAGTCTAACTCTCATACTTTTATATTTTTGCTATGAAAGGGTGGTTTAATAAGCTTTTTACTCATTTGTTTTTAATGTCTACTTTTAACTTTCGGCAAGTTGGCCTCACTTTGTCAAAATCTGGAAAGAAAGGGCCCAGTTTAAAGCTTTAGTTTAGCTAACAGACATCATTGCTGTAGATAGATTGATTCTGATATTCAATAATAATTATCCTTTTTCAGGATTTAGTCATTTTGTAATCCAATTGCATTTTTACTCACTTCCATTTTTCCTTCATCTCTTAATTTCTCTTACCTCTATTTTTCTCCCATACTTTTTGCTTCTATTGCATGGAAAACATAAATAGTGGTGGAGAGGTTCCTATTAATTGATCATTTATTCATTGAATCTATATTTTGACTAAATATTTTTCACAAAATATTGTGCTCATTGATAAAGATGATACAATGATTATTCACCATGACCTCAAGGGAAATTAAAGTTTCATGTGGGCAATGATGCAAATAGGTAACTAATTTATCCCCAATGTAAGAAAGCTAATTTATGATCCTCAAGCTTCTGCCTAAATAACTTTATTATGGTCCCATTTTATAGCATAATTTCAATAATCCCCATTTTCATCATCTAACAATTTTATTTATTTATTTATTGCTTTCTCTTATATGATGACTACTCTCTCACCTCTGTCCTTTCTAAAACCACTAAATCTGGCCATTGTAATGGGAAAAATAAATAACCTCATGCCAAAACTCATGGATATTGCTGTTTATTCTTGATCATTTGTGTTTGGGTCATTAGTCTTATTCCCCATTTCATGAAAACCAGTTTAGAACCTTAGCTTTTTCCTGTTCTTTAGTAATTCAATTTATTTTTAAATGCCTCTAAGTCTTATTTTCTTCCTGTTACTTTAGTTCACTATGTGACTAATTTAAGTTGTATTCTCATTTGCAGAGGCAGCTTCACTAGTTGTACCTTATAGCTGAATTTTCTGTCTTCCTGGTCTCAGTTCGCTCATTACTGTTCCTTAATTCCAAGATATATATTACTTGCTTCTTATATCAGTGTATTTTGAAGTTCTATACCAATCACTGGCTGGGCTGATCACTTATTTCAGCTCCTTTCGAAAATGGGCTATTGTTCCTTATGGAGATTCCCACATAGTGCCGTTGGTAAAGGATCCACCTGCCAACACAGGAGAGTCAGGAAGATCCCTTAGAGTAGGCAATGGTAACCCATTCCAGTATTCTTGCCTGGAAAATTCTGTGTAACAGAGGAGCCTTGTAGGCTACAGTCTGTGGAGTCCCAAAGAGGTGGACATGGCTGAGCACAAGCTTATTAATGTTCCCTATATCCTATGTTGTTTTTTTTTTTTCATGATGATTGCCCTGAATTAAAGGTCCATTTTGAGAATGTCTCTGTGATTTTTCCTAAAATAGAAATCTGCTGCTTATTTCTATGCATCTTTACCTGATCCTGCAAATTTTCCAAAAATTCTTGTACTAGTTCCCCTGTACATTTCACTGCCTCTAAACACAAACCTAAGCTTAATCAGATATGTAAACAAAATAAAATACGGAAAAAAAAGAAAACATGGGGAATAGAGAAAAATTACTGGCAGAAGGTACTGGGATGAAAACTACAGGTAGGGATGGATGATAGGAACAAAGATCATTTTAAAGAATTATGATCATAAAATAGCATAAATGTTACTAAAGAGTTGCTATCTTTTCCAAACTGCATATGAAATATTGCCTTTTTTAGTGCCTTTCTCTTTAGGTCTTGAAAGGTGTTGAAAGGTGATCCCCCAATAAGATGTATTCACATCCTCCTTCCCAGAACCTGTGAATATTACCTTATTTGGAGAGAGTCTTTGTATATGTAATTCAGTTAGGGAAATTGAGATAAAGATATTACTTGGATTGTTTGATTATCCTGGCTTGTTTGTGGGTTCTAAATCCAATGAAGAGTGTCCTTCTAACTCTGAGACAAAGGAATATTTGATATCCATAAGATGAGGCAACATTGTGACCGCTGAGTCAGAGAATGGAGTGAGACAGCTACAAGGCAAGGAATGAAAACAATCACCAAAAGTTAGCAGAGGTAAACAGCATCTTCTCCCTTGGAACCCCAGAGGAAGTATGGCTATGCTGACATCTTGATTTTAGACTTCTAGCATCAAGAACCATGATAGAATAAATTGTAGTTCTTTTAAGTCACACTGTTTATAGTAGTATATTACAGCAGACACAAGAAACTAAACAGTCATTCAACTGCCAAGATCCAAATAAGACATAAAATCCAAGTAAAACCACATTTTGGATTTTTATATAATGGACAATTTAACCTCTGTTAAGATAGAACTCCCCGGACCCTCTCCAGTTTTAACGAGGCAGGAGATGCAAGAAATGCAGCCTTGATCCCTGGATCAGGAAGATTCCCTGGAGGAAGAAATGGAAACCTATTCCAGCATTTTCGCTTGGAAAATTTCATGGATATAGGAGCCTGGTGGGCTAAGGTCCATGGGGTCGCAAAGAATCAACCGCGACTGACCTTCAAAGCACACACGTAATTGACATACAGAATTGCACATATTTAAAGTATATATTTGGACGAATTTGTACCTGTGCATATACTTGTGATAATTTTTAAATCCCAAACAAACAGATAAAAAAGGAATGTATTATGTTAATGAAGAAATAAAGATAACACTTTTTTATTTCCTATTATTTCCTATCTTTTTAAACTTCAGATTACTAAAATTCCTCTTCCTAATGAATTTTGCCTTCTATTTCTCTGCGTTGTCACATACTCTACTAAAATTGTCATTCTTTAAGAGTTCTCATTTTAACTTAGATATGCAAAACCAAGACGAATGCTTTCAACGTTTTCCAACAAGTTTTGAGTATTAGAAAAGTATTCAAGACCCATATTTTTGTGTCACTAAAATTACTTTGCTTATTTTAAATGTTATGAGAAAAAAAATTAAGGAAAATTTTTCCATGTATGCATAGAACATGCACATTTTTAGCATTGGGGGAAATGAAAGATTTTTAATTAAAATTGAATTAATTATAGCATTTTACAATATGTTACACATTTAATATTTGTGCTATCAATCTTTTGTTTGGAGAAATATGTTTTAGATGGTCCCCTTACTTGTAGCCAATCTTACAAAACATTACATAGAAGGGTGTACATTTTTATGTCTTTTTTATGTACATTTTTATGCACATTTTTATGTCTTCTAAATTACAAAAGAAATCCCTATACCAAGCACATATGACAAAAATGGCTTATTAGAGCCTGTTAAAATGACAAATAATTTAAATAAATAATCTTAAGATCATTTTAAGCATATATAGAAGAGAAGCTGATTCCTAGAAAGGAAAAAAGTATGATAACCACAAGTCTTGATTCTGTACAAGTAAGATAGCAGGATCATTTTCTGAGAACTGTCAACCCTGGATTGTTGCCTTGTGCCACCAAAAGAAGCATTTAGACCTGTTGATAAATAACCCTGGAAGGACTATGCTGTTAAGAGTCATAAGTATAACAACAACTGTTGGAATCAAAACTGTAAATGCAAATGAATGCAGAGAGGCTGCAAATAAGATCTAAATACATATCCTAGGTCAGGAAGAGTCAGTTCAAAACTATAAGCCTCAAATCTCCTCCAAGATATTCCTGACATATTTGAATCTACAAACTTAACTCTAAGAACTCTTTTTTTTTTAACAAGGCAAATCTCATTAACCCACAAAATTTCCAAATATATTTCTAACAAATAGCATGTACTCAAATATTTTATGGATGTTCAGAAAATATAAACAAAAAATTGAAACAAAAATCAAGTTTGTCACACATGCATTACATATTACAGATGCATGCTACATCTTCTAGGAGAAATCATCTTGACAAGGGAATGAAAGTCTTTCATGCTCATAGAGGTAGAATACTCAAAAATAAAATGTACTACTTTCTAAAATTTTGCCTTTTTTTCCCCCACATAGTTTCTGGTTCCCTTCTCTGAATTCAACACTGGCTAGTGAAGATGGCACATATTGATATTTTTCTCTCTCTCATTGAAGGCACATATCTGTGTGAACATACATGCACACACACACACTATGAAATATATGCAGGGATTATGGAAATGGTTTTATCTGACTGGTATGTGTATGTATGTGTATGTTTTGTGTGTATCAGAGAGATCTGTGAGCCAAAATTAAGCACAGACTGGGGGAATGTGTTAATAATAAGATGTGGAATAACTGGACTACTCATATTGTTTTGCTAATGAAAACAGATTTCACTGCTTTAGAAAACAGTCATTACTTACAGGCATTGCTTCAGTTAAAATTGAAAATATATATTTATACAAAATAGAGTAGTCTGCAATGAGTAGCATATAAAAGGAAAAACCCTTTTACATAGTTAATTTTATAAACAGACACAGAAGGTCATTATATTTGACAAGTAAAAGTTTAAATATGAGATAATCTGTGTAGCTGTCAGATAATGAATATTTAAAAAAGTAAAATAATTTCATGTGCTAAAGAGAGGATAAAGAGTTGTTGGAGAGCCCTTTGAAATTGCTTATGAAAATGAAGTTTTGTATATCTTACATAGTAGCAACAGTATTCCAAAGTGTTTAGGCTAGTAAACCTCTGGGACATATCTTCAAGAGCCACATTTAAATATTATGTTGAGAAAGAAGCAGATAAAGATATTAGTTCACTCATTACAGAGGGATGTATATATAAATTATGTGATCAAAAATTTATGCAGCAGCCAGAAGTAATAAATAACATGCACATATATGGAGAAATACTGTAACACATTACTATATTAAAAAGTTAAAAAAAGAATTATACAAATCTTATATTGTTAACATAAATTTGAACATATGTACTCTGAAACCAAAATCATATTTTTAAGGATTGATGAATAGATGGAAAATTCATTCATAGAAGGTAGTTTGAAAGATCACTTTTTATATCTTTGCAAATTTTTAGTATATAAATCAATTGTGGAAATTATATTAGGAAGATATATTAAATCCAGCATAGTTGACACAGTGATGAATGTGGAAAATGGACAAGAATAGTCATGGAAGCAAAACAGAACAAAAGAAAATGACAGATCACAAGACAGATCTTGATTGGACTATGTTGATAAATTTTATTTGAAGGCATTAGAAAGCACGTATTATATGTGTGATTTTCAGAGTATATTCAGGTTAGAGTTCCAGAAATTCTGAAATGAGTAGTCTAGTGGTACATTCTATGTTGGCATCCATATACTTTTCAAATTCAGCAAATTCGAACAATTCATCCCTCTTATCCTATAACTTCCATTCCTTCCATCACCAAAACAGGAAATAGATTAGATACTTCCTATTTTGGTAATGCTACCAGTTGTCCAATATTATAAATTTTTCTAATCTAAGTTCTGGATCTCACACTCAACTTTTCTCCTCTGGATTATTATAGTCATCCAGTTATTCTCCAAGACCTTCCTTTAATCATTCTTTTGTCCTGCCCAGATTGTTGACTTTAAAACAGCAGTATGAGTATATACTCAAACTGATGTGAGAAGTTAAAAAAAATAACCCACCGGACTTGGCCCCAGATAGCTGTGGTGCATATGAAAGTAATGAATTCAGTAAGCCGAGAGGCTTGCATTTTCCCATACATATAAGAGCACTAAATTCCTTACTTGATATCTGGGTTTCCTTCCTTAACAATAAACTTTGATGTTTAGACTGCCTGCTCCCTTTGTTTAACAAAAAGAAAAAAATGTATAAGACCTGACTCCCATTCTTGCCTCCTTGGAGCAGTTTTCTCAGAGCTACTGAGACGCTGTCTCCCAGACTTTGGGTTCTAAACATTCCCATCAAATCACATAACTCTATTTACAGGTTGGAACTAATATTTTCAGTTAACACTCTTAAAGGAGATTAAGTTCTATGAGGCAAGATGCTTGGTCTGTTTTGCTCACCACTGTATCCCCAGCAGCTAAAACAGTGCCAAGGGCAACATAGACACTAAATTTGTATTTATTGGATGCATAGTTTGCTGACTAACTTCGAAAATGCTTTATCTCACCCCGTAATCCCAATTTGTTATTCTTAGCCTTGTAAAATCACATCCCTCCGAGCAACTTTCTTCTTAGAATTCCTCAACTCCGAGTAGATGTGTCAACTGAAAAAAGATATACAGTGTGAAAGTAAGAGTTGAGTTTTGTTTGGGCCAAAATGAGGACTGCAGCCTGGGAGACCGCACCTCAAACAGTTCTGAAAGACTGCTCCAAAGATGGAGTGGGGGAAGGTCAACAAATAAGATTTTGGTGAATGTGGAGGTCATTATAATCCAGTACTCATTTTCCCTCAATGTTGGCTCAAACGATAAAGAATCAGCTTCCAACGCAGGAGACCCAGGTTTGATCCCTGGGTTGGAAAGACCCCGTGGAGAAGGGAGCGGCTACCCACTCCAGTATTTTTGCTTGGAGAAACCCATGGACAGAGGAGCTGAGCAAGCTACAGTCCACGGGTTTGCAGAGTTGGACATGACTTAGCAACTAACACACTTCAACACACACACTTCAAACACTCATCTTACAAAAGGCTTTCTTCTAGTTATGCGGAGCTGTTGTCATCATGAAAGCTTTTTCTAGGTATGAGGAAATGTAGGGACTGGGAACACAAAATCAATTCCTAATAAATTCTAACTATCTAAGACCTCTCCCATGAATCTCCCTGGAGCACAGCGTGCCTACCTCTTCACCCTGAACTCCCTTCAGGATATGTCAAAGGCAACAGCTGCAGCAGCACACTGTTCAGTCTCCACGGAGGCAGACGGTGAATGTCCTTGGCAAGCATCGGTTTGTAGCTGACAGATTCTTTTCTTATAGATTATAAAATTACTGACTTCCATCTTGCTATTAGTCTCTTCCTTTTGGGCTTTAATGAAGCAAGTTACCATGTTGAAGAGAAAGGCATTATGGTTACCAGTTCTAACATGTCGGTAGTAGGGTTTTGGAGATCTCCATGCCAAGCAACTCTGGTATACTAGCTGGGTGTCCTATACCTAAACACAATTCTCACACTGTCTACCAGCAGATAGTTCAGTTCAGTGCAATGCAGTTGATCAGTCATGTACCATTCTTTGCGACCACATGGACCGCAGCACGCCAGGCCTCCCAGTCCATCACCAACTCCGGCGTTTACTCCAACACAAGTCCATTGAGTCAGTGATGCCATCCAACCATCTCATTCTCTGTCTTCCTCTTCTCCTCCCCCCTTCAATCTTTCCCAGCATCAACGTCTTTTCAAATGAATCAACTCTTCCCATCAGGTGGCCAGAGTATTGGAGTTTCAGCTTCAGTATCAGTCCTTCAAATGAACACTCAGAACCAATCTACTTTAGGATAGGCTAATTGGATCTCCTTTCAGGCCAAGTGATTCTCAAGAGTCTTCTCCAACACCACAGTTCAAAAGCATCAATTCTTTGGCGCTCAGTTTTCTTTATAGTCCAACTCTTACATCCATTCAAGAATACTGGGGGAAAAAGCCTTGACTAGATGGACCTTTGTTGACAAAGTGATGTCTCTGCTTTGTAATATGCTGTCTAGGTTGCTCATAGCTTTCCCTCCAAGGAATAAGCATCTTTTAATTTCATGGCTGCAGTTATCATCTGAAGTGAATTTGGAGCCCCCCAAAATAAAGTCTGCCACTGTTTCCCCATCTATTTGCCATGAAATGATAAGATCAGATGCCATGATCTTAGTTTTCTGAATGTTGAGCTTTAAGCCAACTTTTTCACTCTCCTCTTTCACTTTCAACAAGAGGCTCTTTAGCTCCTCTTCACTTTCTGCCATAAGGGTGGTGTTGTCTGCATATCTGAGGTTATTGATATTTCTCCCAGCAATCTTGATTCCAGCTTGTGCTTCATCCAGACCAGAGTTTCTCATGATGTACTTTGGATATAAGTTAAACAAACAGGTTGAAAATATACAGCCTTGACGTACTCCTTTCATGATTTGGAACCAGTCTGCTGTTCCATGTCCAGTTCTAACTGTTGCTTCCTGACCTGCATACAGATTTCTCAAAAGGCAGGTCAGGTGGTCTGGTATTCCCATCTCTTACAGAATTTTCCACAATTTATTGTGATCCACACAGTCAAAAGCTTTGGCATAGTCAACAAGGCAGAAATAGATGTTTTTTTTTCTGGAATTCTCTTGCTTTTTCGATGATCCATCAGATGTTGGCAATTGGATCTCTGGTTCCTCTGCCTTTTCTAAAGCCAACTTGAACATCTGAAAGTTCATGGTTCATGCATTGCTGAAGCCTGGCTTGGAGAATTTTGAGCATTACTTTACTAGCTTGTGAGATGAGTGCAATTGTGCAGTAGTTTGAGCATTCTTTGGCATTGCCTTTCTTTGAGATTGGAACGAAAACTGACCTTTTCCAGTCCTGTGGCCACTGCTGAGTTTTCTAGATTTGCTGACACATTCAGTGCCGCATTTTCACAGTATCATCTTTTAGGGTTTGAAATAGCTCAACTGGAATTCCATCACCTCCACCAGCTTTGTTTGTAGTGATGTTTCCTAAGGACCACTTGACTTCACATTCCAGGATGTCTGGCTCTAGGTGAGTGATCACACCATTGTGATTATCTGTGTCATGAAGATCTTTTTTTGTATAGTTCTTCTGTATATTCTTGCAACGTCTTCTTAAAATCTTCTGCTTCTGTTAGGTCCATACCATTTCTGTCCTTTACTGAGCCCATCTTTACATGAAATGTTCCATTGGTATTTTTAATTTTCTTGAAGAGATCTCTAGTCTTTCCCATTCTATTGTTTTCCTCTATTTCTTTGCACTGATCACTGAGGAAGGCTTCCTTATCTTTCCTTGCTATTCTTTGGAACTCTGCATTCAAATGGGTATAGCTTTCCTTTTCTCCTTTGCTTTCCACTTCTCTTCTTTTCACAGCTAGTTGTAAGACCTCCTCAGACAGCCATTTTGCTTTTTTACATTTCTTTTTTCTGGGGATGGTCTTGATCCCTGTATCCTGTACAATGTCACAAACCTTGGTCCATAGTCCATCAGGCACTCTGTCTATCATATCTAGTCCCTTAAATCTCTTTCTCACTTTCACTATATAATCATAAGGGATTTGATTTAGGTCTTACCTGACTGGTTTAGTGATTTTCCCTACTTTCTTCAATTTAAATCTGAATTTGGCAATAAGGGGTTCTTTATCTGAGCCACAGTCAGCTTCCAGTCTTGCTTTTGCTGCCTGTATAGAGCTTCTCCATCTTTGGCTGCAAAGAATATAATCAATCTGATTTTGGTATTGACCATCTGGTGATGTCCATGTGTAGAGTCTTCTCTTGTGTTGTTGGAAGAGGGTGTTTGCTATGACCAGTGTGTTCTCTTGGCAAAACCCTATTAGCCTTTGCCCTGCTTCATTCTGTACTCCAAGACCAAATTTGCCTGTTACTCCAGGTGTTTCTTGACTTCCTACTTTTGCATTCCAGTCCCTTAAAATGAAAAGGACATCTTTTTTTGGTGTTAATTCTAGAAGGTCTTGTAGATCTTCATACAACTGTTCAAATTCAGCTTCTTCAGCATTACTGGTAGGGGCATAGATGTGGATTACCATGATATTGAATGATTTGCCTTGGATATGATCAGAGATCATTCTGTCGTTTTTGAGACTGCATCCAAGTACTGCATTTTGGACTCTTTTGTTGACTGTGATGGCTACTCCATTTCTTCTAAGGGATTCTTACCCACAATAGTAGATATAATGGTAATCTGAGTTAAAGTCACCCTTTCCAGTCCATTGTAGTTTGCTGATTCCTAAAATGGTGATGTTCACTCTTGTCATCTCCTGCTTGAGCACTTCCAATTTGCCTTGATTAATGGAACTAACATTCCAGGTTCATATTCAGTATTGCTCTTTCCATCATCAGGCCTTGCTTCCATCACCAGTCACATTCACAACTGGGTGTTGTTTTTGTTTTGGCTCTGTCTCTTCATTCCTTCTGGAGTTATTTCTCCACTGATCTCCAGTAGCATGTATTGGGCACCTACCAACCTGGTGAGTTCATCTTTCAGTGTCCTATCTTTTTGCCTTTCCATACTGTTCAGTACTGTTCAGTTCCAGGAGACAGTACCACAGGATAAATGTTCCATAGGAGACAGATTCCACAATTAGAGTCTCAGTCCCATAAACTGCTCTCCCCTAATTCAGATGCCAATGGCAAGTCAAGGCTGTTAACTGTACTTTTGAATGAGGGCTGTAAATCAGAGGTTCCTGTGAACTCCACCTTGAGTTTGATTAATTCAGTAGAGCAGCTCAGGGGAATCAGGAAATCAGTTTGATTAGTTTATCTCAAAAAATGTCAAAGGGATATGAATCAACAACCCCATTAGATACATAGGTAAGGTTCTGAAGGAAGGATTTTCTGTCCTTATGGACTTGGGGACCTGGTATTAAGGCATGTGGATACATCTGGTAGAGCAACCTGAAAGCTCTCTGAACCCCTTTCTTTGGATCTTTATAGGAACTTCCTTACATAGATATTGCACCATTGATTAAATTATTGTCATTGGCATTGATTCAAATTCTAGCCCTTTTCTCTTCCCTGGAAACCAGTGGGTGGGACTGAATGTTTCAACCCTCTACTCAAGGTTGACTTTCCTGACAGCCAGATACCCTCCTCTTCTCCTTTTTGTTGTTGTTGTTCAGCTGCCCAGTTGTGTCCAACTCTTTGTGGCTCCATGGAGTGCACCAAGTCAGACTTCACATCAGGTGGAGCTTTAGCATCCTCTTCCCCTTAAGTCACCTTATTAACATAAACTCAGAGTTGAAAGGGACATGTTATAAATAACGAGATACACATGTTACCTTTATTGCTCTGAAGAACTAGGATAAGAAACCAATATTATAGCAAAAGACAAAGATGCCTCCCTTGCTCTTCTTGCTTAGAAAATTCCTAGGGCTTATGGAGCCTGTCAGCCAGGGACCGTGTATTAAGACCAAATGCATATGAGATATGCTTTCTTGGTGGCTCAGCTGTAAAGAATCTGTCTGTCAATGCAAAAAGTGCATCAGGAGATGTGTGTTTGATTCCTGGGTCGGGAAGATCCCCTGGATGAGGGCATGGCAAACCACCTCATTATTCTTGCCTAGAAAATTCACATGGGCAGAGAATCCTATGGACAGAGAATCCCTTGGACAAAGGATCCTCTTCCATAGGATCACACAGAGATGGACACACACAGCACACTCATACTCCTGTAAACATGTATACATGGTAGACACTGACACACCTGAATAACTCCCTAAATGACCAAAACTATCACTTTAAATACCATTTCCAGCTAAAGACAGACAGACACACACACACACACACACACACACACACACACACACACAAATGTTGGTGGTGGGGGACGGTTACCAGAAAATCACAGTAAACAATGTTATCCTGTTCTTGCATGAATACTAAGTGGCTTCGGTCGTGTCCAGCTTTGTGTGAACTGTGAATTGTAGCCCACCAGGCTCCTCTGTCAATGGGATTCTCCAGGCAAGAATACTGAAGTGGGTTGCCATTTCCTCCTCCAGGAGATCTTCCCAACCCAGAGACGGGACCTGCCTCTCTTAACGTCTCCTGCATTGGCAGGAGGGTTGTTTACCACTAGTGCCACCTAGGAAGCCCATCTTGTTATGCTTGTTATGCAGATTTAAATCTGCACTTTCTCCATTGTTAAGAATTTCTAGAGATTTGATCATTCTCCTATTCCTGGTACAGATAGGGAAACACCATCAGAAATGGAGATTTCCCTTATAAACATAAATGTTTCTTACAAAAGAGTAACTTCCACTCATTTTTCAGAGTTTTTTGTATATTTGCTGCTTCTTAGAATTTCCCAGTTCAAAACAACTTTATACAACAAAGGCCTATTTTGGGGGTGGTATATTCTGATTTTCAAGTCCAATACAGCAAAAAACTGAGCACATGCCCCAGATAACAGAGAGCTATGGGGTCAGGGGCTTCAGGTCAGAATCCCAAGGAGTGTATCTACAACGACTATGAAAGTAATCTTTGAGGCAAATCCTACATAAACATAGTGAAAGAAAAATTCAGTGAATGAAATCATCTATTGTTTTTCCATAACTTTAAGGATTCCTTTTATCATATTTTCCATGGATAATATACTGAAAGAACACAAATTCTGCCATATTGTAAAATAGAGCTCAGTTACTTGTTAGAATGTCTTCTGAAAAAGTTCACTTTCTCTCTACTCTGTGTCTAATAAAATAGAAAAGAAATCTACAAAGTTTTTCATATGATGTTACTGTGTAAAAACGGATACATTTCACAAAAGTGTTGTATAAATTATAAAATGTCCTTTTATCCTGTCCCTGATGTTGAAGTTAAAAGATGTTTACTCCTTGGAAGGAAAGTTATGACCATCCTAGATAGCATATTAAAAAGCAGAGACATTACTTTGCCAACAAAGTTCCATCTAGTCAAGGCTATGGTTTTTCCAGTAGTCAAGTATGGATGTGAGAGTTGGACTATAAAGAAAGCTGAGCGTTGAAGAAAAGACACTTTTGGAATGTCTCAAATGGACTTGCGTTTGAGTAAACGCTGGGAGTTGGTGATGGACAGGGAGGCCTGGCTAAGCGACTGAACTGAGCTGAATGCTACAGTATTACAAACCTCAGAGGAGAGAAAATCAATATTATCATAAAAAAATGTTGTATTAAAAATAGGGCAGTATTTTATGTATGAAATATTACTATTCCTCAGGTATACACATGTACAAAAAACCTTCAACATCAGTTCAGTTCAATTCAGTTGCTCAGTCATGTCCGACTCTTTACAACCCCATGGACGGCAGCACACCAGTCCTTCCTGTCCATCACCAACTCCCGGGTTTGCCCAAACTCATGTCCTTCGAGTCGGTGATGCCATCCAGCCATCTCATCCTCTGTCATCCCCTTCTCCTCCTGCCCCCAATCCCTCCCAGCATCAGGGTCTTTTCCAATGAGTCAACTCTTCTCATGAGGTTGCCAAAGTATTGGAGCTTCAGCATCAGTCCCTCTAATGAACACCCAGGACTGATCTCTTTTGGTATATACTAGTTGGTTCTCCTTGCAGTCCAAGGGACTCTCTAGAGTCTTCTCCAACACCACAGTTCAAAAGCACCATTTCTTTGGCCCTCAGCTATCTTTATTGCCCAACTCTCACATCCATACATGACTACTGGAAAAACCATAGCCTTGACTAGGTGGACCTTTGTTGGCAAAGTAATGTTTCTGCTTTTCAATATGCTGTCTAGGTTGGTCATAACTTTCCTTCCAAAGAGTAAGCATCTTTTAATTTCATGGCTGCCATCACAATCTCCAGTGATTTTGTAACCCAGAAAAATAAAGTCTGACCGTGTTTCCACTGTTTCCCCATCTATTTGCCATGAACTGATGGGACCAGATGCCATGATCTTAGTTTTCTGAATGTTGAGCTGTAAGCCAACTTTTTCACTCTCCTCCTTCACTTTTATCAAGAGGCTTTTTAGTTCCTCTTCACTTTCTGCCATAAGGGTGGTGTCATCTGCATATCTGAGGTTATTGATATTTCTCCCGACAATCTTGATTCCAGCTTGTGCTTCTTCCAGCCCAGCATTTCTCATGATGTACTCGACCTATAAGTTAAATAAGCAGGTGACAATATACAGCCTTGACATACCCCTTTTCCTATTTGGAACCAGTCTGTTGTTCCATGTCCAGTTCTAAATGTTGCTTCCTGACCTGTGTACAAGTTTCTCAAGAGACAGGTCAGATAGTCTGGTATTCCCATCTGTTTAAGAATTTTCCACAGTTTATTGTTATCCACACAGTCAAGGGCTTTGGCATAATCAATAAAGCAGAAATAGATGTTTTTCTGGAACTCTCTTGCTTTTTCTATGATCCGGCAGATGTTAGCAATTTGAACCTTTGGTTCCTCTGTCTTTTCTAAAACCAGCTTGAACATCTGTGTGGATGTAACTGGTGATAGAAGCAAGGCCTGATGATAGAAAGAGCAATATTGCATAGGAACCTGGAATGTTAGTTCCATTGATCAAGGCAAATTGGAAGTGGTCAAAGAGGAGATGGCAAGAATGAACATCGACATTGTAGGAATCAATGAACTACAATGGACTGGAATGGGTGACTTTAACTCAGATGACCATTATATCTACTATTGTGGGCAAGAATCCCTTAGAAGAAATGGCGTAGCCATCATAGTCAACAAAAGAGTCCGAAATGCAGTACTTGGATGCAGTCTCAAAAACGACAGAAAGATCTCTGTTCATATTCAAGGCAAATCATTCAATATCATGGTAATCCACGTTTATGCCCCAATCAGTAATGCTGAAGAAGCTGAAGTTGAATGGTTCTATGAAGACCTACAAGACCTTCTAGAATTAACACCAAAAAAAGATGTCCTTTTCATTATAGGGGGCTGGAATGCAAAAGTAGGAAGTCAAGAAACACCTGGAGTAACAGGCAAATTTGGTCTTGGAGTACAGAATGAAGCAGGGCAAAGGCTAATAGGGTTTTGCCAAGAGAACACACTGGTCATAGCAAACACCCTCTTCCAACAACACAAGAGAAGACTCTACACATGGACATCACCAGATGGTCAATACCAAAATCAGATTGATTATATTCTTTGCAGCCAAAGATGCAGCAAAAGCAAGCAGCAAAAGCAAGACTGGAAGCTGACTGTGGCTCAGATAAAGAACCCCTTATTGCCAAATTCAGATTTAAATGAAGAAAGTAGGGAAAACCACTAGACCATTCAGGTATGACCTAAATCAAATCCCTAATGATTATACATTGGAAGTGAGAAATAGTTTTAAGGGACTAGGTCTGGTAGACAGAGTACCTGATGAACTATGGATGTAAGTTCGTGACATTGTACAGGAGACAGGGATCAACACCATCCCCAAGAAAAAGAAATGCACAAAACCAGAATGGCTGTCTGAAGAGGCCTCACAAATAGATGTGAAAAGAAGAGAAGTAAAAAGCAAAGGAGAAAGGAAAGCTATACCCATTTGAATGCAGAGTTCCAAAGAATAGCAAGGAGAGATAAGAAAGCCTCCCTCAGCAATGATTGCAAAGAAATAGAGGAAAACAATAGAATGGGAAAGAGTAGAGATCTCTTCAAGAAAATTAGAGATACCAAGGGAACATTTCATGCAAGAATGTGCTTGATACAGGACAGAAATTGTATGGACCCAACAGAAGAGGAAGATATTAAGAAGAGGTGGCAAGAACACACAGAAGAAGTGTACAAAAACGATCTTCATGACCCACATAATCACGATGGTGTGATCACTCACCTAGAGCCAGACATCCTGGAATGTGAAGTCAAGTGGACCTTAGAAAGCATCACTATGACCAAAGCTAGTGGAGGTGATGGAATTCCAGTTGAGCTATTTCAAATCCTGAAAGATGATGCTGTGAAAGTGCTGTACTCAATATGCCAGTAAATTTGGAAAACTCAGCAGTGGCCACAGGACTGGAAAAGGTCAGTTTTCATCCCATTCCCAAAGAAAGGCAATGCCAAAGAATGCTTGAACCTAGCATTAACAGGATATAGCTTTCAAATATGTTTCAGTCATTATGATGGGATATTCTATTTTTAATTGTGTCTCAGATCAATTGAAATTTTGTTTCACTGCTTGAATACCTCTATTTATCCTGAATAAATCTAGGAGATTTTATTTGCTAAGAAAATTTGGGGGATAAAATTATCAAAGTTTCCAACCATGTGCAGGTTGGAAAAGCTTTTCCAGACATGAGCCAGAATGAGAGGAAAATAAAATTTGTTAGAGTAGGAGACACTGTTAGAAAAGCAGGCCGCTTTCGCAGGCCAGTAGCCAAATTTTTGTAGCCTCAAGACAGAGAAATTCCCTGCTGTAATCTTGGCATTAAGTGATTGGTTAGGATGTTACTGGGTGGGTATTTTACCTAATATAGGATTAGGGAACTGGGCTGTTTGGACACAGAGGCTCATGGCAACAGCTGCTATGGGACTTGGGCAGTTCCAGAGATATTTATCCTGGGCCCATGGTACAGGGCTCCACACTGGTGACCTTGGTATAGTGGTTCACAAAAGGGACAGATTTATTTACCCCCTGATTGACAATCTGAGTTATAATTTCTCAGATAAATTTTTTCAGTCTCAATTCAACAATGCCAGTCAGTGAAGAAATCAACACAAGTAGTTGGACTGAATTTTCACTGTTGATTTCAGTAAAAATAAGACACTCTATATTTATTGCATCTATTGAATATCCATTGAATTTAAAACTAGTATTTTGTCATTTTTGTTATATTGTGATTTATGGAAAAAACAGAAGAAGAAAATAAAAGTGAAAGTGAAATTTGCTTTGGAAAATGAGCTAAACCATATCTTTAATGTAAAAAATGATATTGAGAAATTCAGAAACCAAATGATTGTTATGGTTGTTGACCTAAAGCACATAGACTGACTGCTAAGTATTTCTTCAGCACTGATGGGTTTATTAAAAATCAGCAGAGGATTGAAATTCAAGCTCAGCAGTCATGGTGAGCCATGTGTATGTTCTCACACATCAGTAGAAGCATTCTTTTATGGAAGAGAAAGGGAAGACAGGAGGGTTATAGTAAACAGTGAGTCCATGGCTCTTCATTGGCTGAGTTTTATGTCAGAAAAGAAGAGTTTTTCCTCTACCTGTTGGACTCAACTGTCATGGGAGGGCATGAGAACTCCTTCTCTGGCCTTACAACTTTATTTTAACTTTCTGTTTATTAATTTTTATAAAACCGAACAAAACTAAAGATATATTTTCTTACTCATTTATACAATACATTTATACATTTATACAATAAGATAAGCTGGGGTCTCCATATTAGAAATTGTAAGTTGCTTAATATCACTTATATTAAAAATAAATGGCAGTTCATTTGGATGAAAGCTTCCCTGGTGGCTCAGATGGTACAGCGTCTGCCTGCAGTGCAGAAGACAGGGGTTCAATCCCTGGGTTGGGAAGATACCCTAGAGAAGGAAATGGCAACACCTTCCAGCACTCTTGCCTGGAAAATTGCATGGATCGAGGAGCCTAGCCGACTACAGTCCATGGGGTCACAAAGAGTCAGACACGACCGAGCGACTTCACTTTCTTTTTTTTTTTTTTTTCATTTGGATGAAACCTTTTATACTAAAAGAGAGTTTTTGCTTGAATTGGATGTAAGAGTGTTGTATCTCCAAATAAATTTTTCCTCACACAAAGCATAATTACAAATTGTTAAAAAAATCAAGAGTATAAAACATTAGTACATTATTTTGAAATTTTGTGAGGAAAAGACAATATTTTATTTATGAAATATTTCTTCTTGCTTATTAATATTTGAATTACAGAAAAAATAGCATTCATAAATTTTAGAATCTGATTCTATATATTCAGCATTAATTATCCTTGTAAATACCATATGATGTTTGAATACCTTCAATATATCCACAAATAATCATTTATAATTTTATTAAAGATGTTAAAGACAGGTGCCTAACCTATATTCTGGAAATTTCATTGATGTTTGTATAATTCTGTTGGCAAAGATTACGTTTTATCATCTTCTGTAGCTTCCCCTCATTAATTATTTTTCTGTGCTATGAATTCTTACATAGATATGAATAAAGTACTTTCCACATGATAGTCTTTAACATAATGAAGATGCCTATAAGAAATTCCTACTTTGTTCCACTTTTCGAGCCATGCTACATGGCTTTTGGAGAAGGAATTGTCAACCCACTCTAGTGTACTTGCCTGAGAATTCTGTGGACAGGAGAGCCTGGTGGGCTACAGTCCATGAGGTTGCAAAGAGTTGGACATGACTAAATGACTAACACACACACACACACAAAGTATTTTTATTTGCTTATTTGGCTGTATGGGCTTCCCTGGTGGCTCAGATGATAAAGCATCTGCCTGCAATGTGAGAGACCCAGGTTTGATCCGTGGGTCGGGAAGATCCCCTGGAGAAGGAAATGGCAATCCACTCCAGTACTCTTGCCTGGAAAATCCCATGGATGGAGGAGCCTGATACAGTCTATGTGGTTCCTGTGGTCGCAAACAGTCAGACACGACTGAGCAACTTTACTTTCACATGGTTTTAGTTTTTATTTTGTCTTATATTTATTTTCATTTTTACTTCTTATGATCTTTTAGAAATGTGCTTAATAGAAAATTTAAGGGAGAAGGAATAGATTGGGAGTTTGGGATTGACATGTACACTCTGCAGTATTTGAAACAGATAAACAAAAAGGAGATGCTACAAAAAAAAAAAAAAAAAGTTGAATTTGGTTTTCTAAGTCAAGAGAACTTACACTTGTGTAAGTGTCCCTAAGCTCCATAAACTACCTGAAATTATATGCAAGCTACTTTTTTCATGAACATTTCTTCTGCTGATGAAGTAATTTTCACCAGATTCCAGAAATGTCATAAATTTTACTAATTTATGCCAGTAATTCACAGTCTTTTAGATATATTAATAGAAAAGAACAACAGGCAGTGTGAGCCTACTTGCTTACTTGGATTTCACATTAACAACAGAATATGCATTTTTTAAATAAAATTAAACTCTCTAAAATTTTATATGCATAAATAATGTTTTTGGCATATTATTTATTTGCATATTTGTCTGCTTGCTAAAATTTATTTGCAACCCAAAATCAATATCCGTGGCACTTTCACAGCATGTCATTCATGCACTTGTGCACAGCAATGAAAATTTGTGTCACCCGATATGCAGGTTCCCAGCTGAGGGTGATGAAGGTGATGCTCTTCCTTCTTATTTAAGCTCTCACGCTGTAAACAAGTGGCCTTTTCATGGTCTACTTAATGCTGGGCTTGTCATATTTTTGTGGTTTTTTTCATTGTTGTTGGCAGTATCAGTTTTAGAAACAACCCCCAAACATCGTGCTGTAGTATCTTCTAATGTTCGTAATGAAAAGCATGCTGTGAAGGACTTAGAATAAAATATTTGTTAGATTAGCTTTATTCAGGCATGAGTTATAGTGTTGTTACTTTAATGTTAAAAAATCAGTAATACTTTAATGATTTTTTGTGATTCTAATGACAGTCAATAATATACTATATGATGATAGTCAATAAAAGCATAATCCATCTTTAAGCAGAAGCACATCTAAAACAAGGCAATATATTGATCAGTGGATGGAAATGTAACTGTAAGCTCACAGAAACCTAACTCATCTATAGTTTATCTAGGAGCAATTGTTTGATAATACCTAAATCAGTGTTTCCAGCAACTTTATATAACATGACTACCTATCAACATAAATAGCAAGAATTCAATGTATAAGCATTTATTTTTTAAAACAAAATAATCTTAAAAATTTATCACACAAATTTATCATTTTTTTTTCAGATTGCTGTTTTGAAATGAAGTGTTAAATCTTGACATTATCCTATTAGATTTTACCCCATTCTTTCAGTCTATCAGAAATCTTTTAGTACAGAGTTATAACTTTTTGTTTTATTCAACTAATTAAAACTTTATCTAAGCATGATAACCATATTTTCTGGTACTGTCTAAAATGGTATCATTAAGAATATAATCAGGATGGCAGAGGAGTAGTTGGACAAGGAGTACATCTCTCTCCACAAATACTCCACTTTGGACACAGAAGTGCATGATAACACCAGCTGAGAGTGGACAGGAGTACCTGCCCAGTGGAAAAGAATATATCAAACCACACAAAACTCAGTAGGATGAAGGAACATGGGGGAAAAACAGGAGTGTTAGTAGGACTGGACCTGCCCTCGGTGGGTGGGGGAACTGAAGCAGGGGTCCGATCCCCACATCAGGGCAATTGTCTGAGTCAGAGGAGAAACATTTAAGGTTGAGAGTGACAGAGCTGATCTGTGGCAGCCTAAATGAAGTGAGAATCAGACAGTCCTTGCTGCAGTCATACATACCCCAGGCAGGGACGCAGGTCCCCTAGAAAGTGCAAGGATTGGGAGCTGGTGTTTAGAGGTTGTGGACCAATCCAAGGGTGGGGGCTGCTGTTGACTGCAGAGAGATGTATCGAGGGGATGTGAGGGAGGAGATTGTGGTGAGAAGTGCCTGTGGAGGAACACCAGCAGCCATGGAAACAAGGCGACACGACACTGCTGAGTCACCTGTAGGGGGTGGAACCATCACCCCAGCCTCTCTCCCCCGACATGCCAGCGTTGGCAGCTGAACAGTGGAGAGGCTGGCCCATCAAACGCCTGATGCCCTGAACTACAGAGTAGGGCCCCACCCAGGGTGCCCTTTAAGTGCCTGATGTGCTGATCTGCAGAGTAGGACCCCAGGCCAGGGGGCCCCTCTATGTGCCTGACATGCCCAACAACAGAGAAGGACCCCAGGCAAGGGAGCCCTCTAAGTGCCTGAACGGGAGGAGCTACAGAGAAAGACTGGCCAAAGAGGCTTTCTGATCGCCAGCTACAAGAGCCTTGAAGAAAGACTCTGATGGGGCCATACCTCCTGGGGTGGAGGCAGTCTGTGTCCTTGAACACTTGCTGCCACTTGGGTCCTCGCAAGCCAAGCAGCTGTACCACCTTCATACTCAGCCCTCACTGGGGCAGAGCTGCCACAGGAAAAAAAGAAAAACAAAAAGCTTTGCGTCTATGCGCGCTGGGTCGCTTCAGTTGTGTCCAACTCTTTGCGACCTTGTGGCCTGCCAGGCTTCCTATCAGGGGGGTTCTCCAGGCAGGAATACTGGAGTGTATTGGCCAATACTGGTCGCCATACCCTTCTAGAGCACTGTATTTCCTGCTGCCCTGGCCGCGAACTCCCCTGAGTACCTGGCGCTGCCAGAACCCCTGCGACCCAAGCAGCAGCCCCACCTCCACACCTGCCCTCACGGGGCAAACCCAAGGCCTCCAGGGCAGCCTCAGGAGCAAACCCCAGTGGACGGCCCACATACAGAGGAGGAAATACAACCACCATTGAAACCCAGGGCAGTGTGGTAAGGAAGAAGACCCAAACCCTCCCACCAGCTGTGCAAGCTGCAGAATAAATCCACACGATCAACTAGGCAGACTCTGTGTCTATGGAATCTATGAAAGGTCATTGAGAGCTCCCAGAAAAGAAAACGCCCTAGTTCTCACAGCTGAGGACACTGGAGGCAAGAACACACAGGAGTAGGACCAGATGAGAATCTGAGCTGCCCCCACAGCGGGTCCAGAGACCAGCACAGTGCTGGAGGGTGTCCTCGGGAGGAGAGGTGGACTGTGACTCCCAGCGAGGGAAAGGACTCTTGACAGAAATGACTCAAGAAAAACGTTATTTTCAAGTTTTGACTCGCTCTGTAGATTCTATTGGATTTATTTTTTTCTTTTTCTGTTTCCTTTTATTCCCCTCTTTTGTTGTAGTAGTCAATTCTATTGACATGATGAAATCTAATTAAGCTTTGAACTTTTTTCTTTTCTTTCTTCTTCTTATTTTTTTTTTTTTTTCTTTTTAGTTACACTTTTCATTGTTGCTATAAACCTCTTCCTCTCTGTTAGGCTTTTGCAGTTCTGTGGAATTTTCCTTTCTTCTTTTTTTCATTCTTCCTCCTTTTTTTTCCCTTTTCTCTCTTTTTTACTAAATTTTAATTTTAAACCTATTATTATTTTTTCTACACTTATTCCTTCATTTGCTTTTCCTACTGTACTTTTCCCCTTGCAGTTAATTTTCAATGTATATAAGTCTTCTTTATCTAACTCCGTTTAACTTTGCATATCTATGCTTTCTTTCCTTTCCTCTCAACTTATTTTTGTTAGTTTTGTTTTCATTGCTTTATTCCCCATTTGGTACCTTACTTTACTTTTGTTTTCCAGTTTGTGCTTTAGTTAGTTTTGTTCTTAACTGGTAGATATAATTTTTGATTTCCTTTGATCACTGGGTCAATCTACTGTACTTTATTTTTTGTTGGACTATTTTGATTTTGCTTATGGGTGCATATATATATATATATGTATATGCCATTACTTTAATTATTATTTGCCTGATTTTATAACTGCTGTTTCTCTGGGGTTCCTTTTTGGTTTCTCAGTTTTGGGTATTTGTTTTAATCTCACTTAATGGCATAACATACCACTTGTGGAATCTTTGTTCCTGGCCAGAGATCAAGCCCTGAGCCTTTGGAGTGGGAGCACCAACTCCAAGACTCTAGACTACCAGAGAACTAACCCTAGGGAGTATCAAGCAGTAAGAACTCACACAAACGAAACTACTTGAATACAAGACCCAGCATCACCAACCACGTAGCACCCTGCACAGGACGCCTCATCTAAACAACAAACAGAACAAAAACACAAACACATACATCATCAGACAGGATTGCCACACAACTCAGCCTTGCTCATAAGAGGAAAACAGAGGAAGACAAAAAGCAGCACAAATGTTACCTTATATGAAGCTTACACAGTCCACTGGATGAAACTTAGCGGGGCAGAAACCAAAAAGAAGAAATAATTCAATCTTTAAGCCTGGGAAAAAGAGACCTTAAACACAATAAGTTTAAAGAAAGAAAATGAAAAGGCAGAGAAATACTACACAAATGAATGAATAAACTAGAAACACAGAAGTCCAAAAAAAAAAAAAAAAGAAGAAGAAGAAGAAAAAGAGGACATAGGCAAGCTCCCTGAAAAAAAAAAATTCAGAATAATGATGTAAAGATGATCAAAAACATAAACAAAATGGAGAAAATGCAAGAATCAAATAACAAAGACCTAGGAGAATTAAAGAAGACATACATACAGAGACAACACAATTATTGAAATTAAAAATACTCTAGAAGGAATCAATAGCAGAATATATGAAGAAGAACAAATTAGTGAGCTGGAAGATAAAATGGTGGGAATAGCTTCTGAAGAGCAGAATAAAGTAAAAAAAAAGAAAGAACTAAGGATATTCTTAAAGACCTCTAGGACAATATCAAAGGCAACAACATTTGAATTATAGGGGTCCCAGAAAAAGAAGAGGAAGAGGAAGGGTAAGAGAAAACTTTTGAAGAGATTATAGTTGAAAACTTTCCAAACATGGAAAAGGAAATCGTCAATAAAGTCCATGAGATGCAAAGATTCCCATACAGGATAAACCCAAGGAGAAACACACCAAGACACATACTAATCAAATGAATAAAGATTAAACACAAAGAAAGAATATTGAAAGCAGCAATGGAAAAGCAACAAGTAACATTCAAGGGAAATCCCATACGTTTAACAGCTGATCTTTCAGCAGAAACTCTATTCAGAACTAAAGCTCTCATTGTAGATGACATGATACTGTACGCAGAAAATCCTAAAGACAGTATCAGAATATTAGTAAAGCTAATTAGTCAATTTAGCAACATTACAGATTATAAAATCAACAGACAGAAATCACTTACATTTACTAACAATAAAAAATCAGAAAGAGAAACTAAGAAATTGATCCCATTCACCAATGCAACAAAAAGAATTAAATATCTAGGAATAAACTAACCTAAGGAGACAAAAGAACTGTACACAGACAATTATAAGACACTGATGAAAGAAATCAAAGGTGACATAAACAGATGGAGAGATATTCCATGTTCCTGGGTAGGAAGAATCATTATTGTGAAAATGACTATACAGCCAAATGCAACCTACATATTCAATGTTATTCCTATCAAATTACCAATGGCATTATTCACAGAACTAGAATCAAAATTTTCACAATTCATATGGAAACAGAAAAGACCCCAAGTAGTCAAAACAGTCTTGAGAAAGAAGAATGGAGCTTAAGGAATCAATCTTCCTGACTTCAGAATATATGACAAAGCTACAGTCATCAAGACAGTGTAGTACTGGCACAAAGGCAGAAATATTGACCAATGGAACAAGATAGAAAGCCCAGAAATAGACTCATGCATCTATTGGTACCTTATTTTTGACAGAGGAGGCAAGAATATACAATGGGACAGAGACAACCTCTTTGCTAAATGGTGCTGGAAAAATTGCACAATTACATGTAAGAGAATGAAATTTCCTATCATCATATACACAAAGATAACTCAAAATGGATTAAAGACCTAAATATAAGAAAAGAAACTATAAAACTTTTAGGGGAAAACATAGGCAGAACACTCCATGAGATAGATCAAAGCAAGATCCTCTATGGCCCACCTCCTGGAGTAATGGAAATAAAAACAAATTAAACAAGTGGAACCTGATTAAACTTAAAAGTTTTTGCACAGCAAAGGAATCTATAAGCAAGGTGAAAAGACAACCCTCAGAATGGGAGAAAATAATAACAAATGAAACAACTGACAAAGGATTAATTTCCAAAATATACAAGCAACTCATACAACTCAATGCCAGAAAACAAACAGTCTGATCAAAAAGTGGGATAAAGACCTAAACAGACATTTCTCCAAAGAAGACCTATGGATGGCTAACACGCACATGCAAATATGCTCGACATCACTCATTATTAGAGAAATGCAAATCAAAACTACAATGAGATATCACCTCACATCTTTCAGAATGGCCATCATCAAAAGTCTACAAACAATAAATGCTAGAGAGGGTGTGGAGAAAAGGGAACACTCTTGCACTGTTGGTGGGAATGTAAACTGATATGGCCACTATGGAAGACAGTATGGAGATTCCTTAAAAAACTAGGAATAAAACCACCATATGATCCAGCAATCCCACTCCTAGACATGTACCCTGAGGAAACCAAAATTGAAAAAGACACATGTATCCTATTGTTCATAGCAGCACTATTTACAATAGCTAGAACATGGAAGCAAACTAGATATCCATCGACAGATGAATGGATAAAGAAGTTGTGGTGCATGCACACAATGGATTATTACTCAGTCATATACAGGAATACATTTGAGTCAGTTCTAATGAGGTAGATGAACCTAGAGCCTAATATACAGAGTGTAGTGAGTCAGAAAGAGAAAGATAAATATTGTATTCTAATGCATATATATGGAATCTAGACAGATGGTATTGAAGAATTTATTTACAGAGCAACAGAGGAGAAACAGACATAGAGAATAGATTTATGGACATGAAAAGAGAGGAGGAGAGGGTGACATGTATGGATTGAGTAACATGGAAATTTACATTACCATATGTAAAATAGATAACCAAAAGGAATTTTCTGTATGACTCAGGAAACTCAAACAGGGGCTCTGTAACAACCTAGAGGGATGGGATAAGGAGGGAGATGGGAGAGGGGTTCAAAGCGGATGGGATATATGTATACCTCTGGCTGATTCATGTTTAGGTTTGACAGAAAACAACAAGATTTTGTAAAGCAATTATCCTTCAATTAAAAAATTAAAAAATATAGTTTGAGGAAAATTAAAATTATTTAATTGCACAATATGTTGAAATTTTGTTTTGAAGTATCTTCCCACTTACTTGAAGATATAAAGATGAATAAAATCAGTTGTTCTATTTACCAATGAACTTGCAGTCAGGTTGAAAGAACAGAGAATAATGAGATGAGGTATTGTTTAATGGAAGAAGAAAGCACATTTAGAGTTGGAAAACTGAAGTTCAAGTTCAAGTTCTGTATGTTCTGGTCAAATTGATTAATGTTTGGGAGCTTTAGGTTCCTTAGCTATAAGATAAATGCAATAATATCTGACTAACATAGTCACTTCCTTGATAGCTCAGTTGGTAAAGAATCCACCTTCAGTGTAGGAGACCCCGGGTTGATTCCTGGGTTGGGAAGATCCACTGGAGAAGGGATAGGCTACCTACTCCAGTATTCTTGATCTTCTCTTGTGCTCAGCTGGTAAAGAACCCATCTGCAATGTGGGAGACATGGGTTTGATCCCTGGATTGGGAAGATCCCTTGGAGAAGGGAAAGTCTGCCCACTTCAGTATTCTGGCCTGGAGAATTCCAAGGACTATATAGTCCATGGGTTCGCAAAGAGTCGGACACAATTGAGCGACTTTCCCTTTCAACATACCCACAGTCAGCATAAAATGATCTTATATATGAAAAAACAGCTTATATAGTACTAGCAAAATTTACAACTGCTTTAGCTTTAAAAAATTCAAGTTCAGTAGGATTTACTACATAAAAAAATAGCATAACTTTTTATAATTAATATGCAGTTTTGTTTTAATTTCAGATGGCTTATGTCTGCTTTGATAATTATAAATGTCTGCATCTGTGATGTTCTTATCATTGGGAATAACATAGGAGGTATTTCTATAAAGGATAGGAAAGTGGTAAAATAGTTTATTGAAAACAGCCTCATTTTGAACATTATAGATGTGATATAGGTCTTTGTTAATAACATTGTAGCCTCTAAAGATATATAATAGATTTTTAATTATATGAAGATAAATCTAAGAAATGTATATGATGGACTGAAATTGGAAGACGCAGAACCATGGAAGAAAAACTATTTATGATTTCAAGGATAAGGTAAATTCAGGAGGAGTTAAGATAGTGTTTTCTTGAATGAAAATAAATTTTTAAAGGAATACAGAGAAGAATTTCTGTTTCATAAATTTTTTTGTTTTCAAATATAGAACTAATGTGCATTTTAACAACTGAAATACAATACATACAAAATGTAAAGTACAAAGTTAATTTTCTCTGTTACTCTTTCTTCAAAACATACACATAAATACAAAAATACTTTCTATTGTATCCTTTAGGTAATCGAATTTTAACTTTCTGATGTGTATTTTTGAACTCTGTTATCTCTACTTGAGTAAAAATATGCACGCTTGTGTTTCCAAATATTAAAGCTTATTTTTTTTTTCCAAAAGAGAATTATACTATATGTGTTGGTGGTTTAGATTGCTTCTTTAAAATGTGGCAATTGACTTGGTTACTGATGAGATAAGAGAAGAAAAAAAAAAAAAGGATAATAGAAATTTCCACCATAAATAACTAAACAGTAGATCCTTACAAGGAGTAGGAAAGGTGGGACAAAGAAGCACTATTGGTAGGAAGGGGTAAACAACTGAAATATCATTTCAGTATATATACTGAAATTGAGTTCAGTTAATGTAATAAATAAGATTAGTTTCTTCACAACAAATGAACATTACTATTTTTATTTGTAGGAATATCACACATGCTTTTCTTCTTTTGCATATTTTATCTTATAGCTATCTATTCATTACATAATTCATACAAATATTTTATACTTTATTTTCCTCATTTTTATTTTCCTTAAAATGGCATAATAATGGGTTAAGAAGAGAAACTCCTAGGGAGCATCAAGGACATCAGTCCATATTATAATATGCTTTCATTTAATTAATTATTAATAGTAGTTTAATAAAACTCAATGTCTGCCACATAGCAGATGCTTCATGTGTGCTATGAATGACTGAATGGATGGATCAGTGAATTAAAGCAGCAGGCTGGGAATTCACGGGCAATGCAAGAAGAGGGACAAGAGCGGGGACACCGAGCAACAGAGCTTTGCTGTCCTTTCCCCGCAAAGGTAATGCGAGTTTCATCCGGCTAAAAAGTCATAGCAGACTTTCTTATCTCAGGTGTATATTTCCCATTAAGAAGCAATACACTATGTAGCAATTGTGGCTATAACTGAAAAAGGCATTTTAGCTCATTTTAAATCAAACTTTGTTTGGTCTAAACTATAATATAACAATCTTCAATTCAAATTTCTATTGGGTTTTGACACACACAAGTGTCATAGTTACTGGATACTTACACAAAAATGGCAACTTTTTTTTTTTTACTTGAAAAAGAAACACTGATTTTTAATTTGTTATTATATTTGTAATTGCATACTTCTCCAACTACACTGATCGAGACCATATGTGAATTTAATAATAAAGATAATATTAATTTCTCAAACTATTTGAAAATTATATAAAATGACTAGTAAAAGTGAGGAAAAGTAAAAAAATTATATATTATATATTTTTATATATACATATTTATATTTATACATATATATATATTTATACATATACATATTTATATATATATATTTTATATAATATATATATATATATATATATATATATATATATATATATAATGTCCAAGTATTTGGAAATTTTGTAGTCTATAGTGTGGTAAACCATCTACTTGTTACAGGTGTTTAGACATCTTTGTATCTGCAGTTTAGGCATCAAGATTAATTGGAATATTTGTTGAATTTATAATATATGTTTTTGTTTATAAGACTCTAAGAACTCCTATGGGCTTAAATAGAATCTGTTTGGCTACTAGACATTATTATGTTTTAGTAATGTTATTAAAGAATAACAAAAGGGAAAGAGTAATTCATGCATTTTTATCTGAATTGTTCTAAGCTGTTTGGCACATATGTCGCAGAATCATAAAGAAGGAAACTAACATTTCTGATGGAGATATGAATCACATCACACAATATCTTCACTTCAAATACTTATAATCAAAAGAAAAGTAGAAGGACATAGATGATATGACCGGGACATCTAAAAGCTATGCTTTAAAATTGGTGAATTTTATTTGGATACAGATATTTAGTCAATCATGTATCTCCGGGGTTTCTCAGTTCTTGCTAACAAAGAGATACAATTATGTGTCACATTTCATATTTATTACAATACAAAAGTTATATATGCCATAATTTGAATGAATAATTCCAAACATTTCCCAAAGTATAAAAATGCTTAAGACTAAGTCATAGTGATCTATTAATATATACTTCACTTGAATAATAAAAATATACTGCCTATGCAATAATTAGTTATCAAAAGAAGAACAATAACCTTCACTCTTCACTTGAAACTATCACAACATTGTTAACTGAATGTACCTGATGTGAAACGAAAAGTTTAAAAAATTAGAAAAGAGGAACAATAAGAAGACTGAGAGGAAAAATAAACTAGAAATGTTGAAAATTATTTCTGCACAAAAGCCAGCATGCAAATGTTTCTAGCAACATCATTCATAATAGCAACATCATTTTGCCTATTGGAAACAAACAATTTCACTATTTGCCTATTGGAAACAAGCCTTCAACTGATGAATGAATATCCTCCAAATTATGAATGGATGAAAATGTCTGTATATATACAAGAGAATATTTTTCACATATGACAAAGAATGCAGTATTGACACAAGCTACAACACAGATGAATTTTGAGAACGTTATTACAAGTGAAAGGAACCAGTCACAAAGACAATATTTCAGTTAAATAAGTTATTCACACTAGGAAATATATTTTGTTGTTCAGTCACTAAGTTGTATCCAACTCTTTGCCAAGCCATGGACTGCAGTATGTGAGCATTCCCTGTCCCTCACTATTTCCCAGAGTTTGCTCAAACTCATGTTCATTGAGTAGGTTATGCTATCCAACTATCCCATCCTCTGGTGACCCCTTCTGTTTCTGCCCTCAATCTTTCCAAGCATCAAGGTCTTTTCCAATGAGTTAGCTCTTCTCATCAGGTGGCCAAATTATTGGCCGAATTTGATCTCCTTGCAGTCCAAGGGATTCTCAAGGGCCTTCTCTAGCACCACACTTCAAAAGCACCAATTCTTGGGCACTCAGCCTTCTCTATGGTCCAAATCTTACATCATTTCATGACTACTGGAAAAAACATAACTTTGCTTATATGGAACTTTGTTGGCAAAGGTGTTTCTCTACTTTTTAATATGCCATCTACGTTTGTCATAGCTTTTATTCCAAGGAGCAAGCATCTGTTAATTTATAAACCTAAAGAAAGTATAGGAGAAGGGAAGGGCAAACCACATCAGTATTCTTGCCTTGAGAACCTCATGAACAGTATGAAAAGGCAAAAAGATAGGACACTGAAAGATGAACTCCCCAGGTTGGTAGGCCCCCAATATGCTATTGGAGATCAGCGGAGAAATAACTTCAGAAAGAATGAAGGGATGGAGCCAAAGCAAAAACGACACCCAGTTGTGGATGAGACTGGTGATAGAAGAAAGAGTCGATGCTGTAAAGAGCAATATAGCATAGGGACCTGGAATATTAGGTCCATGATTCAAGGCAAATTGGAAGTGGTCAAACAGGAGATGGCAAGAGCGAACATCGACATTCTAGCAATCAGCAAAATAAGATGGAGTGGAATGGGTGAATTTAAATCAGATGACCATTATATCTGCTACTGTGGGCAGGAATCCCTTCAAAGAAATGGAGTAGCCATCATAGTCAACAAAAGAGTCTGAAAGTCAGTACTTGGAAGCAATCTCAAAAAAGACAGAATGATCTCTGTCTGTTCATTTCCAAGGCAAACCATTCAATATCATATAATCCAAGCTGATGCCCCGACCATTAATGCTGAAGAAGCTGAAGTTGAACAGTTCTATGAAGACCTACAAGACCTTCTAGAACCAAAATGCAAAAAAGATGCCCTTTTCTTTATAGGGGACTGGAATGCAAAAGTAGGAAGTCAAGAAACACCTGGAGTAACAGGCAAACTTGGCCTTGGAGTACAGAATGAAGCAGGGCAAAGGCTAATAGAGTTCTGCCAAGAGAATGCACTGGTCATAGCAAACACCCTCTTCCAACAACACAAGAGAAAACTACACATGGACATCACCAGATGGTCAACACCAAAATCAGATTGATTATATTCTTTGCAGCCAAAAATGGAGAAGCTCTATACAGTCAGCAAAAACAAGACCAGGAGCTGACTGTGGCTCATATCATGAACTTCTTATTGCCAAATTCAGACTGAAATTGAAGAAAGTGGAAAAAAATCACTAAACCAGTCAGGTAAGACCTAAATCAAATCCCTTATGACTATACAGTGGAAGTGAGAAATAGATTTAAGGGACTAGATCTGATAGACAGAGTGCTTGATGAGCTATGGATGAAGGTTCATGACATTGTACAGGAGACAGGAATCAAGACAATCCCCAAGAAAAAGAAATGCAAGAAACCAAAATGGCTGTCTCAGGAGGCCTTACAAATAGCTGTGAAAAGAAGGGAAGTGAAAAGCAAAGGAAAGATATACCCATTTGAATGAAGAGTTCCAAAGAAAAGCAAGGAGCAATAAGAAAGCCTTACTCAGAGATCACTGCAAAGAAATAGAGGAAAACAACAGAATGGGAAAGACTAGAGATCTCTTCAAGAGAATTAGAGATACCAAGGGGACATTTCATGCTAAGACAGGCTCAATAAAGGACAGAAATGGTAGGGACCTAACAGAAGCAGAAGATGTTAAGAAGAGGTGGCAAGAATACACAGAAGAACTGTACAAAAAAGATTCTCACGACCCAGATAATCATGATGGTGTGATCATTCACCTAGAGCCAGACATCCTGGAATGTGAAGTCAAGAGGGCCTTAGGAAGCATCACTATGAATAAAGGTAATGGAGGTGATGGAATTTCAGTTGAGCTATTTCAAATCCTGAAAGATGATGCTGTGAAAGTACTGCACTCAATATGTCAGCAAATTTGGAAAACCCAGCAGTGGCCACAGGACTGGAAAAGGTCAGTTTTCATTCCAATCCCAAAGAAAGGCAATGTCAAAGAATGCTCAAACTACCGCACAATTGCACACTCATATCACACGCTAGTAAAGTGATGTTTAAAGTTCTCCAAGCCAGGCTTCAGCAATACGTGAACTGTGAACTTCCAGATGTTCAAGCTGGCTTTAGAAAAGGCAGAGGATCCAGAGATCCAACTGCCAACTTTTGCTGGATCATCAAAATGCAAGAGAGTTCTGGGGGAAAAAGACATATATTTCTATTTTATTGACTATGCCAAAGCCTTTGACTGTGTGGATCGCATTAAAGTGTGGAAAATTCTGAAAGAGATGGACCATCTGACCTGCTTCTTGAGAAACCTGTATGCGAGTCAGGAAGCACAGTTGGAACTGAATATGGAACAACAGACTGGTTCCAAATAGGAAAAGGAGTATGTCAAGGCTGTATATTGTCACCCTACTTATCTAACTTATATGCAGAGTACCTCAGGAGATGTACTGGGCTGGAGGAAGCACAAGCTAGAAATAAGATTGCTGGGAGAAATATTAATAACCTCAGATATGCAGATGACACCACTCTTATGGCAGAAAGTGAAAGAAGAACTAAAGAGTCTCTTGATGAAAGTGAAAGAGGAGCATGAAAAAGTTGGCTTAAAGCTCAATGTTCAGAAAATTAAGATCATGGCATCTGGTCCCATCACTTCATGGCAAATAGATAGGGAAACAGTGTCTGACTTTATTTTGGGGGGCTCCAAAATCACTGGAGATGGTTATTGCAGCCATGAAACTAAAAGATGCTTACTCCTTGGAAGGAAAGTATGACCAATCTAGATAACATATTAAAAAGCAGAGACATTACTTTGTCAACACAGGTCCATCTAATCAAGGCTATGGTTTTTCCAGTGGTTATGTATGAATGTGAAAGTTGTACTATAAAGAAAGCTGAGGGCCGAAGAATTGATGCTTTTGAACTGTGGTGTTGGAGAAGACTCTTGAGAGCCCCTTGGACTGCAAAGAGATCCAATCTGTCCATCCTAAAGGAGACCATTCCTGGGTGTTCTTTTGAAGGACTGATGCTGAGGCTGAAACTCCAGTACTTTGGCCACCCGATGTGAAGAGCTGACCCTTTGGAAAAGACCCTGATGCTGGGAGGGATTGGGGGCAGGAGGGGAAGGGGATGACAGAGGGTGAGATGGCTGGATGGCATAACTGACTCAATGGACATGGGTTTGGGTCAACTCCGGGAGTTGGTGATAGACAGGGAAGCCTGGTGTGCTGCAGTCCGTGGGGTCGCAAAGATTCAGGCATGACTGAGCGACTGAACTGAACTGAATACTGTTAAGAAAAGTAGTATGGAGGCTACACGTGTACTCACCAATTATTAACATCTCACATTTTAATGGTACACTTATCAAAATTAGTGAACACATATTGATACATTATTATTATTAAATAGTGTCCATATTTATTCAATACTTTAATTTTTAAAATGAATCTCATTTTCTGTTTCATATCCCCATCCTTTATATATTTAGTAATCATGTCACCTTATGCTCTTCCTGGTTGTGACAATTTTTCAAACTTTTATAGGTGTTTCTTGTTCTATTGCACTTCACTTTATTGTACTTCACAGATACTGTGGCCCTTTTATTTTTACAAATTGAAGTTCGTGCAACCCTTCATCAAACAAAACTCTTGGAACCATTTTCCAAAAGTATTTATTCACTTCATGTCTTTGTATCATGTTTCAGTAATTCTTTTGATATTTCATGCATATATATATCCCACAAAGAATCACCTCAATTATAAGGCAAATGCTAACAGCCATGAAAGTGGAAATCGACAGCCAAACAATAGAGGTGGGGACTTTAACACTCAACTTGCACCAATAGAGAGATAATCCAGAGAGAAAGTTAACAAGGAAGCACAAGCCTAAAATGACGTATTAGACAAAATAGGCTTAACTGAAATTTAGAGAGCATTCATTCTGAAAGTAGCATAATACACTTTCTGCTCAAATGCACAAAGAACATTATTCAGTGTAGTTCACATCTTGGGTAAGAAAGAAAGCTTCAATAAATTTAATGAAATTGAAATTATATTAAGTATCTTTCCTGACCATGAAGTTATGAAAGTAGAAATCAATTACAGGGAAAAAAAAAAAAAAACTGTTAAAAAAAAAAAAAACAAAAAACACGGACATCTGGTAGCTCAACAGAATCCAACAACATATTAAAAGACTCATATACCCTAATCAAATGGAGTTTATCCCAGGGTGCAAGGAGTCTTCAGTATATGCAAAATAATCAATGTGATACATAACATTTTAAAAATTATAGAATATTATCATTTCAATAGATGAAGAAAAGCTTTTGACAAAATTCAACACCAATTTTTGATAAAATCTCTCCAGAATGTGTGCTTAGAGAGAACTTTCTCTACATAATATAGGTCATATACAACAAACTTACAGATAACATCATACTCAATGGAGGAAAGCTGAAAGCATTTCTTCCAAGATCAGAAGCAAGAATAGTTTGTTCACTCTTGCCACTTAAAAAAAAAAAAAAAAAGTTATATAATGTTTCTCTTTGTTTATTTATTAAAGTTTGATTTATAATATTATGTTATTTTCAGATATACAACTTGATAATTTGATATTTTTATACATTGCAAAATGATCACTAGTATAAGTTCTAGCTACTACCTGTCACCATACAAAGTTATTACAATGTTATTGCCTATTTTCACCACTTTTATTCTGCATAGTTTTGGAAGTCACAGCCATGGCAATCAGAGAAGAAAATGGAGTCCAAACTGGCAAGAAGTAAATTGTCACTTTTTGCAGATGACTTGGTACTATACATAGAAAACGCTAAAGATATTTATTACCAGAAAACTACTAGAGCTCATCAATTAATCTGATAAAATTATAAATCAAAACATTAATATACAGAAACTTCTTGCATTCCTATACACTAACAATGAAAGTTCAGAAAGATAAATGAAGGAAATAATCCCTGTGCTTATAAAACTGTAAGTTATTAAAGAAAGAAATCAAAGATGAAGCAAATAGAGAGATATATCCTATCTTTGGGTTGGAAAAATTAATATTGTGAAAATGATTATACTGTCCAAATCCATCTATAGAGTCAATGCAATCCCTTTGAAATTATCAATGGCAATTTTCACAGAAGGAGAATGAAGATTTTAAAAATTTGTATGGAAACCCACACACAAAAGCCTGAATAGCCAAGATATCTTGAGAAAGTAAAAGAGAGCTGGAGAAATAAGGATCCCTCATTTTAGACTATACTTCAAAGTTACAGTGTTCAAAATGATATGGTACTGGCACAAAATCAGAAATATATCTCAATGGAACAAGTTAGAAAGTCCAGAAATAAACCCATGCACCTATGGTCAACAAATCTACAACAAAGAAAGCAAGACATACAATGGAGAAAAGACAGCTTCTTCAATAAGTGGTTCTGGGAAAACTAGACAGCTACATGTAAAAGAATAAAATTAGGATACTTCCTAATACAACACAAAAAAATAAACTAAAAAAATGAATTAAAAACCAAAATGTGAAACTGGATTCTGCAAAAATTTTAGAGAAAAACATTGACAGAACACTCTCAGACATAAGTCACAGCAAGATCCTGTTTGACATACCCCTTAGAATATGAAAATAAAAATAAACAAATGGGACTTAATTAAACTTAAAAGCTTTGCACAGCAAAGGAAACAATTTAAAAAAATCAAAAGAAACCCCTCAGAGTGGAAAAAAAAATGCAAACAGAGCAACTGACAAGGGATCAATCTCCAAAATATCAAAACATCTCATGTAGCTCAATATAAAAGAAAAAATGAAGTTGAGCAGATCTAAATAGATATTTCTCCAAATAAGTGATACAGATAGCCAAAAAACAGATGGCAAACGAAAAGATGCTCAATATCACTAATTATTAGAGAAATGAAAATCAAAACTACATTGTGGTATCAGCTAACACTGGTCAGATTGTCATCATCTAAAATTCTACAGTGTTTGTGAGATGTAAAATAGTCTATCCAATACGGAGAATGTTATTGATGCCCTTTACAAAAATTAGAATTATAGCTACCATGTGACTCAGAAATCCCACTGCTGCGAATGTACCCTAAGAAAGCCATAATTCAAAGATGAATGCACCCCAATGTTCGTTGCAGCATTATTTACAATAGCAAGGACATGAGTGCAACCTAAATGTCCATTCACAGATGAACAGATAAAGAATATGTGGTAGTATATACAATTGATTATTATGATTTATTACACGCCTTAAAAAGGACTGAAATAGTGTCATTTGCAGTGACATGGGTGGACCTAAAGATTGTCACTCAGAGCGAAGTAGATTAGAAAGAGAAAGACAAATATCCATAATATTGCTTATATGTGGAATGTAGAAAAATGACATAGATGAATTTACTTGCAAAGCAGAGATTAGTCACAGATGTAGAAAGCAAACTAATGGCTACCAAGAAGGGAATTGGGGATAGGCTGAAATGGAATTGAGATTGACATAGACACAGTACTATATATAAAATAGATAATTAATGAAAGCCTCCTATACAACCTAGGGGACTCTACTCAGTGCTCTGTGGTGACCTAGATGGGAAAGGAATCTTTAAAAGAGTGGATGTATGTGTATGTGTATGTGTATGTGTATGTGTATGTGTATGTGTATGTGTATGTGTATGTAAAACTGATTCACTTTTCTGTACAGCATAAAACCAACACAACATTGTAAATCAACTACACTCCGATACCAGTTAACTAAAAAAAGAAAAAAAAAAAAAAAGATAATCAATATAGAAGAAATAACCTCCTATTAGAAGAAGATGCCATCCAGGTATTTTATAGCTAAAGAGAAGTCAATGTCTGCCTCCAAAGGACAGGCTAACTCTCCTGTTAGGAACTAATGCAGGTGGTGACTTGAAGTTGAAGCCAAATCTCATTTACCATTCTGAAAATCTTATTACTCTCAAGAATTATGCTAAATCTACTCTGATGGTGCTCTATAAATAGAACAACAAAGGCTGGATGACAGCACATCTGTTTGCAACCTGGTTTACTGAATATTTTAAGCCCACTGTTGAGATCTACTGATCAAAAAAAGAAGCTTCCATTCAAAATATCACTGCTTATTTGCAATGCACCTGGACACCCAAGAGTACTGATGGAGATAGATGAGATTAATGTTGTTTTCATGCCTGCTAACATGACAACCATTCTGCAGCTCATGGATTAAGCAGTAATTTTGACTTTCAAGTTTCATTACTTAAGAAATCCATTTAAAGTTAAAGATGCTGTAGATAGTGGTTCCTTTGGTGAATTCTGGGCAAAGTAAATAAAAAACCTTCTGGAAAGTATTCACTATTCTAGACACCACTAAGAACTTTGGTGATTCATTGGTAAAGGTAAAAAAATATCAACATGAACAAGAGTTTGGAATATGTTGACCCCAACCTTCCTGAATGACTTTGAAAGTTTAAGACATAAAGGGAGAAAGTAACTGCAGAGGTGGTGGAAATAGCAATAAAACTATCATTAGAAGTTGAGTCTGAAGATGTGAAACAATCACTGCAATCCCATAAAACTCGAATAGATGGGGAGTTGCTTCTTATGGATGATCAAAGAAAGAGGGGTTTTGACATAGGAACTATTCCCGGTGAAAACGTTGTGATAACTGTTTAAATGTCAGCAAGCAATTTAGAATATTATATTAACTTAGCTCATAAACCAGCAGCAGGGTTTGGGAGGCTTGACTCCAATTTTGAAAAGTTCTGTCAGTCAAATGCTATTAAACAGGACTGTATGCTACAGAGAAACTGTTCATGAAAGGAAGAATGAATTGATGTAACAAACTTCATCTGTTCTCTTATTTTAAGAAATTGCCATGGCCACCCAACTTTCAATAATCACCACCCTGATAAGTCACCAACTGTCAACATCTATACAAAATCCTCCAGTGGCAAAAATAGCATAATTTACTGCTGTCTAGTGGTGGTTAGTATTTTTTAGCTATGAAGTATTTTTACAAAAAAGGTCTTAATTACCTGGATAACCAGGATGGTGTGGTCACTCAACTAGACCCAGATATCCTGGAGTGTGAAGTCCAGTAAGCCTTAGGAAACATTACTACAAACTAAGCTAGTGGAGGTGATGGAATTTCAGCTGAGCTACTTCAAATCCTAAAAGATGCTGTTACTAAAGTGTTGCACTCAATATGCCAGCAAGTTTGGAAAACTCAGCAGTGGCCACACGACTGGAAAAGGTCAGTTTTCATTCCAATCCCAAAGAAAGGCAATGCCAAAGAATGTTCAAAGTACTGCACATTTGCACTCATTTCACATGCTAGCAAGATAATGCTCAAAATCCTTCAAGGTAAGCTTCAGTAGTACGGGACCTGAGAACTTCCTGATGTAGAAGCTGGATTTACAAAAGTTAGAGGAAGCAGAGATCAAATTGAAAACATTTGTTGGACCACAGAAAAAGCATGAGAATTAAAAAAAAAAAAAAATCTACTTCTGCTTCATTGACTATGCTAAAACTTTTGACTGTGTGGATCACAGTAAACTGTGGAAAATTCTTAAAGAGATGGGCATATCAGACCATCTCATCTGCTTCCTGAGAAACCTGTATTCAGGTCAAGAAGCAACAGTTAGAATCGGATATGGAGCAATGGACTGTTTCAAAACTGAGAAAGGATTATGCCAAGGCTATATATTGTCACCCTGTTTATTTAACTTCTATACAGAGTACATCATGAGAAATGCTGGGCTGGATGAATCATATCCTGGAATCAATATTGCTGAGAGGAATATCAACAATCTCAGACAAGCAGATGGCAACACCCTAATGGCAGAAAGTGAAGAGGAACTAAACAGCCTCTTGATGAAGGTAAAAGAGGAGAGTGAAATCTGGCTTAAAACTTAACATTCAAAAAGCTAAGATCATGGTATCTGGTCCCATCATTTCATGGCAAATAGATTATTCTCTCAGGCTCCGAAATCATTGCGGACAGTGACGGAAGGCACAAAGTTAAAGACACTTGCTCCTTGGAAGGAAAGGTATGAACAGCGCTAGACAGTGTATTAAAAAGCAGAGACGTCATTTTTCTGTCAAAGGTCCGAATAGTCAAGGGTATGGGTTTTCCAGTAGACATGCATGGATGTGAGAGTTGGACCACAGAGAAGGCTGAGCACTGAAGAAATGATGCTTTCAAATTTCGGTGCTGGAAAAGATTCTTGATTGTCCCTTAGACAGCAAGGAGATCAAACCAGTCAATCCTAAAGGAAATCAGTCCTGAATATTCATTGGAAGGACTGATGCTGAAGCTGAAACTCGAATACTTTGGCCCCCTGATGAGGAGAGCTGAATCATTAGGAAAGACCCTGATGCTGGGAAAGATTGAAGGCAGGAGGAGAAGGGTGTGACAGAGGATGAGATGGTTGGATGACATCACTGACTCAATGAATTTGAATTTGAGCAAACTCCGGGACTTAGTGCAGGATAGGGAAGCCTGGCGTCCTGTAGTCCATTGGGTTGCAAACAACTGGACTAGACTTAGTGACTAAACAGCAATTAGGGTACATAAATTGTTTTTTTAGGCTAATGCTATTGCATACTAATAGACTAACTTTTATATGCCCTAGGAAACCAATAAATTATGTGATTTGCTTTATTTAGATATTAACTTTGTTGTGGCAGTCTTGAAATAAATCTACATTATCTTCAAGTTATGCTTGTATTCTGATGATTTTGAATTCTGATAGAATATTTTATAAATTGTCAGTCATTGGAATTTGTTTGCTGTTTTCCTCATGATTACACTGAAGTCATGTGTTTTTGGAAGCAGACCACAAAGTAGTTGCCATTCTCATCACATTAGTCAAGAATACATACTAATATTATGAAAGTGAAAGTCATTCAGTCCTGTCCGACTCTTTGAGACTCCATGGCCTATACAGTCCATGGAGTTCTCTAGGTCAGAATACTGGAGTGGGTAGCCTTCCCCTTCTCCAGGGCATCTTCCCAACACAGGGATCGAACCCAAGTCTCCTGCATTGCAGGTATATTCTTTACCAGCTAAGCCACAAAGGAGGCCCAAGAATACTGGAGTGGGTAACCTATCCTTCTCCAGGATCTTCCCGACTCAGGAATCGAGCTGGGGTCTCCTGCATTGCAGGTGAATTCTTTACCAGCTGAGCTATCAGGGAAACCCTATCATTGATACTAATTATTGGACTTGAAATTTCCTTGCCATCAATGAGAAACTTGGATCCAAGATACTGCTTTTCATTTACTCAATTGTTTCATTACAGTATGCATTTGAAGCTTGAATAGCACAGAAGTTAAAAGTGCCAACCTTCTGTTCAGTCAAAAATTTGTGTATAACTTCACATAGTCAGCCCTCTGTATATAGAGTCCGCATCCACAGATTCAAACAAACAACAGCAGGTCATGTAGAACTGCAGTATTTACTACTGAAAAGAATCCACATGTAAGTTGACATGCAGTTATAAATTATTTTATATATTTTTAAGCCTTATGATATAATCATGATTTAGAATTATATGTGTTAAGGGCATCCTTAATAGAGTAATTTTTATGTATATATATTGCAAAATGATTATCACAGTAAGATTAGTTAAGACATTTATCACCTCACATAGTTACAAGGTGTGCGAGTGTGTGTGTGGTGAGAACTTCCTAAAAATTCATCCTCTCAGCAACTTTCAAACCTCCTCTTCATACTACCATGTGATATTTTATCAACAAGAGTGCAGTACTTAAGTACAGGGTTATTGCCTTTAGTCTTACAGAATGAGCTTATTTTCAAAGTGACTTAGGCAGTCCTTTATTCCCCACTCCATTTGGTGAGGTTGTTTCATATTAATATATTTGTACTACCTTTATGTTTTTGTCATATTATGTACTCTACCTAGGAAACTCATGATCTCATTAATGTTTTCTTTTAAAAATATATGCATATATAATAAATTTACTCTTTGCTCTATAAAGTTGCACAAGTTCTAAAAGATACTTAGTCTTATATTCATAATTATGGTGTTATATAGAATAGCTTCACTTCCCTAAAATACTTTTTTTATATTTCACCTATGAACTCCATCCAGTCAACTGGCAATCATTCATTCAGTTGCCCTCACTATTGTTTTGTCTTTAACAGAATAAAATATAATTGCAATCATATTTTATGGTACTTTATGAGACTAGCTTTTTTCATTTATTAATAAAAATTTAAGATGTACTCATGTATTTTCATAGCCTGAAGTACATGAAGGTGCTTCTATTAATGTGTCCTATGAATGTGTTCTATCACTGGATAATATTCCATTGCAAGGATAAAATGAAGTTTTGGTTATTCCCTGTGAAAGAATAACTTCATTGCTTCTATTTTTTGGTGGTTATGAATAAATCTACAGCAAACATTTATGTGCAGATTTTTTGTGGGCACAACTTTTCAATTTAGTGTGTAAATAACTAGGACTGCAATTGCTGGATCATATAATAAGATGATATTTAATCTTGTAACAAGCTGCTAACTGTCATGCAAAGTGGCTGTATCAATTTTTATTCCCACCAGCAACTGATGAGAGTTCCTGATGCTCCACATCATAACATATTGTCAAGGTTTTTTATTTCTGTTTGTTTTGTTTAAATTTTAGCCATTGTGTAATGTGACTTTGGAAAAATCATTGCTGCTTAAATTTGTAATGCTACATGCCCGAGGTCAGGGGTGGCAGCCGAGAGGAGGAACCCCACCTCCAAGGAGCGGCTGCTGTGGGCCCCAGGAGGGCTGAGAGGAGCTACTCCACGTTCAAGGTCAGGAGGGGCGGCCATGAGAAGATACCCCTCCTCCAAGGTAAGGAGCAGCGGTTGGGCTTTGCTGGAGCAGCTGTGAACAGACACCCTACTTCCAAGGTAAGAGAAACCCAAGTAAGATGGTAGGTACTGTAAGAGGGCATCAGAGGGCAGACACACTAAAACCATAACCACAGAAAACTAGCCAATCTGATCACAGGAACACAGTCGTGTCTAACTCAATGAAGCTAAGCCATGCCATGTGGGGCCACCCAAGACGGAAAGGCCATGGTAGGGAGGTCTGACAGAATGTGGTCCACTGGAGAAGAGAATGGCAAACCACCTCAGTATTCTTGCCTTGAGAACCCCATGAACAGTATAAGAAGGCAAAATGATAGGATACTGAAAGAGGAATTCCCCAAGTCGGTAGGTGCCCAATATGCTACTGGAGATCAGTGGAGAAATAACTCCAGAAAGAATGAAAGGATGGAGCCAAAGCAAAAACAAAACCCAGTTGTGGATGTGACTGGTGATAGAAGCAAGATCCGACGCTGTAAAGAGCAATATTGCATAGGAACCTGGAATGTTAGGTTCATAAATCAAGGCAAATTGGAAGTGATCAAACAGGAGATGATAAGAGTGAATGTCAACATTCTAGGAATCAGCAAACTAAAATGAACTGGAATGGGTGAATTTAACTCAGATGACCATTATATCTACTGCTGTGGGCAGGAATCCCTTAGAAGAAATGGAGTAGTCATCATGGTCAACAAAAGAGTCCAAAATGCAGTACTTGGATGCAGTCTCAAAAACAACAGAATGATCTCTGTTCGTTTCCAAGGCAAACCATTCAATACCACAGTAATCCAAGCCTATGCCCCAACCAGTAACGCTAAAGAAGCTGAAGTTGAATGGTTCTATGAAGACCTGTAAAACCTTTTAGAACTAACACCCAAAAAAAGATGTTCTTTTCATTATAGGGGACTGGAATGCAAAAGAAGGAAGTCAAGAAACACCTGGAGTAACAGGCAAATTTGGACTTGGAGTACGGAATGAAGCAGGGCAAAGGCTAATAGAGTTTTGCCAAGAGAACGCACTGGTCATAGCAAACACCCTCTTCCAATAACACAAGAGAAGACTCTACACATGGACATCACCAGATGGTCAACACTGAAATCAGATTGATTATATTTTTTGTAGCCAAAGATGGAGAAGCTCTATACAGTCAGCAAAAATAAGACCGGGAGCTGACTGTGGCTCAGACCATGAACTCCTTATTGCCAAATTCAGACTTAAACTGAAGAAAGTAGGGAAAACCAATAGACCATCCAAGTATGACCTAAATCAAATCCCTTATGACTATACAGTGGAAGTGAGAAATAGATTTAAAGGACTATATCTGATAGACAGAGAGCCTGATGAACTATGGATGGAGGTTTGTGACATTGTACAGGAGACAGGGATCAAGACCATTCCCAAGGAAAAGAAATGCAAAAAGGCAAAATCGTCTGAGGAGGCTGTATAAATAACTGTGAAAGGAGGAGAAGCGAAAAGCAAAGGAGAAAAGGAAAGATATACCCAATTGAATGCAGAGTTCCAAAGAATAGCCAGGAGAGATAAGAAAGCCTTCCTCAGTGATCAATGCAAAGAAATAGAGGAAATCAACAGAATGGGAAAGACTAGAGATCTCTTCAAGAAAATTAGAGATATCAAGGGAAAATTTCAGGTAAAGATGGGTTCAATAAAGGACAGAAATGGTATGGGCCTAACAGAAGCAGAAGATATTAAGATGAGGTGGCAAGAATACACAGAAGAACTGTACAAAAAAAGAACTTCACGACCCAGATAATCACAATGATGTGATCACTCACATAGAGCCAGACATCCTGGAGTGTGAAGCCAAATGGGCCTTAGAAAGCATCACTATGAACAAAGTTGGTGGAGGTTATGGAATTCCAGTTCCGCTATTTCAAATCCTGAAAGATGATTCTGTGAAAGTGCTGCACTCAATATGCCAGCAAATTTGGACAACTCAGCAGTGGCCACAGGACTGGAAAAATCAGTTTTCATTCCAATCCCTAAGAAAGGCAATCCGAAAGAATGCTCAAACTACTGCACAGTTGGACTCATCTCACACGCTAGTAAAGCAATGCTCAAAATTCTCCAAGCCAGACTTCAGCAATAGGTGAACCGTGAACTTCCAAATGTTTAAGCTGGTTTTAGAAAAGGCAGAGGAACCAGAGATCAAATTGCCAATATCTGCTGGATCATAGAAAAAGCAAGAGAATTCCAGAAAAACATCTATTTCTGCTTTATTGACTACGCCAACGCCTTCAACTGTGTGGATCACAATAAACTGTGGAAAATTCTGGAAGAGATGGGAATACCAGACCACCTGACCTGCCTCTTGAGAAACCTGTATGCAGGTCAGGAAGCAACAGTTAGAACTGGACATGGAAAAACAAACTGGTTCCAAATAGGAAAAGGGGTACATCAAGGTTGTATATTGTCACTCTGCTTATTTAACTTATATGCAGAGTACATCATGAGAAATGCTGGGCTGGAAGAAGCACAAGCTGGAATCAAGATTGCCGGGAGAAATGTCAATAACCTCAGATATGCAGATGACACCACCCTTATGGCAGAAAGTGAAGAGGAACTAAAAAACCACTTGATGAAAGTGAAAGAAGAGAGCGAAAAAGTTGGCTTAAAGCTCAACATTCAGAAAACTAAGATCATGGCATCTGGTTCCACCACTTCATAGGAAATAGATGGGGAGACAGTGGAAGCAGTGTCAGAATTTACTTCTTTGGGGACTCCAAAATCACCGCAGATGGTGACTGTAGCCATGAAATTAAAAGACACTTACTCCTTGGGAGGAAAGTTATGACCAATCTAGATAGCATATTAAAAAGCAGAAACATTACTTTGTCAACAAAGGTCTGTCTGGTCAAGGCTACGGTTTTTCCAGTGGTCATGTATGGATGTGAGAGTTGGACTGTGAAGAAAGCTGAGCGCCAAAAAATTGATGCTTTTGAACTGTGGTGTTGGAGAAGACTCTTGAGAGTCCCTTGGACTGAGAGGAGATCCAGCCAGTGCATCCTAAAGAGATCAGTCCTGGGTGTTCATTGGAAGGACTGATGCTGAAGTGGAAACTCCAGTACTTTGGCCACCTCATTTGGAGAGTTGACTTGTTGGGAAAGACCCTGATGCTGGGAGGGATTGGGGTGGCAGGAGTAGAAGGGTAAGACAGAGGATGGCATCACCAACTCAATGGGTATGAGTTTGAGTAAACTCCGGGAGCTGGTGATGGACAGGGAGGCCCGGCGTCCTGCGATTCATGGGGTCGCAAAGATTCGGACACCACTGAGCGACTGAACTGAACTAAAGACAAGTGATGTTGAACATCTTGACATATGCTTATTTCCATTTGCATGTCTTCTTTAGTGCAATGTCTTTTCAGATTTTTGCCCATTTTAATAGCACTTTTTTCTTATTGTTGTATTTCAAGAATTTTCGGTACATTTTAGATGTGTGTGTGTGTGTGTGTGTGTGTGTGTGTGTTTGTATGTGTGTTAGTTCAGTTAGCTCAGTTCAGTTCAGTTCAGTCTCTCAGTCGTGTCCGACTCTTTGTGACCCCATAGACTGCATTGGCCCAGCTTCTGGTCCATTACTGACTCCCAGAGCTTGCTCAAACTCATGTCCTTCAAGTTATGATGACATTAAACCATCTCGCCCTTTGTCATCCCCTTCTCCTCTTGTCATCCACTTCTTCTCTCTTCTGTAGCCCTCCTCTGTCTATGACGTTCTTCAGGCAAGAGTACTGGAGTGAGTTCCCTTCTCCAGGTAATCTTTCCAAACCAGGGATCAAACCCAGGCCTTCCACAGATTCTTTACCATCTGAACCACCATACAAATCCTTTATCAGACATAGATTTGGCAAATATTTCTTTCAGTCTGTGATTTATCTTCTTAGTCTATTAACATATTTTTCATACACAAAATCTGAATTTTAATAAGATCTACTTCCTTTTTTCTTTCATGGATATTGCTTTCGGTGTTATGCTGGCAACTCACTCCAGTGTACTTGCCTGAAAAACCCCAGGGATAGTGGAGCCTGGCAGGCTACAGTCCATGGTGTCGCAAAAGAGTCAGACATGACTTAGTGACTGAACAACAGCAACTTAAAAATTTAACACCAGACCTAGTGAAGTAAAGTCGCTCAGTTGTGTCCAACTCTTTGCGACCCTATGGACTGTAGCCTACCAGACTCCTCAGTCCATGGGATTTTCCAGGCAAGGATACTGGAGTGGGTTGTCATTTCCTTCTCCAGGGAATCTTCCCGACCCAAGGATCAAACCCGGGTCTCCCGCCTTGTAGGCAGATGTGTCACCATTTGAGCTACCAGGGAAGCAGACCTAAGGTCATGTCAAATTTTTCCTAAGTGATCTTCTAGAAGTTTAATAGCATCATGCTTTTCATTTTGGTCTAGAAGTCATTTTGAGTCATTTATATAATGTTTAAGGTATACATTCATTTTTATTTGAATAAGTATTACCAATTGTTCCCCTGTCATAAACTAGGAGGATTATCCTTTATTGAGTTGTATTTGATTCTTTGGAAAAATCAGTTGAATACATTTGTTTGGATCTATTTCTGAGATCTATATTCCTTATTTTTTATTGAAGTATAGGTGAAAGATAGTGCTGTATTAGTTTCAAGTACACCACACTGGATGAAGCACAAGCTGAAATCAAGATTGCAGGAAGAAATATCAACAACCTTAAATACACAGATGACACCACCCTTATGGCAGAAAGTGAAGACGAACTAAAGACTCTCTTGATGAAAGTGCAAGAGGAGAGTGAAAACACTACCTTAAAACTCAACATTCAAAAAACAAGGATCATGGCATCTGGTCCCATCACTTCATGGCAAATAAATTGGGAAACTATGGAAAGAGTGAGTGACTTTATTTTCTTCAGCTCCTAGTCACTGCAGATGGTGATGGTAGTCATGAAATTAAAAGACATTTGCTCCTTGGAAGAAAAGCTATGACAAACCTAGACAGCATATTAAGAAGCAGAGATATTATTTGCTGATAAAAAAGGTCTATATAGTCAAAGCTATGGTTTTTCCAGTGGTCATGTATGGATGTGAGAGTTGGACTTTAAAGGAAACTGAGCACCGAAGAATTGATGCTTTAGAACTGTGTTGTTGGACAAGACTCTTGAGAGTTCCTTGGGCAGTAAGGAGATCCAACCAGTCCATCTTAAAGGAATTCAGTCTTGAGTATTCATTGGAAGGACTGATGTTGAAGCTGAAGCTCCAATACTTTGGCCACCTGATGTGAAGAGTCAACTCATTGGAAAAGACCCTGATATAGGGAAAGATTGAAGGCAGGAGGAGAAGGGAATGACAGAGGATGAGATTGTTGGATGGCATCACTGACTCAAAGTACTTGAGGTTGAGCAAGCTATGGGAGTTGGTGATGGACAGTGAAGCCTGGCATGCTACAGTCCACGGGGTCACAAAGAGTCAGACACAACTGAGAGACTGAACTGATTGAACTGAACTGACACACATATGGATTACCCCCATTAAAAGTTACTACAGGATAATGACTATAATTACCTATGTTACCCAATATATACTTGTTGCTTATTTATTTTATACATAGTAACAGTTTGCATCTCTTAATTCCATACCCCTAGTTTGCCCTACCCCATTCTCTCTACCCTCTGGTAACTACTAGTTTGTTTTCTCTATCTGTGAGTCTATTTTTGGCTATGTACATTTGCTTGTTTTATTTTTTAGATTACACATATATGTATAATATTTATGTTTCTAATATAATACTTTCTAGCCATCCACATTGCTGCAAATGGCAGAATTTTACTCTTTCTTATGAGTGAGTGTACCTGATATGTATTCTTTACACAATTGTCTTTTGATGGGAACTTAGGTTGCTTATTTCTGGAGTCTATATTCTGTTCCATTAATGTCTGTATTATTCTGCCATCAATATCATACACTGTTGGTGAATATAAACTTGTAGAAAGTTTTAAATAAGATAGTGTAAATCTGGCAACTTTATTCATCACTTTCAAAGCTGGGCTAATTCTTTCAGGTATGGTCTTTCCATATAAATTTCAAATCAGGTTGTTGGTACTTACTTGCAGTTTTGGGGGATTTTAAGTAGGATGATAATTAATGCTTTAGATCAAACTGGAAAAAGTAATATGTTAATATTTCTAAGCCTTTCAACCAGTGACTGAGGAATCTCCATCCATTCAATATTAAACATTATTTTTTGATATTTTGCAATTTTCCATATTAAAATATTTTAATATCAGTCAGTTCAGTTCAGTTGCTCATTCATGTCCAACTTGCCATCCCATGTTCTGCAGCACACCAGGCTTCTCTGTCCATCACTGATTTCCAGAGCTTGCTCAAACTCACATCCATAGAGTCAGTGATGCCATCCAACCATCTAATCCTCTATCGTCCCCTTTTCCTCTTGCCTTCAATCTTTCCCAGCATCAGGGTCTTTTCAAATGAGTCAGTTCTTCACATCAGGTGGCCTAAGGATTGGAGCTCCAACTTCAGCAGCAGTCCTTCCAATGAATATTCAGGACTGATTTCCTTTAAGAATGACTGGTTGGATCTCCTTGCAGTCCAAGGCACTCTCAAGAGTCTTCCATCACCAATCACATCCACAACTGGATGATGTTTTTGCTTTGGGTCAGCCTCTTCATTCCTTCTGGAGCTATTTCTCCACTCTTCTCCAGGAGCATATTGGGCACCTGGGGATTTTATTTTGTTAAATTAATTCTCAAGTGTTTTATTTTTGATGAAATTCTAGGTGGTATATTTATTATAAATCTCAATTGTTTTTGTTTCTGTTTATTATCATTTTATGTTACAATCTTATACAACTTATTTCTCTGCTGCAGGAAGATTTATGTTATTGTTGCTCTGTTCTGTACAATCTTCTATATAGACAATCATTTCATCTACAAATAAAGACAGCTTTACTTCTTCCTTTATATTTACTATACTTCATTCCCTTTTCTTGCCTTACTGCACAAGTTAACACTAGTACAATGATGTTGGATAGATGTGGTGAGAGAGGACCTTCTTATCCTTGTCTCGGTTTTTTAAAGTATGATCTGTTTCGTTCCATTAAATGCGTTGTTAGTTCTAAGATTTTGTTGATTTTTTTTCATTTTACATGGTTTTGAGCAATAATAATTTTAAATTTTAAAACATTGTAACAGCTGTAAAAGAAAAAGAAACTGAAAGACAATATGGAAAGAAAGAAAGTGGAAAAAAGGACAGGAAGAAGGAAAGTAGGAGAGAATAAAAAAAGAAATGTGACAGAGACTTTGTACGGCTCCCAAAGCCTAAAGTATTTACTGTCTGGACCTTTATAGAAAAAAAAAATGCTGACTACAGAGATATCCAGTATCTTTACTGAAAGGAAAAATATGGAATTGTGTTTAGAGTAAATTTAGAATTCTGAGTCATAAAAGACAAAAGATGACCAGAGAGATGTGAGGAGGTGAGAAGGATAAACCTACCAGAGACACACTGGAAAATAAACTTTTGCTGAAGAATGAATATTGAGGAGTTACGTGACTTGTTCAATATTATACAACACACAATGTCTGAGACACAAAGTTAGGAAGTAAACTGGGTCATTTGATTGAATATCTTTAGGTCCTTCCACTGAAATAGAATTTCTTCCTATGCAACTCTCTTGACATTTCCTAGTCATTCTTCATTGAAGAAGTAAGGGAAAATGTGACCAAGATAAGCAGATAGAATAAAAAGACTCCTTTATGCAATAATGCTAATAAAAATAATATACATATATCCTCCATATCAAAGTCATATATGCATACAATTCAATGATTTTATGTGGGTTCAGTGTATAACACTTGGAAAATATGCCTCTGCTATTCAGTAAGCCAAGATTTCTTGCTGATGTATTAAAAACTAAGTTTTAGTTTCAGTGAAAATGAGCCATGAAGAGATAAAGAATTCTTAGGATCTTGGAAGAATTTTGAATGTAGAAGCTTTGCAAATGGGTCCACTATTTGGAAAGAGAAAAATAGTTTCCCATATACTTCAGTTCTTATATACCCTAAGAACAAAATTCTTAACTTTTTGGTGGTCAAGGATCTGACTATTTGTAGAAAAATAACAATTGTTATTTTAATTTTAAAATTTTTCTGTTGTAATCACTAAAGGAGAAACTTTCACAAGCAAATTTCTTGATAAGCAGCATTTCAACATAACATTTAGTTTTATTTTACTTGCTTTTGTAACTTAAAATATTGTTGGGTTTAAGAAATTATATGCTCTGTAAGGCATAATTAAATTATCTTACCAGAGTGCCTAGACTATCTTGATCAAATTTAGATACAAGTGAGAGCTAAAATTTAGGCATAAATTCCTGAAAACTGGGGTGAAGTGTTCGTGAAAGTTGACAAAGAATCTGAAGGAGTGTAAAATTAGTAAAATAGTCTAAAAAAATATGGGATCTATATCAAGAAGGTCTTCAGAACCCAGTGAGTTAGCTGTGGTGTTTAATCTTAATGATTGTCTACTGCTTCCTCTTCTACAACGTTTTATGAGGATTAGGTGAGTCATTGCTGATAATTCTCTGTTGGAGATGAATAACTCTCTGGGAGGGCCGATTAAAGTCTTTTACTTCTTTAGAAAAGGAAACTATAGCTTCATTTCATTAATACAATGTCTGTAAGAGGCAATATCTCACATTTTTAAAAGGAGACAAGAATAAGCTTTTAAAGTTTGGCCAGTTCTGGAAAAGATTAATCACATTTTGGTTCCAGATTAACCACTAGGGAAAACCGTTTCCTGTCTTGTCTTCATTCACTCTTACAGATACTATCTGTAGTCTCTGAACAGATACTATCATTTCTCATTTATCTTTTTTTCCTAGAAGTAAATTTAAAGTAATTATGGAAAAAAAATAATTATTGTAATTTATACACAAGAATCTATTACCACAGGTTTAATATCATAGAGCTTGAAATGATCATTATTTCACAGGTAATATTTAAATTAAAAGAGTGATAAATGGTATAAAGTGTAAATGCATAAGCTGCATAGTCATGCATATTTGCTTTGTTAGGAACCTATCTCCTCCACGCATGTTGTGTGACTTAAAGTCAAATAATGTCCCTGTGTGCTGTGTGGTAAGTCGCTTCTGTCATGTCCGACTCTGTGTGACCCTATGGACTCTAGCTTGTCAGGCTCCTCTGTCCAGGCAAGAATATTGGAGTGGGTTGCCATTTCCCACTCCAGGGGATCTCCCCAACCCAAAGATCAAACCAGTGTCTCTTATGTCTCCTGCCTTGGTAGACAAACTCTTTACGACTAGCATCATGTGGAAAGCCCAATGTAATGTCCCTAAAACTCCATTTGTAAAAGCGGATGAACTTGAAAGGTTGTTGAGAGAAATAACAATCTATAAATAGTCTTTAGTGCAATATTTGCAATAGAATAAATATTTCTTTCTTTTAAGTTGCTTTTCAACAAATTGCCTCAAAGACACTGAGTACGTGGTCTTCTGTTGGGATTACTGTATATATAACTTTAATGCAACTCTAAATTGCACCTGGGGAGCCCCAAAATGGAAAATTAAAAATAAGTAAAATCTGTAGCATAAAACATATGGGTGCCTCTATTGACTTTGGTTTGGTACATATATGAAACTTCAGCTTGAGCCACTTCTAGTAAATGGTACTGCTGCTGCTAAGTCACTTCCGTCGTGTCCGACTCTGTGCGGCCCAATAGACGGCAGCCCGCCAGGCTCCCCCGTCCCCGGGATTCTCCAGGCAAGAACACTGGAGGGGGTGCCATTGCCTTCTTCAAGTAAATGGTACTAACAACATTAAAATCACACTTCCTTATCCCCAAACACCTGCAAGCTTTGTTTTCGAACCAAACGCCCACACTATCTATTGCTTGATTACATTTTTCTTAATTAAATGGTGTATACAGTTTGCATTTTCAGTGAACACGGCAGAAGAAGCCAGCAATCTCATAAGTCATTTTTATGAGCTGAGCCCCTATCATTTTAATGTAGCAATTAATTAAGTGTTTAATAAAACTGTGCTTTATTATAGCAAAGCCTGGTTTCATGAGTCTAGTTATGGGTGTGTCAGCATTTTTTGGTTACCAACTCCTTTCTATCTTCTCAATAATTGTTCCATAAAAATTTGCTTTGGGTACAAGCTATGAAATGTTGTAAATTGCAATAATAAGCTATTCTTTAGACATAAAAATGCTTTTACTATGACTCTAAGTATAAACTTATAAACTGAATATTTTCTTGTCTCCTCCCTTGGATAATTGTTTACTTATCAAAACATATATTCTGTCTGACTATACATTAATGATATTGCTCATATTGACAGATTTTCTTAATTATTTTGACTGAATGGTTACATCTCCAATGATAATATGAACCTAAAGATAAGTGGACTTTCAAAAACCACATAAATGTAGGATTATAATTTAATTATATCTTGATTGAGAAAATGTGTATATACCCTTATGATTACATGGTTCTTATTAAAATATATTACAAAGGAAAATATTTTTATAGCAATGTTTTCAAATAAGCACACAAAGTACAAAAAATAAGTTTGTTACATTTTAAGAATTACATCTTAAACACGTGTTTAGAAACTTGTGTTTTTAGAAAGGACATATGAAATATTACCTAAATGTTATTCTGTTCCAAAATTGTTAAGTACAAAAAAAAAAAAAAAAAAACTTTCTCTGGTATTCTGGTTTTCCTATATAATGATGAACATTGTTTCAAAATTAACTATCTAATTTAAATATTTATTATGATATGTTTATATCTAATTTGTCAGTATATGCATTTTTAGAAGAATATTTAACTATGTCAGTTAGAAAGCAAAGAATACATTTAAAGGACAAGTTGGTTTAACATAGAACTTTTGCTACTATTTAGAAACAGCTGAAACAAAGTGCTACAGTTTTATTCAAGAGTGGTTAATTTTAGAAAAAGTTGAAACACAAGAGGGGAGATGGATTATTCAGCACCTTTTAGAAAGCCTGTTTTGTTTCCTTCTCCTGCCATTGATTTTGATCTGATATTCATGAAAACATAAAGCATGTTGATTGTGCATATTGAGAAAACAAATGAAATACAAAACAACATTAAAAAAAATAAAACTTGTGGTAATATCCACCAGAATAATTTATATAAACACAGGTCAGTTTAAGAGGTGCTTCTACAATCTGAACTCATGATGTGTGTAATCATATTCATAATAGAAACAACTGTACAAGATGCATGGATGGAGAAAATATATATGATTAATAAGATATTTTGAAAAATTGCCTAAAATTCCTTGTCTTTTCTCCAAACCAAGTTGTTGAACTTCAATGAAATCAATTCAGGTGTGGAAATTTTGAGTGAATGCAATCAGCCAATATTCTTATGTCCACTTTATGGGTATTTGAGCCAAGTGCTTTGGGTTTGTAGTAGCTAGTAGATGCTTATAACTCTGCAGGCCATGGGACATGGAGTGCAATTTAAGAGGCTAATCTATTGCCACTGTGCTCACTGGCAATTTTGACTTTTTGATAAAGTGTTTCAATATAATTTGTAATGTAATGCTATCAGATAGAAAAAGACACAGTTGGAAGTGGGCAGGGTAGTCAGCGCCTTAGCAAACGGAGTACAATGAAATCTTTGCTTCTGAGTACAATGAAATCTTTGCTCCCTAAAGAGGTTGAAACAGTTGAATCCTTGTTCCACTAGAAACAAGACAACTTTTCCTGAAGAACTCCTGAAATGTGAAGAAATTGGTTGCATGAGATACTGCAGATAGGAGTGAAAAGAGACCATCAAAGGTGGGAGTTTGATCCAAAAGCTAACGACAAGTCGTATCCTCAGAAAGCTATAATGAATCAGAAATACAAACGTCTTCTGTGTCCGTTCATCCTAAGAAACCAGAAGCATAGAAACTGGAGAAATTGAAGCAAAAATCTGCAGTGGGAGGCATAGGCACAATGTATGGTAGAATAAACTAGAAGAGAGAAAGTGGGCTATTACAAAAGGCTCCATGAATGAGGATGGACTGTGAGGAAGGCTATGGAAAGAGAGAGAGACAAAGTGGGTAAAATACTTCTGAGAGTAACTAAAACATCTTCAGCACTATTATGTACAAAGTATAGATTTAATACTTTCATTGTTGACAATACAGATAAATCCCATAATGAAATTATTAAATGGGAGAAGCCAACACAAAAGAGTACAAATTGTATTATTTGAACTTCTATAAAATTAAAAAGCAGACCTACCAACATAAACATCTTTATTTTGGTAGAATTTCTAAACTTTAATAACACAAAATAGATTTGAAAACAATTAAGAACCAATACCGTAAAATCATAGCTAGAGGACTTGACTTTTCAAACACAAAGTTTTTTTCAGAGAGAAGGTGTTAGGTCAAGATTAAGATTTCAAGTGCACAAAACTGAATATGCAAAGAAATAGGATAATTTTCAGCAGTGTGGATAAATTGCTCGCTGAGATTGGAAATCATTCCGTCATTGTGTGCCACTCTATGAACACAAATGATTACCTGTAATTGCACGAACCAACTTTAGAAAGATTAAGAAAGAAAAATACTTTGTGTGCCACGATTTTTCTTGGACTAATTTTTGCCTTCTCATTAGCATATCTGTTCCCTCCAATTTCTACATTTTTATGTACCTTGTAAACAGTTTTAATGCTTCCCTTTTTCCTTTCCATTCAAATTCTGACCTTTTATTTCAAAAGAAAGTAACAGTGAGGAAAGTCCCACACTCCCTTCAACACACACACACACAGGGGCATGCACACACACAGCCGCACACACACACACACAAATCTGAAGGCAGATTATTTAATTTACACTTTGGACATTTTCCTTTCTTAGTTCACATTAACTCTACTCACTCTAACTTATACCTTTTCACCTCATACCTGTAAAAATAGGTGCTCTGTTCCATTTAGTACTAAATTAATTGACTAGATAACTTGTAGAGAAGATCATCCCTGCTATTTGAACTACTGTGAATATAAATGGTCTTGTTTAATATGCATATATTTTAGGTTTTTCACAGTAGCACAGGCTACTCTAAGAGTCAAAAATCTCATTGTAGCATTAAATGAATTTGAGTTAGGCACAACAGTGATCTTGCTATTTTATATTTTTAATATCATGGCTAACCTTTATTATTATTATTATTATTTATTTATTGCTGTTTTATTTTTGACACAAAATTTAGTTAAGATGAAGCTAATGTATTTTAAATTTGTTTCAAATCACTAGAGATAAATGCATATCTTTAGAACCATCATGTATATGGAGTTTTATTTCTGCAATGTCCAATTGCCTTGTTAATGTATTTTTTTTCATGACTGTAGTTACCTTATGTTGATCTGGAAACACTTAAATGTTAATGTTGTTTTGATAGCAATTGTAAAAATACTTCAAAGTCAATAACATATATCAAAATAAAATTATAGGAATGGAGAGCAATACATTAAACTGTGCTTTTCAATAATTCATAATTTCTTAAACATTCACATTCATCAGCTCAGTTTAAAGAACAATCCAGCCCCATATCTCTGTTGGAAATGTTCTTTGTTTAGACAGATGGGCATGCCCTGGGGTTCATTCTCTAGCTTAAATGCACAAAGGCGTTATGATTGTAAAGAGCAGCTCATGAAAATAGTTGTATATATAAGAGCTTATTTGGGATATACAACAAAGAATATGCAATGTGATAAAATCATACAATAGTATTGACTCCTAGATTTTTTTTTTGGTATTCAAAATACATTTTAAAATAATTGATGTGCAATAGTGCTCGCTTCGGCAGCACATTTACTAAAATAATTGATTTGCAATAGTACTGTGAATTCAAAATCTTATTAATGTAAGCAGCTAGAATTTTGACCTTCGAAAAAAGAAAAATGCATATCATCATCTAAACTAATTAGCAATAATTACTACTTATATTACTCAAATATGTAGTATTTTGTTTTTTAGACCAGAAATCAAGTGGCCTCAATGCATTTCCCATTACTTCACATATCTTCTTAAGAAAAATAATGGTTTTTACATTAATTCTAGCATGACTAATTTTTTTCTTCTTATGTACACAGGATTTCAGTATAGTGATAGAAATTATAAAATATCCCCCAGTAAATAACTCTGAGGAAAAAGAAAAGAGATTTGTGTTTTAGAAGTTAATCTCTCCTTAACTGATTCACTCTAAGGGCAAACTTAATATCTCCATGTCTCTGGTTCTTCCTTAGTAGTTTATAGACAAAAATTCTTGCATAAGGAAGTTTTGAAAAATATTATACCAGGTTTTAGAGATGTGAAACTCAAACTCATTAAAGCAAATAATTTAGCAATTCAGAATAGTTTTCTCAACTCTGAAAATTGTCTTCAACACACTTTTGGGAATGTTGAGTCAATGCTATTGGTTAGATAGCTAAGCAGCACACTTAATTAAAGATTGATGGACACTGTTTCTTACACACATTTCTTTCTAGGATTCACTGCAAATCAGGGTCAGTCGGTTAAATATTTCCTTATTCCATGGTAATGCACAGTTTTATACATGAAGCTATTGCCTTAGTCTTTGACACTTATCTTCACTGTTGCAATAGTGGATTTTAAGGCAAATTCTCTGAATTCTTTATCATTACGGTTTTCACTTTGGTATTAATACACCTTTCATTTATCTTTTCATGTAGTTTAATAAAAGAATAAATGCATCAAAGTCTAAACTGACTTGTGCTTCAAGCTTGAAAACGTGTTTGCAGGTGGCAAGGGATATGGAATTCAGCTTACTTGCAATTCAATCAAATTAATACATTTTATGGAGAAATCAGACTATTCTAATCATCATCATATCATTATTTTATTACTATTTTTGAAATAATAGGTTACTGTTATTTAAATAATTAAGAGAATGCAGCAAGTATTAGAAGTGTTTCATAAACCGTTGAAGGGATATACATTTCTTGTTAAAACTGCCAATGACTAAAAGTAAACTTTATTTTCATTGTAATTTGAGGGGAAATTCTTGCTTGTGGTCTTCCCATTCTTAGAAAAGTATTAATTCTTCCAGTTCCATATCAGATTGTTTTCAAGCTCCATAGCTGTTTATCAATTATTCACAGCACAGAATGCCAAGACTTTATTATTTCTGACAATGAGTCAGCCTTTTTTTTTTAATTAAGTTTTGAAAATTTGGGAGGCATCATCAATGTCTAAGCTATCATCATCATCCATGATTATTTTCCATCAACTGGTCACATTTTAAGGATGTCATAGAAGAAAAATAGTGCTAAGAAACTCTGCAGTGCATTCTTAAGCGGAGATAGTTAAAAAAAAAATTGATAGGTTTTCTTTGGTTAAGTTATCACTCTGTGTGTAAAATCAGGGATTCCAAATCATGATGAGTATATTTACTCTAATTATAACCATTGCTACTCACTTAGTTTATAGCTCAAATAGGAGTTTACTACCCCTAGACTATATCCTGTGTTCCATTGAATTAACAGAGGTCAAGTTTATTATAATAGAGGGTTCTTTCCTTCTTTATTGAACCCATATTGCATTCATCCCTCACTGGCTGCACTTTCTACATCCACAAAGCATGCAGTATAAAGAATGGCATAGATTAGAAGTTGGCAAACGAAAATCACCCTGGGGCACATCCAGCTCATGGTGTTTTGTGCAGATCATGAACTAAAAGACAGTTTTTACATTTTAAAAACATGGGAAAAAAAAAAAAGAACAAAGAACAATTGTGCACAAGAGCACTTAGGTGACCTGCAAACCTAAAATGTTAACTATCTACCCTTGTAAATAAAAACTTCGCAGGCTTTTCACCATTGTGTATTATTCACTCACAGATCTATTTTTGCTTAGAATTACTCCCAATTTGTCCTACTATTGTTAACTAGTTTGGAAATGAATGAAGCCAAAAATTCTATCCCTTTCCTTCAAAATTGTCTAAGGAAAATGTTCAGGACCTGTTTATTTTTATTTTTCCAATTTATTTTTCATGATTCTACCCTATTTAGGTTCCCATAAGCAAGGCAAATCCAAACTCACTATGTGTGGTTGTCTTTGTGTGTCTGTGGATATATACGTCTGTGTGTTTTTATTTCTGTTCAGTTCAGTTCAGTCGCTCAGTCGTGTCTGACTCTTTGCGACCCCATGAACCAAAGCACGCCAGGCCTCCCTGTCCATCACCCGGAGTTCACCCAAACTCACGCCCACTGAGTCGGTGATGCCATCCAACCATCTCATCCTCTGTCATCCCCTTCTCCTCCTGCCCTCAATCTTTCCCAGCATCAGGGTCTTTTCAAATGAGTCAGCTCTTCGCATCAGGTGGCCAAAGTATTGGAGTTTCAGCTTCAACATCAGTTCTTCCAATGAACACCTAAGACTGATTTCCTTTAGGATGGACTGGTTAGATCTCCTTGCAGTCCAAGGGACTCTCAAGAGTCTTCTCCAACACCACAGTTCAAAAGCATCAATTCTTCAGTGCTCAGCTTTCTTTACAGTCCAACTCTCACATCCATACATGACCATTGGAAAAACCATAGCCTTGACTAGACGGACCTTTGTTGGCAAAGTAATGTCTCTGCTTTTTAATATACTGTCTAGATTGGTCATAACTTTCCTTCCAAGGAGCAAGCACCTTTTAATTTCATGGCTGCAGTCACCATCTGCAGTGATTTTGGAGCCCAGAAAAATGTCAGCCACTCTTTCCACTGTTTCCCCATCTATTTGCCATGAAGTGATGGGACCAGATGCCATGATCTTAGTTTTCAGAATGTTGAGCTTTAAGCCAAATTTTTCACTCTCCTTCACTTTTATCAAGAGGCTTTTTAGTTCCTCTTCACTTTCTGTCATAAGGGTGGTGTCATCTGCATATCTGAGGTTATTGATATTTCTCCTGGCAATCTTGATTCCAGCTTGTGCTTCATCCAGCCCAGCATTTCTCATGATGTACACTGCATATATGTTAAATAAGTAGGGTGGCAATATACATATGCAATACACATAAATACATATGTTTCTCTGTTTTGAGAAGCAAAAAAGACACATTCTTTCTCACTCAAATCATCTATTATCAATAAATAACTTTGTTAATTGTAACAAGGAACAGAAAATTTTCCTGTTTCAAATGAGGGGAATTTCTTTTACTATTTCTTTCTTAATTTCTTATGGAAACTAGTGTCATTGACTAGGACTAACACAAATAAAAGGTCCCATATGCTAAGGACCTTGACATCCTCATGTTAAAGTACAGAAAAGAGAAGATATAAAATAACAATTATATCTATTATGTGTGATAGTGTCTAAATGGTTTGCATACATTATTTCATTTATTTCTTGCAATAATTCTGCAAGCACTATAGAGTTTATCCAATACATGAATAAATTGAGGGAATGTTTTTAAATGCCTTAAGTATCAACTCTTCCAAAACAATAACAATAAAACTCAGGAATAAATGGCAAAGAAATGCAAAATGCATGAATAAATAAGCAAAACAGGTTGGATAGCTTGGATGAAAGGGAATCATGAAAGTTATATGCTTGAACTCTTATCATATGAATTTTCTGGTTCACATAGTTCAAGGTCATTAGGTCTAAAAAGAAGTGAACAAAGCAAGAAATCTATTCAAGACACTTAAATCATGCCTAGTCAAGAAAAAAGTGTACTTTGCTGCTAACACAGCATCTGAAGTCAACTTCTCTGGGAAATAAACTCTAAGGGAGATATTAGCAAGCTGGTCAGATGTGCAGAGAGCTCTTAGAATGCATCATATAAGAGGACAAGCAGGCAAATTTGGAGGAGACATGGAACTGTGGTTCAGCATCAGAGACACTGGCCAATCCCATGAGAAGCTCTGGACCTATGACAGCATCTTAGAATTTGTGAGAACTGAAGTTGGAGGACTAGGTAATGTACTCCGTGTCACCAGTCACTGTTTCAAGGGTATACCTGGTTAGCAGGTTAGCGGCTAACCTTCCACATGGAAGTACTCAGCTGAGAGCTCTCAGCAGCCACACTCTGGCTGGGCAGGTGTCAAGTACGTAAAAAGGAGAATAGGCTGGCAGACCACAACGTATACTATCATCCATTCTTTGTTCTTCTCAAGGCCTCTTGCTTTGCACAGTAATTTTTCCCCAGGTGGAAACAGTTCTTTAACATCCTGGTTGGTTTTGTTTATTTGTTTGTTGTTGGTTTCCTGCCTGGAGAATCACAGAGTAGAAAAATTTGTGAGTAAAATACAGCACTGGTCTTGAGTCTACAATTGCTGTTCATTATCTGCTTTTCTCCTTATTTCTACCAGCCCTTTTAAATTCCCCTTATTTTTGGCTAGAGCCTTCTCAGGCCTACATTTTTCTTCCTGGTTAATATGAGTGATTAAGAGGCTAAGGGATGTGATGCCAATAAAATACCATGATCCCTTGCAATGTTTCCAGATTGAGCCAGTTCTCAGACTTAGTAAACATCGAGGATAAAAGCTATGGTATTTCTTTTGGTAATGAATATCTTAGTTATTTTCTGAAGAGATGTACACCATTGTTTGGGTAATCATGCCCTGGCTAGAAAAGAATACCATATGTGTCAAGAAAAGTAATAACACACACAAAAAAATTGATCCAAGAACCCAGAAAATTAATACCAATGTATTTTTAAAATAACATATGTCAAAAAAAAATGCTGTTGTCACCAAGTCATGTCCAACTCTTTGTGATCCCATGGACTGCAGCATGTCAGGCTTCAAAATAATGCATGCCAGCACTAAACCAAGATATGGGAGAGAGAAATTGGGAATTCACTACTGTAAAGTCATTTTCCTCTACATGAAGAATTGTATTACTGTTTGAAGGTAGACTCTGGTTATTTAAAACTAAATTCTAAAGCAACTACAAAAAAATAGAGAAAACATTTTTAAAAGAGGTATGTATAATTAAGTCAATATGGAGATAAGCACGATTATGGTATATGATTGATCCAAAAGAAAGCAGGTAAAGAGGGAAAAAGAAAACAAGAGCAGATGCAACAAATAGAAAACAGCTATTATGATGCTATGTTTTAATCCAAACACAACAGTCTTGTAAAATATAAAAGATTTGAATATACTGATTAAAAGAAAGCTTCAGAATAATTAATAAATAAAAAAGAAGAGCTAATTCTGTTCTGACTACAAAATGTCACTTGAAATACAATAAATAATAGGATAAAAGTAAAAGGGTGGTGTGCTAATTTGCTTCAGTTATGTCCTACTCTTTTCAACCCCATGGACTCTGGCCCACCAGGCTCCTCTGTCCATGGGATTCTCCAGGCAAGCATACTGGAGTAGGTTGCCATGTTCTCCTCCAGGACATCTTCCTAACCCAGGGATCAAACCCATGTCTCTTAGTCTCCTGCATTGGTAGGCAGCTCGTTTACCACTGGTGAGACCTGGGAAGCCCAAAAAAGTGGACCACTAGCTAAAAGACAGACTAGATGTCAAAGTAGTTTTCAAAACAAGAAATATAACTGGGATAAAAACTGGACTTAATTCTCTAAAAACATGTAAAAATTCTAAATATGTGTGCATGTAAGAGGTTTTACATATACAATAAGTAATTTACAAAATTTAAAGGAGTTTATACATCCATAATTATAGACCTAAACTTTAACTCTCCTTTTATTAAAATAGAGAGCACATCTATAAAAGTTCAGTAAGGACAGAGATGGCAAAAATCAATTAACTTGGCCAAATTGTCATAACATACTGTATCCAAATCAGAAGAGTACATGTTATGTTTTTATCAACTGTGCATGGAACATTCACCAACATAGACTGTAGACCAAGCATCAACAAACTTAAAAAGATTCATATCAATACTTAATATTATTTGCTTTGAGAATTTTGCAATTCATCTCAAGATTTGTCACTTAATTTATTTTCTATTCATTTTCCTCCTCTTATGAATTATATAAGTCTTAAATAGAGAGATATAAAACAAAACAAAAAAATGAAAATAGAAAAATATGGAAAATTATTAATTACTCAGGAATATTGCTTTGTTATAGTCATGAAATGTAAAAACAACTGTCAGATTTTAAATTTTTACTCTGAGTCCTAGTTTATACCATCAAGTCATACTTAAATAGTGAATTATCATGGATTAGACTGATGATCTAGTACAGGTATCATATTCTTCCAGATTTACTCATATGCATCCTAAATCATAATTTAACCATCATCTTAAATCTTTTTTTCAGAGGGGGGGGTACAAAGTCAATAAAATGATATGTAACCATGATTTATAATCCTCTATTAGACTAAATATTGGAATATTATCAAAATTCCACACCAAAATATCTGTGACACTAAATGTGGTTTAAAACATGTGTGCATTTAGGACCCAAGTAAATGTAGCGCCTTGTTGGTTAAAGAAGATAACATATGCTGTAGCTTGTAAATATTTACTTAATTTAATCTCTAACAGGGCGAATGAGTCTTGTAAAACAAATGAAATATATTTAAGAACAAAGCTTATGTGTAAATTAAACTAGTTTTCAGTATTAAAAAGGATAACAATTATTTTTATTTTAGCAAAGTGTTTTTCCAGTGTGTTATATACCTTTTATGTGGTATAAATTCATATGCTTAATTTCATGAATATAGATTCATGTACAACATAAATCCATATCAGAACTATAGTAATGGACTGTGACATTACAGACCATAAGAAAATGTTTATGATAAATATTAACACAAACATCAACCTTCAGATGTAAAATTCAGATAGATTTTTTTTATTATTGATCTGAAAGCACAAATTTTTAGTAAGAGTGTAATAAAATGTATAAAATAGGGATACTTAATGGAAGTTTGAACAATATACTATAAAGTGAAGATGTCAAAGAGCTGCATTTTACAGTGATAAAGGAATACTTAATTGAAGTGGAGCATATACAAACTAAAGATTATGAGGAAGAATAACCAGAGGTATTCTATCAACAGGGTGGGCTATTTGGGAAAACGTAATTTATTAATGTCTCTGAAAGGTGGTGCTGAACTGCAAATTAAATGAGTGAGCACTGTGTTGTGGCATCAGAAACTGTCAGTATATATGTGACTCGATATTGAGAGTTTGTTATTATAAAATGCATTTCTATTTCTTTTCAAGTGCTCCTGGTGAGAACTAAATTACATATTTTAAAAAATTCAAGGCTATTATAATCATGAAATAGAAATAGCATTAACCAGCTCTAAGAGAAATGCACAGTGCAGAACTTTGTAGGAAAATGACATATCAGTAAAATCTTTAAAAATTAATAATTTTGCCTGAGCAAAATCTTCACAGTAAAAAAATGCATTATTAGGTTTTTAAAAATAATATCCATTTTAATATTTAAGCCTTTTTACCAAAATACATGCAGAATGTCTTATAAATGAAACTTAGTTGAACACTAAACATAATTTTGAAGTACCCAAAGCATTCATATTTACGAATTGATTTGGAAATATTTAAACTAGGTAGACTGAAAAAATCCTGCCAGGTGAGCAAATGTAAATAGGCTATCAGAGAAGAATCCTGAAAGTTGTGGTTTCTTAAATTCTTCTATTTTTTCCATTGTATTGTGTTCTTATTAAAGAGGATAAATACATATTTTTGTCCCAGTGGCAATCCATTCTTCAAAACTTACTAACTGAGAGATAGCTGATCTTGTAGTCTGGCTTTTCGGTCAGCTCTCTCCTTAGTTTATTAGCAGAGTCGGTTTTCCTTATAGGCAAATGCTTCATCTGCAGATGTGGAGGGCCGACTATACAGCCATTTCACTGAACGGACTATTTGAAGATCTTCGTGTCCTCAGGAGGGTCAGGATAGGCCTTATGAGGGTTCTTGGAACCAATCCCCTGAAGATACAGAGAGACCGCTGTAGTTGGGAGCATAGTAGAGAAGAGCCAGTAACTCAAAGAAACAGCTAATCCTGATGTGGCTGTGATTTCTGTTAGAATGTTAGAAAATTATTTCTTTTTCCACACCACTCAGGCACAAAGTTAGTATAAATTCAATAGTATTTTATTTTAGTTTTTACTTTTAAAATCAAGCCATACTATCAAATAAATAGAAAATGTCTTGAACACACATCTAATTACTCCACTTCCAGACTCATGACCTTATTTTCTGTATATTACCTTTGCTGTATTATCCTTCACTGTTTGAAGATTATAGCAATAAAATAATTTTTGATACTGATAGCCCATAGCAAAATAAACATTTTAATAAATATTTGGTACAAAGAGTTTAAAGTAGTTTAGAGTATTTCAAGTTGTGAAAATTAGCATTGAATGTGAAATTAGTAGTAAAAATGGATCAAAGTACCACATCTACACCTCACTTTGCATTATATACTATAGATAATACTTTTTTTACATTCTGAACATAAAACTTTTTTCCCAGGGTATATTTTTAAGGAAATTAGATCAAGATAATATACACACTAATATATACCAGGGCTTCCCAGGAGGCCCAGTGGTAAAGAATTCACCTGCCAATGCAGGAGATGCAGGAGACATAAGTTTTTTTTCTTTTTTTCCTGGGCATGGAAGATCCCCTGCAGGAGAAAATGATAATTCACTCCAGTATTCTTGCCTGGAAAATTCCATGAACAGAGGAGCCAGGTAGGCTACAGTCTATGCGGTCACAGAATTGACATAACTGAGCACCTATACACATAAACACACGTGTGTGTGTGCGTTTGTGTGTGTGTGTGTGTATACACATATACATATCAAGATAAAAGGAAGGTGACTTCAGTTGGGTCACAAACACAAGGCCATCTCATTTTCAGAGCTAAATAGGAGTGAACTGTTCTAAGTGTGAAAAGCTATTTCTCAACTAAAATAGGGAAAGATCAGATCAGACCACCTGTGACCATTATCCATTCTAACACAAATAGCCCTGGTGAGAGAACAAAATCAGTTCATTTTCTTCTTGAGAACAGGTGTATTTGCCAGGGGTTTATTGTTTCCCTGCCTGTCACTGACATAGAGAAATAATAAGTCAGCTACTTCCCAATGCCTAAGTTACTCCCAGAGAGTTCGTATATATAATGCATGAGAGAATGCTACCTCCTTCTGATCCAGAAACTTCCATTCAAGGCATTGTTACTAAAAAATAATTTTTAAAAATAGAATACCTATGAAATATTTTATTTTCAGTTGTAGGTTTGTGTGTTTATAGATAGCTTTTTATATATGTACACATATATATGTATTTATTCTCATGCATATTAGATAAAATGAATTTATGGGAATAAATTACAAATACATTATACTACTCTATTTACAATTATACCTGACAGGATAACCTAAGTATATAAAATACACTTGGGGTATTATAAAAATTATAAATATTGTAACTAAAGTACTAAGTTCTTGAAATATGTGGCAGTTTTAACATTGTTTAATAACAAACAAAATCATAGTTTTAATAAATAGGTTTCTGAATTTTTTTATGATCCTTCAATTTTGGAGGGAAATTTCTTGGTCTTTGCATAATCTTAGGGACATATATTTTTCTGAGCATGATTTCCCTCATGTTTAAAATTGCTGAAACACTCACCTTGTGTGATTGCTTCTTAATGGCTGTTGTTCATTTGCTAAGTCATATCTGACTGTGACCCCATGGACTGTAGCATGCCAGGCTTCCCTGTCCTTCACTATCTTCTGGAGTTTGGTTGAATTCATGTCATGGAGTAAGTGATGCTATCTAACCATCTCATCCTCTGCACCCTCTTCTCTTTTTGCCTTCAATCTGTCCCAGCATCAGGGTCTTTTCCAATGAGTTGGTTCTTGGCATCAGGTGGCCAGAGTATCAGAGCTTCATCTTCAGCTTCAGCTTCAGTCCTTCTAACGAATATTTAGGATCAATTTCCTGTAAAATTGACTGTGTTGCCTGGTGGCTCAGATTTAAAGAATTCCTTAAAAAATTCAGAAACTTCTTTAAAATCCTGTATTTTTAACATTATGGTTTTCACTTAAGATTATAGTCCTTGAAAGCAACTTACAAATATATTCAAGTATTACTAGTAGCTATTTCTATTACAACTGACTGATCATTCCAGGAAACTGATACTTATGCTCTCCTCTAATCCTATTTTACTTAATACTTAATTTTATCCTTATTAATCACATTTAAACAGAACTAATGGTACTATTTTTTTTTCAAAACAGACAACTTTTTAAATTGAAATATAGTTGATTTACAATGTTGCATTGGTTCCAGATTTACAAAAAGTGATTCAGTTAAACATATATATCTATTCTTTTTCATATTCGTCTCCAATATAGGTTATCACAATATGTTGGATATAGCTCTATGTACCATAACACACAGGGAGCTTGTTGTTGTTTATCTATTTATATATGTATCTGTTAATCCTAAACTCCTAATTTATTCCTACCATCCTTTCCCCCTCTGGTAACCATAAGTGTTTTCTAGATCTGTGAGTCTAAGAAATATCAGTTCTTTTTATTCTCTTTAGCATATTAGACAGACAGGGAAATTCCGGAAGTGATTCATTTTATTTTCTTACCTTTTGAAACTGTGTTGCCTCATAAGGATGACCAAAAATTTATGTATGGTGTATTTTTCCTGTTATCTTTTCTGATAATTTGCCTATATTCTGAACACAAATATACCCATTTTTTATGTGTATTATTAGAAACATTTAAAAGAGCTTTGAAAATACTAGAAGAAAGAGTGTATGGGAAGATGCTAGTTTATTTTTATCAGACATTTTACATTTTTCAAAATATTGTAAAATTCATTATTTCTTTTGTTACTTAAAACAGTCAGGAGAAATTGGCATGATGAATATAACATTTCTACGGGTAATAAAGCAATCTCAGCAAGATAGTTAAATTGCTGACATGTAAGTGACAGGGATTGGTATAGAAAAATGGCTTTTTTTTTTTTTTACAGCAATTTCAGATTTTTTTTTCTTTATCCATCTGTGTCTTCATAAGTAAAACTTTCTTTTACTTCAATTTATTTCAGATGGATCAATTTATCTGGTGCATTAAGGTTATGGGGAAATATTCAAGATGCATAATTTGGAATAAAGGCAAAATTAAGTTATTTTCAAAAGCTACTCTATGTCATGCAGAATTACATGATACTGTGACTAAGAAATAAGGGTTTTATAAAACTTTCATTTCCAGTAAACTTGATATGGATTAGTGTATAAGGAGTATAGCTAAAGCAATCAAATAGAAGTAAAGAGGAATAGTTTCTGGCATCCATTCATCTTCCACCTTAAGAAATTTTGGAGACTGAATTATAACACAAACATATGAAATGTATATTTGCTTTATAAAATTTGGGGCAGTTAATGTATGACAGAAAAAGTCCAAGTCTCTTTCTAAAACAGTCTTCCAGATACACTAGCATTTGCTCTTATTACTATGATTATGACTTATTACTATTACTATAACTTTGCCTTTTATACTTTGACTATATGGACCTTTGCTGGCAAAGTGATGTTTCTGTTTTTTAAATACACTGTTTAGATTTGTCATAGCTCTCTTTCCAAGGAGTAGCATCTTAATTTCATGGCTGCTGTCAGTGTCCCCAGTGATTTTGGAGCCAGTGAAAATAAAATCTGTCACTGCTTCCACATTTCCCCTACTATTTGCCATGAAGTGATGGGACCAGATGCCATGATCTTAATTTTTTGAATGTTGTATTTCAGGCCAGCTTTTTCACTCTCCCTCTTTCACCCTCATCAAGAGGCTCTTTATTTCCTCTTCATTTTCTGCGTAAGAGTGGTGTCATCTTCATATCTGGGGTTATTGATATTTCTCCTGGGATTCTTGATTCCAGCTTGTGATTCATTCAGTTTGGAATTTCACATGATGTACTCTGCATATAACTTAAAAAAGCAAGGTGACAATATACAGCCTTGTCATACTCCTTTCCTAGTTTTGAACCTGTCAGATTCTAACTGTTGCTTTTTGACTCACATACAGGTTTCTCCGGAGACAAGCTAGGTGGTCTGGTACTCCTATCTGTTTAAGAATTTTCCATAGTTTACTGTGATCCACACAGTCAAAGGTTTTAATATAGTCAGTGAAGCATAGACCTGAATGCCCAACAAACAAATGTAATTTAAATAATTAATCACTGAAGCATAGAAATAAATACTTGATAGTCTATAGGAAAAGCTATTTTAAGAAATGTTGCCAATAAATTAGCAGATCTATCATTCCAGTTAGACACTAGTGACTCCAGAGTGGCATTTCTTAACAAAATAATTATATTTTTCAGGTTTAAATAAAAGATCAAATCATTGATTCACTCTTTTCTAGAAAGTTAGAAATTCCAGAATGTGTCAGAAATATTTGGGTATTTTTGTTTCCTTTTGTAAAATGTTAGTAGCAGAAGCACTGAAATGTTGTTGTAATGGAAAGTCTAGCCTGTTATTTTCAGGCAACTGTGGTTTTCTGAAAACTGCTTTTCAAAAATGAGGTTATGTAATTGATCCAATTTTACTGAAAAAAAAAATTATCTAGTTCAGATCTGGATTAGCATTCACACATCTTCTAACCTCTGGTAGGATGACCTCAGGACAGACATCTGTTTGGGTGTCTTGGCGGAATTCATTTACAACCATCTGTTCATGGAACAGTAGCCTCTTCAAAATTGGTCAGAATCTTCGATGAGACTTTAAGTGTGATTTTTTTCAGTATTTTTTTTACTGTAATAAAATGTTATACTGAAAAAAATAAAGCTTGTGATTCTCCATGTTCTAAGGTGTATCAATAGGTCATACTAAGTTGTATCAATCGATATACTAATTGAAACAGTTCAAATTTTTCCATAAGAAGTTTAACTGCAATATAAGTAAAGACCGAAATAAGAAGACCTGTTAAATCTGATATTCAGGTTTTCAAAAAATATCTCTGAGAAATCTATAACATTAGTTAGAAGTAATAACCTATAAAAAACAACAAAAAACAAAGTTCTGATTATAAATTTGTATTAAATACCATTTATTTTACATTAAAGAGAATGGGGAAATAACAAGAACAATAAATCTGAAACTTTTTAAATACATTGACTTTGCTCTGATTGAAAAGCTAAAGGAAAATAATATCTACCATTTTGTCAACACGTGGTAATCAACTTGATGAATAAAAATGACCTACCAGGTGGTGAGAATTATGAATATTTTAAATTTCCATAGGGCAATGATAATGGTTGTTATAGACAAGAGCACATATCATATCAGAGAGTGTGGTGTTATTGAGCTGCTTGAAACCACGCCAGCCTCCTGTTGAGCTATCTCAAGTGTGTTACCAATGAGGCTCTCAACATACTAAAAAATGGAAACTCTTATGATGATTATTATCTCAGTTAACATAGGCTATTTGTTCTGTGTAAACACAACATATTAGCAGCTAACACAGCAAAATCCTCTCTCTTTTTAAATTGACAGGCTCTAGGGTTTTGTTTGTGGATTACTATTATTATTATTAGACTTTTTCCCTTGCTCATACAAAACCTACTGCAGGTTCATCTGGGTTATTTGCCAAGGGAACTGACTTCCATTTGTGGCTTAAACATCTTAACACATGCTGTTATGATCTCCACAAGAGTAATCTTGTACTAGCAATTGAAAACTTTGGCCATGAAGAGACATACCATTTCTGCCTCCATTGGCTGAAATTAGTTGCATGCACTGTCTAGCTAAAATATAGAGGTAAGAAATACAATCCTGAGCTTAGAAAGAAAAAAAAAACAACAACAACAAGCAAACAAACAAATTAACCAGATATATGTGAGCAAACATACATTTGTATATGTATGGATGTAGGTTGTCTACACACATAAATATATATATACATATATATATATGTATATGTGCATATAATATACATGTAAGAATATGTACAGGCTTCCCTGGTGGTTATATATTATATTTTTTATTTTGAATAAGGCTAAACCTTAATCCACCTGTACTAGATGTTAGATGAGCTTGAATGTTTTAATTTTGCTATTTTACACCATTAGTTACCATTTTTCTTGAGTCACAGTTTTTTGAAAATCAAAGAATAGCAAAGATTAATTTCACTTTTATCAGAACATTTTCTTCATAATATACATTCTTTTCACTTTCCAGGAAAATACATAGCTTAGGCTGCACTTTAAAAAATAATTGGAATATTTTGACCCATCTTTCTTTTCTCTTAAGTCGTATAGTGGTTTAACTGTGGTTTCTGAAAAAAAAACAAAAAACAAAAAACAGGATTACTTTAATTTTTCACAGTTGAGATATCAGATTTATGGCTTCCTAGGTGCATTTCTTATATATGAGGCTTAATTCTGAGCCTGGAGCTTTAATTCATTTCATTGTATGTCTTTCTGCATATTTCAAAATAATATGTTTGCTCATTTTTCATATTATTCTGGGCAGGGCATTTTAGAAAAAATGAATGCATAGAAAAGACTAGAAACAACCAGAAGATTCAGGGAGTACATGAAGAATAGATATGTTCATAAATGGATAACTTACATAGTAGTTCTATTTCAGATAAATCAGAAAACAAATGTATACACTGTTGATGTTGTTGACAAGAACAAGTCCAGGTAGACATTTGGTGGCCACCAGAATCTAATTTCAAAGTATTCTTAGTGCAGGAAATGAGGATGAAGAGAATGCATTCTAAATTCTCTAGCTTAACAGGCCTGAGATTCTTATACAAAAATAAAACTGTCTAATTATTATGTTCACATGTAAAAGTGTTTAAGTGACCTTAGCAGTGTTTTTTCTTTAAGAATTTGGTGGCAGTCTGGTAGATTTCCACTAGAATGTTTTGCCTTAGTAAGCTGGAAGAGATAAAACCTATACTCTGATCATTAATGTTGGAGATGGTGTTCAGAAGGGTTGGGAAAGGTCTCAGCTCACAAAGTTCACTAGAGACAGTGACAGGATTAGAACTCATCTTTCATAAATTGCAAAATACCTGTTCCATTTCAAAGCAAACTTTTTTTAAGGGTAACCACCTGAAATTATACTTTTGATTAGCCTTTGAAGCATACTTTCGGTTCAGTTCAGTTCAGCCACTCAGTCATGTCCGACTCTTTGCAAACCCGTGAATCTTAGCATGCCAGCCTTCCCTGTCCATCACCAGATCCCGGAGATTGCTCAAACTCATGTCCATAGAGTCGGTGATGTCATCCAACCATCTCGTCCTCTGTTGTCCCTTTCTCCTTCTGCTTTCAATCCTTTCCTTAGCCTTCTTTAAATTTATCCATTTCAAGGTCTGTCATTTTTAATCATGGCTCATATTATGCTTTTCACCAGGTGCATCAACTAAATGTAAAGGAAGTACTACTTAAATAATTTTAACAACAAAAAATAAGAAGAATCAGTCTGCTTACTTGAATAAATGAATGCATTTCTTACTTTCGTTTTGGGACTGATACACTATCAGCCTTGTGCAAGCCTCCTGTGAAAGTGAAAGTGGCTCAGTGTCCGACTCTTTGAAACCTCATGGACAATACCATCCATGGAATTCTCCAGGCCAGAATACTGGAGGGGGTAGCCTTTCTCTCCCCCAGGGCATCTTCCCAACCTAGGGACTGAACTCAGGTCTCCTGCATTGCAGGTGGATTCTTTACCAGCTGAGCCACAAGGAAAGGCCAAGAATATTGGAGTGGGTAGCTTATCCCTTCTCCAGAGAATATTCCTGACACAGTAATCAAACTGGGCGGATTGCCCGCCCGGATTGCAGGTTGATTCTTTACCAACCAAGCTATCAGGGAAGCCTCCTACTGAGCAGCTAAAAAAAGTCAGAGTCACACACTGAGAAGATTGTTAGCAATATATATTCATAGTCACTGACCTCAGCTAGACCTCAATACTGGTAGACATTTTTATTATTACATTAGTTTTGTCTAGTTTCTATAGTCAAACTTTTGTATTCTCCACACTCTTCTACCAGTAAAATTCTCAGCAGATGACTTTGCCCTCTACTTGATAGGAAAAAAAGAAAAGTAAATCAGAAGTAACCACTTCAAATTCCTACCACCAGGAAGTCTTCAATTCTACTTAAATCTTTGCTTCTTTATTTATAATTTATCTAAGTAGTACTTTTAAATACACCCTAGTGTTGTGTTATTTTGTTTTGTTTTTGTTTTTGTTTTTTTCTCTCAATAAGGAATATCCATGTTGAAGGACGCACATGTCTGGATGAGTGTCCTGTCTCAGTTCAGTTCAGTTCAATTCAGTCACTCAGTCGTTTCTGACACTTTGCAACCCCATGGACTGCAGCACACCAGGCTTCCCTGTCCAGCAGCAACTCCCGGAGATTGGTCAAACTCACGTCCTTTGAGTCGGTGAAGTCATCCAACCATTTAATCCTCTGTTGTCCCCTTCTCCTGCCTTAAATCTTTCCCAGCATGAGAGTCTTATCCAAGGAGTCAGTCCTTCATATCAATGGCCAAAGTGTTGGAGTATAAGCTTCAGCATCAGTCCTTCCAAAGAATATTGAGGAATGATTTTCTTTAGGATGGACTGGTTGGATCTCGTTGCAGTCCAAGGCACTCTGAAGAGACTTTTCTAATGCCACAGTTCAAAAGCATCAATTCTTCAGTGCTCAGCTTTCTTTAGAGTCCAACTCTCACATCCATACACAACTACTGGAAAAAACAGAGCTTTGAATAGATGAACCTTTGTTGGCAAAGTAATGCCTCTGCTTTTAAATATGCTGTCTACATTGGTCATTGCTTCTCTTCCAAGGAGAAAGCATCTTTTAATTTCATGGCTGCAATCATCATATGCAGTGGTTTTGGAGCCCCCCAAAATAAAGTATCTCACTGTTTCCATTATTTCCCCATCTACTTCCCATGAAGTGACAGAACTGGATGCCATGATCTTATTTTCTGAATGTTGAGTTTAGCCAACTTTTTTTCAATCTCCTCTTACACTTTCATCAAGAGGCACTTTAATTCTTTTTCACTTTCTGCCATAAGAGTGCTGTCATCTGTATATCTGAGGTTACTGACATTTCTCCCGGCAATCTTGATTCCAGCTTGTGCTTCATTCAGCCCAGCGTTTCTCATGATGCACTCTGCATATAAGCAGGGTGACAATATACAGGCTTGACTTACTCCTTTCCCAATTTGGAACCCATCTGCTGTTCCATGTCCAGTTCTAAATGCTGCTTCTTGACCTGCAAACAGATTTCTCAGGAGCTGAGTCAGGTGGTCTGGCATTCCCATTTCTTTCAGAATTTTCCACAGTTTATTGTGATCCACACAGAGTAGGACACGACTGAAGTGACTTAGCAGCAGCAGCAGCAACGAAGTCAAAGGCTTTGGCATAGTCAATAAAAGAGAAATAGATGTTTTTATGGAACTCTTCCTTTTTCAATAATCCAACGGATGTTGGCAGTTTGATCTTTGGTTCCTCCACCTTTTCTAAAATCAGCTTCAATATCTGGAAGTTCACGGTTCATGTACTGCTGAAGCCTGGCTTAGAGAATTTTGAGCATTGCTTTACTAGCGTGTGAGATGAGTACAATTCTGCAGTAGTTTGAGCATTCTTTGGCATTGTCTTTCTTTGGGATTGGGATGAAAATTGACCTTTTCCAGTCCTGTGGCCCCTGCCGAGTTTTCAAAATTTGCTGGCATATTGAGTGCAGCACTTTCACAGCATCATCTTTTAAGATTTGAAATAGCTCAACTGGAATTCTATCACCTCCACTAGCTTTGTTTGTAGTGATGCTTCCTAAGGCCACTTGGCTTCGTGTTCCAGGATGTCTGGCTCTAGGTGAGTGATCGCACCATCTTGGTTATCTGGGTCATGAAGATATTTTTTGTATAGTTCTTCTGTGTATTCTTGCCACCTCTTCTTAATATCTTCTGCTTCTGTTAGGTCCCTACCATTTCTATCCTTTATCAAGCCCACCTTTGCATGAAACATTCCCTTGGTATATCTAATTTTCTTGAAGAGATCTCTAATCTTTCCCATTCTATTGTTTTCCTCTATTCCTTTGCATTGGTCACTGAGAAAAGCTTTCTTGTCTCTCCTTGCTGTTCTGGAACTCTGCATTCAAATGGGTATATCTTTCATTTTCTCCTTTGCCTTTAGCTTCCCCTTTTCCTCAGACAACCATTTTGCCTTTTTGGATTTCTTTTTCTTGGGGATGGTCTTGATCCCTGCCTCCTATACAATGTTATGAACCTCTTTCCACAGTTCTTTAGGCACTCTGTGTATTAGATTTAATCCCTTGAATCTATTTGTCACTTCCACTGTATAATCATAAGGCATTTGATTTAGGTCATGCCTGAATGTTCTAGTGGTTTTCCCTGCTTTCTTTAATTTAAATCTGAAATTGGCAATAAGGAGTTCAGGATCTGAGACACAGTCAGCTCCCAGTCTCATTTTTGCTGACTGTATAGAGCTTTTCCATCATTGACTGAAAAGAGTATAGTCAATCTTATTTTAGTTTTGACAATATGGTGATGTCCATGTGTAGAGTCTTGTCTTGTGTTTTTGGAAGTGAGTGTTTGCTGTGACCAGCACGTTCTCTTGGCAAAACTCTGTTCGCCTTTGTCCTACTTCATGTTCTACTCTAAGGCCAAATTTGCCTGTTACTCTAGGTATCTATTGACTTCCTCCTTTTGCATTCCAGTCCCCCATAATGAAAAGGACATCTTTTTTGGGTGTTAGTTCTAGATGATCTTGTAGGTCTTCATAGAACCATTCAACTTCAGTTTCTTTAGCATTACTGGTCAGATCATAGACTTGGATTACTGTGATATTGAATGGGTTGCCTTAGAAATGAACAGAGATCATTCTATCATTTCAGGGACTGCATCCAAGTACTGTGTTTTGTTCTCTTTTGTGAAATATTGTTGATACTCCATTTCTTCTAATTCATTTTTGCCCTCAGTAGTAGATACAATGGTCATCTGATATGATTTCACTCATTCCAGTCTATTTTAGTTCACAGATTCCCAAAATGTCGATGTTCACTCTTGCCATCTCCTGTTTGACCACTTCCAATTTGCCTTGATTCAGGGACCTAATATTCCAGGTTCTTATGCAATATCACTCTTTACAGCATCGGACCTTGCTTCTATCACCAGTCACATCCACAACTGGGTATTGTTTTTGCTTTGGCTCCGTCTCTTCATTCTTTCTGGAGTTATTTCTCCACTTTTTTCTAGTAATATTATTGGGCACCTACCTACCTGAGGAGTTCATCCTTCAATGTCATATCTTTTTGCCTTTTCATACTGTTCCTGTCTCATATCAGTTGCAACTAACCGCTGCATTATGTGCAGTGGTGTATATCCATCACAAGTTTATTTCCCCAGTTGTAGATATTTTTAGTGGCCCCCAATTTCCCACTATCATAAACAACTCTTTGAAGAAATTCCTAAACATCTATGTGTGTGAGAACTGTTTAAGTTGACATATGTAAAAAGCAGGGTCATTACCTACACCTTCTTTGACTGGGTGCAACTATTTGTAAATACCATGACTTAAGTTCCTTTATGGACAGCAAGGAGATCAAATCAGTCAATCCTAAAGGATATAAATTCTGAATATTCATTGCAAGGGCCAGTGCTAAAGCTGAAGCTCCAATATTTTGGGCACCTAATGCAAAGAGCTGACTTATTGGAAAAGATCCTGGTGCTGGGAAAGGTTGAGGGCAAGAGAACAAGGAGGTGACAGAAGATGAGATGGTTGGATGGTGTCATTGACTAAATGGACATGATTTGAGCAATCTCAGGGATATCATGAAGGACAGGGAAGCCTGGCATGCTATAGTTCTTGGGTCTCAAAGAGTTGGACATGACCTAGCAACTGAACAGCAAGTTCTTTTAGAGTCCAAACTTCAGTTCTTCATCATCCATCAGTTAGCACAACTAATACAAAATTTGGCATATTCCAGGTTTTCCTAACTGAGTGATGATAACTTCATAACATGCTGTTCTTATTTTTTAATCCCAGTTACTGGGGTATTATTGACATATAGCCCCATATGAGTTCAAGGTGAAAGAATAATGATTTGACTTACATACATAATGAAATGATTATCACAAAAAATACAGCGAACATCCACCATCTCATATAGATATAAAATACAAAAAGAAATGTGTGTGTGTGATGAAAACTCAGGATTTACTCTGTTAAGAACTTTCATATATAACATACAACAGTGTAAATTTATATCCTCTACATTATATTGCTAGCACTTATTTGTCTCATAACTGGCAATATGTACCTTTAGATCAGTTCCATCTGAATTACACTCCCTTTACCCCCAGTCTCTGGTTATAACCACAAATCTGATTTCTCTTTCTATGAGTTTGCTTGTTTTTCTTTTTTTGAAGTATACCCATCCCACAATATTATGTTAATCCCTGTTACATTGCATGGTGATTTGGTGGTTCTATGAGTTTAAAAATGATCACCACAATAAAAAGTATAGCTACATCACCATACAAAGATATTACATAGATATTGATGATATTCTCCACACTCTACATTTCATAAACACCACATTTGTTTTGCAACTGAAGTTTGTACATCTTAATCTCCCTCACCCCTTTTTTCATTTCTCCACCCTGCTCCTCTGGCAGCAATGTGTTTGTTCTCTGTGCTTTGTTATGTTAAAACTCTTTCTGTTTTGTTATGTCTGTTCATTGTTTTGTTTCCTAGATTCCACACATAAATGAAATCATATATTCTTTGTCTTTGTCTGGTTTATTTAACTTAACATAACACCTGGTAGTTTCACCCATGCTGTTGCAAATGCCAAAATTTAGTTCTTTGTGATGGCTGAATAGTATTCCATTGGGAGCTTCCCAGGAGGCACTAGTGGTAAAGAATGCACCTGTCAATGCAGAGAAGCAAGTGATGTGGTTTCCATCCATAGATCAGGAAGATCTCCTGGAGGAGGGAATGGCAACCCACTCAGTATGCTTGCCTGGAAAGTTCCATGGACAGAGGAGCCTGGTGGTTACAGTATATGGTGTCTCAGAGTCAGACATAACTGAGCACATTGAACATGAGCAGTATTCCATTTTATTTCCTTCTTTATCCATTCATCTGTTGATGGGCATTTAGGATGCTTCCATATCTTGCCTATTGTAAATAATACTCCAATGAACATAAAGGAGTATATATCTTTTCCAGTTAATGTTTTATTTTCCTTGCATAAATACATAAGAGTGGAATTGCTGGATCTTTTGGCTGTTCTACTTTAACTTTTTTAGGAAATCTCCATTTTGCTTTTCATAGTGGCTGCACTAATTTGCATTCCCCCAAACAATGCATGTGGAGAAGGCAATGGCAACCCACTCCAGTACTCTTGCCTGGAGAATCCCAGGGATAGCGGAGCCTGGTGGGCTGCTGTCTATGGGGTTGCACAGAGTCGGACCGACTGATGTGACTTAGCAGCAGCCGCAGAAACAGTGTATGAAGATTTCTTCTCTCCACATCTTTGCCAATGCTTGTTATTTGTTGTCTGATAATACCTATTCTGCTGAGTGTGAAGTGATATTTCATTGTGGTTTTGGTTTGTCTTTTTCCTGTTGGTTAGTGATGTTGAAATTCTTTTCATGTGCAATAGGCACAACTATATGCTTTCTTCACAGAAATGCTTATTCATGTTCTTAGGCCATTTTTTAACTGGGTTGCTTGCTTTTTGTGTTGACTTTCATGAGTTTGTTGAATAATTTTTAAATAAACTCATTATCAGATATTTATTGGCAAATATCTTTCTCATTCAGTTGGTGTTCCTTTCACTTTATTGATAGTTTCCTTCTCTATGTAAAAGCATTTTAATTTGATGTTGTTCCATTTTTTTAAAATATTTACTTTTGTTTCACTTGGTTGAGGAGACATATCCTAAAAAAATATGACTAAACCTGATATTGAAGAGAGTCCCACACATGTTTTCTTCTAGGTGTTTTCTATTTCTCTTTGTATGGAATACATTTTCTCTATCCCCTCACTTTCAGTCTTTGTGTCTTTAGATCTGATGTGAGTCTCTTGTAGGCAGGACATATATAGATTTTTCTTTTATTCATTCAGTCATTCTATGTCTTTAGACTGGAACATTTAGTCCATTTACATTTAAAGTAATTATTGACAGATATATACTTACTGTCAGTTTGTTAATTGCTTTGGCACTCTTTGTTTTCTTCACTTATGATATTTAGTGTTATATTTGGATACCATTTCTGCTTTTCCTGTGTGCTTTGCACATGTAAATGACATTTTATTTTTGTAAGACTTTATTTTTGTTTATTTTATTGAGACAGAATTTAAACACAGGGAAACCCACTGATCCTCCAAGTATATATTAGCATCAGTTTCGACAAAGGAAAAACCTGTGTCATCCACATCCTTGTCAATATATATATTTTCGATCCCAGAAGCCTTCCTTTTGCTCATTATCTGTCAACTCCCACTTTTGCTGACACAAAACATTGCTCTGATTTATAGTAACATGACTTCGTCAGTTCTTGATCTTCACAAAGGGAATTACATAGTTATGTACACTTTTGTTTCTAACTTCTTTTGCTCAGTTTAATATTCTTGAAATTATCTGCATAATTGCATTGTCAATAGTTTAGTCTTGTCATTTCTGCATAATCTTTCATTGTATAAACAGGTATGCTAGTGTATTTGTTTTTCTATAGAGGGAAGCATGGCATGTTTCCAGTTTTTGCTGGTCAAGTTACTTTGAACTTTCTTGGATAAGATTTGCTGTGGACATATTTTCATTTTTTTTTTTTTTAATTTTTTTATTAGTTGGAGGCTAATTACTTCACAACATTTCAGTGGGTTTTGTCATACATTGATAAGAATCAGCCATAGATTTACACTTATTCCCCATCCCGATCCCCCCTCCCATCTCCCTCTCCACCCGATTCCTCTGGGTCTTCCCAGTGCACCAGGCCCGAGCACTTGTCTCATGCATCCCACCTGGACTGGTGATCTGTTTCACCATAGATAGTATACATGCTGTTCTTTTGAAATATCCCACCCTCACATTCTCCCACAGAGTTCAAAAGTCTGTTCTGTATTTCTGTGTCTCTTTTTCTGTTTTGCATATAGGGTTATCGTTACCATCTTTCTAAATTCCATATATATGTGTTAGTATGCTGTAATGTTCTTTATCTTTCTGGCTTACTTCACTCTGTATAATGGGCTCCAGTTTCATCCATCTCATTAGGACTGATTCAAATGAATTCTTTTTAACGGCTGAGTAATATTCCATGGTGTATATGTACCACAGCTTCCTTATCCATTCATCTGCTGATGGGCATCTAGGTTGCTTCCATGTCCTGGCTATTATAAACAGTGCTGCGATGAACATTGGGGTGCATGTGTCTCTTTCAGATCTGGTTTCCTCAGTGTGTATGCCCAGAAGTGGTATTGCTGGGTCATATGGCAGTTCTATTTCCAGTTTTTTAAGGAATCTCCACACTGTTTTCCATAGTGGCTGTACTAGTTTGCATTCCCACCAACAGTGTAAGAGGGTTTTAAGAAAATAGGATCTATGCTTTGGAATTAACATAAGCACACATATACAAAAGAGATAACTAAGAAGAACCTACTGTATAGCACAGGAAACTCAACACTGACTATTCTCTAATAACCCACATGGCTAAAGAATCTGAAAAATAATGCATAAATGTATATATATAACTGAATCCCTTTGCTGTACACTGCAAACTAACACAACATTGTTAATCAACTATACTGCAATATAGAACAAAATTTAAAATAATAAAAGTAAAAATATCTAGAAGCTAAATTGCTGAATTAGAGAGCAAGTGAATCTTTATGAGAAATGTCCAAATATTTTTAAAAATGTTTACTCCCATCAGTAGGAAAGTTTAGGTGACTCCACATCTTCATCAACAATCACTATTGTCAGATTTTTTAAAAATTGTCTCTTCTTTCCTATTTTAGAGATTAAAAATCATACAGTTGCCTTTGAGGATTGCTAGGGCTACATCCTACAAATATGAGGATGATGGGTTTTTAATATTATTTGATTAAATTGTATTTTTTAAAGTTTTCTTTTTTTTTTTTTAATACAGTTATAGACATGTTTTGTCTGATTTTCAAGCAATTGAAGATTTGCTAAATATCTTAATGTTAATTGTTTCTGGTTGTACACCTTTGTGTTTCAGAAAACATGCTTTGTATGATCCCATAAAATTTATGGAGACTTTTATCTTTTATAATTCTTAGTGAGTTCATATGCATTTGAGAGGAATGAAAGCTGTTTTTGTGGAGTGGGGTTTTCTATACATATATATTGCTTCACCATGGTCATTTGTGTTGTTCAAATTACCTACATCATCTCAGATTTCTTTGTCTACTTTCTCTGTCAGTTATTGACAATGTAACATTAAAGGCTGCAACACTTTATGGATGTGTTTTTTCTTCCTTTAAGTATGTTGCTTTGTCATTTATCTGGATCTATGTGATTGCATGCATGCATATTCACATTGCAAGTATTTTTTATAATTTTAACTCTTTCATCTTTATGAAAGGGGCTTATTTATGTCTGGTACCATTGTTTGTTTTTTTTTTTTTTTGAAGTCTACTCTTTCAAACATCAGTAGAACCACTTCAGCTTTTTTACGTGTGATGTTCACATGGAATAATTTTGTTTTTTTTTTTCCTTTTTAGATTTTCAATATTTGTGAATATTTGTTGAAAATGCTTCCTTGTATATTTGTGTACTTGTCTGTTTGGTTTTACTATCAGCCCATAATAAGGAGGTTGACTTCAAAAGACAAAATAATTATTTATTTTCCTACAAAGAAAACTCTCAATGTATTATTGCCAGTCAGATTAAAATGCTTATTTTTTTTACAAGTAAATCTTTATACTTTTGAGGTATTAATTGAAATTATATTTAGATAAGAAATTATTTCCTAGGTTTTTAGATTTTTAGCTTCTCTGAAGCTAAGACTATATTTCTGTCTGTGCTATATGATTTTCTAAGACATTCTTAGGTGCTTATAATTATTTTATTACTTTATTACAAATTACACCTGAACTCTATCATTTTACATATTTTATTCTAGGTGTACTCAAATTTCTTATTAGGTTTTTAAAATTGCAATTAGTCTCATCTCCATTACTCTCCAAATGTCTCGATTTCTTTCTCCCATTCTTTTTTCCCCTTCAAGACAAGTTTAAAATATTAGTTCAGTAGCTACTAAAAACTCATCATTAATTTTATTTCCCTCCTAATTTATATGAAGCTATTATCCCTCCTGTCTCATTCCCTTCTGCTACATTTGTTGCCTGTAGTTCTTATTTTATGTTCTCACTGATTTTCACTTGCTATCAAGCTTTAACCAATCAATCTGTGTGAATTTATATATATGTAGTATCTTATCACTTTTATTTTGTACCAATCAGTCAATGTTCCTTGAGCTATTACATATTTATGTGTTCTTTGTGTTGTATGTCTTTATTAAGGATTATATTTCATGTATGCATGCATGCTAAGTCACTTCAGTCATGTCTGACTCTTTCAGACCCTAATATCTCTAGCCTCCCCAGCTGCCCTGTCCATGGGATTCTCCAGGCAAGAATACTGGAGTGGGGTTGCCATGCCCTCCTCCAGGGGATCTTTTTCACACAAGGATTGAACTTGCATCTCTTGCAGTTCCTTCATTGCAGGCGGAAGCTTTACCGTTGAGCTACTGGGGAAGCCTGTATTTCATGTATGAAATTAAGAAAATAAAAATTTAATTAATAAACATTCCTCCCAAATTATCTTATATAAAGCACACCCTCAGGAGGACACTACTTTCTTCCTTCCCCTTTATGTTTCTCCTCAAACACTGTAACACAATGTTTTCAGAATTTCTTTTATAAACAGATGGAGCTTAGAAGTTAAAGGTAGATGGATGGTGATGGAAGTTATACTATAATGAGAATAAAACTAGAAAATTATTATATCCCAAACCAGATTTTCTTTTCTATTATGTGTATGTTATTGTTACACATGTGGGCAAAAACTATTCTTCAATTTTTTTGCAAAACAAGAAAGATTGCATTTATATACACAAGAGTAAAAAGAGTGAAAAGAAAAAGAGAAAATGTAGAAATAAAGATGTGGAGTGAAATCATGATTTGGAAGCGCCATACTAAACAGGAGCATTTATAATTGAAAAATCTATCAACTAATACCTGATTTAAAAAAAATATTTTGTTTTATTCAGGAAAAATAATATTGCTGTTTAAATTTGATTTCTGCATTTATGAATCCATTTTATTTGTGTAGTATTTTCATTAATTTTCAGTAATTAAAAAAAAGAACTTTTCTGTAGGAATTTTCCAGTTGAAAACTGGAAACCAAATATTCAAACACAGCAAATACAAACCTTGTGGAACTGAGTAGTGGATATTCAGGTAGAAATATTCCTTTTAGCCAAGACCAAGTTTTGGAAACAAACTGACAACATTAGCTGCGTTTTAAAAAATCATTTCACTGCCTCAATATGCGTGGCAAACGGCTGCAAGTGTCAGGCTCAGATAAGCTGAAAGCAAGATGGCTGAAAGGTACATTTTCTAATCAACTTCCTGAATTATCTTTGACTCCTGGTATGGCCTCACATGTGAACTAATTATGAAGCATAACATGCCAATATTTTCATAACAAAAAATAAAAATTGGCCCTTTAATTCTTTGGAAATGGTTCATGATGTTATCCTTGTCGTTACTTCAACAAATTTTAGATATCCTCTTCCCCTTAAAATTTGTCTTCTGACTAAAAAGCGCTAGACTCCAATTTTTGGTGACATCACCTTCATTCTGTGTTCTATTATGTACATTTTGCAAGTTCTCACATTTATGTATTTCAGAAGCTAATATTTTTTCCCCTGAGGCCATAGTTGGGTAAAGGCTTTTAAAAGTGAATTTTATCTAGAGCATAGCCAAAGTGGTTTATCTTTTTAAGGTAAAGACATGTGGATTAAAAATAACATGCCTAGGTGTGTGTATTAAGAGTAGGGTGGGAAATATGGTTTAGATTATATTTTCTTGCCATTCTATAATTCAAAAAGCTTTAGTGGCTTCACTTTTACATTCATCGTTCTCTGATGTCCGTGCCCCTATCCCATCCTTCCCCTTTCTGAGCTTTCTTCCCCTGCCCCCTTCTTTCTCCTCCTTTCCTTTCTTTCTCCCTTTCTATTTCTCTCTTTCTTCCTTTTTCTTCCTTTCTGACCTAGAAAATACATGATACAGATTTTCTAAGCTGTAGCTAGCATTGACATTATGTGCATGAAAAGATAACTTTGGGAAATATGTATAAAGTGTCTTTAGAACAGATCTGGGCTACTTTAAGGAACTGAAAGAAGACAGAAATGAGAATTCTAACTGACAAAACGTTATACATGTGATTTTCGATATTGTTGAAGATAACAGGTTGAGAAGAGAAAACAGAAAACCAAGTATTGAAATTCTTCAGTGAGTGCAAAGGGGGTGACCACGAGGTAAATAGGTGACGGTCTTTAAGAAGGGTGAGGATGTTTGAGCCTTGTGGAATATACAGTGACAGAGAAATTTTGCTGATATGTTTTTGTTGTTTTTGTTGTTGTTACTATTGTTTAGGACAGTAAATATACAACAGCACCAAGAATTGCAAGGAAAAAGATATCAATCTACCTTCCAAGGTTTGGTATTGAAAACCACAGAAATAGTTTCTGATCAATGAGACTACAGAGGAAGTTATTGTTTAATTGATGGCTGGTTTTTCAGAACAATAATAAATTGTGCAAATATAGGAAAGTTTGTTTTTCTTAAGTGTAAGAGGTATGGAGAGAGCAGGAAGGGATGGAGGATTGGATTAAGGTAGGAAATATCCAGAAATGATATTTTAGGTTGAATTGGAAGGATGGATCCTCTGTTGTGGACTGTGGTCAGCAGAACTCTGAGGGAAGATGGATTTTTCCTAACAGTCTGAGATGAGACAAGATAACTAGACCTGATGCTGTGTTCCCAAATGCATCTTCTCAGGTATAGCAACTGACTATAAATAGACTCTTGGAAGCGCCAATCTACACGTAGTATTTGTATACAAAAAATAACTTCTTAGTAAGTTTTCCCTTTTTCTGAACTGGTTATTTCAGTGAAAGGGAAACAAGTGTATTTGTAGCAATAAATAAATAATAGAAACCAAAAGGCCCAAAGAAGTGACTATTTCTTCTGATGCATATTTACAAATTAAGACAGGCAGTGTGTTAGTGTTCTGAGGCCTGCATAAAAAAGAAAAAAAAATACCATTGATTGTCTTGTTTAAACAGTTTGTTATTTGTTTCCTCACAGTTCTTCAGGCTGGATGAAGATATCAGCAAGGTTGGTGTCTTTGGAGGCCCCCCACCTTGGCTCGCAAATGACCAATTCCCCAGTGTTTTTCACATGGCCCTTCCTTACATGCACATGTAACTCGTGTTTTCATGTGTCCAAATCTTCTGTTCCTACAAGGACACAAGTCCTATCGGAATGGATCTACCCCAAAGATATAATTTTAACGTGATCGTCTTTTCAAATATCTCCCCCTCACATCTCCAAATATGTCCACACTGAGACCCTGGGGTTTAGAATACATGAATGAATGCATGAACACGTGAATTGGGGGAAAATGCATTCCAGCCCATAACAAGCAACATAACAACCCTTTACTTTAAGGGTCCATGTGTATACCTTTACAACAGAGGATTGTCTGTCTTAACAGCTATTCATAAAGTTGGTAAAATGCAGCAAGGAAAGAGTACAATATACCTAAAGAGGACACTGTTGTGGAGTTTATTCTTTGGCCTATTGACACTTCATGAAAATGCAGAACTAGGGATAAATCATTGATGAACAGACATAGTATGTGGTGTTTCATCCAGTGCTACCTAGATACATTGCAAATCGCTTCCAAGTATGTAAAGTAAACGCATTAGATTATAGAATGAAACACAATTTAACATGGTTTTAAAGAAAAAGAAAGCAACTACAGTAAAATTTCAGATCTGCTACTAATTACTTATGTGACATTAGACTCCCTATGCAGACAGTATAAACTTTCTTCTATTCTCTCCAAAATGAGAGATATGGGTAAATGCTCCCTAAGGATTCTTTCAGTCCTGAGTTTCTGTATTTTCTTAAATATTAAATAAGACCTGCATAAAATGGAAGTAAGCTTTCAAGAAATGTAACCATAGATACAGATATCATTATCACCTTGTAAACATAAATACTTCTTACTTTCTTATAATTCAATGTTTTGCTTGCATTGTTTTGTTTTGTTTTGTTTTTTGAGGGGAAGAACTGACATTAAGCCTAGGTTCAACTCTGTGCGAAACTTCTAATACTTTTTCCCATCTCCTGTTAAATCCTTTCTCAATAACATTACTGTGATTGCTTGAGAGGTACATCACAAATTTCAAGTTTTTTGTCTGTGTGTTTACAAAATAAAAGAGGAGCTTTAAATATTCTTTTACAGTTAGGTCTACTTACAGGTGGTCTTATTATATTAACTACTCCATGCTAAACTTCTATCATAATACTTAAAAACAGAAAATGGAACCCTCTTGCACTGTTGGTGGGAATGCAAATTGATACAGTTGCTGTGGAGAACAGCATGGAAGTCCCTTAAAAAAACTAAACATAAAACGACCATATGACTCAGCAATCCATGAGCATATACCATGAGAAAAACAAAATTTAAAAGGACACATGAACCCCAATGTTCATCGCAGCACTATTTACAATATTTCTTATTTGCTCAAGGTCATATCCATTGAGTCGGTGATGCCATCCCACCATCTCATCCTCTGTCGCCCCCTCTCCTCCTGTCTTCAATCTTTTCCAGCATCAGGGTCTTTTCCAATGAGTTGACTCTTCTCCTCAAGTGGCCAAAGTATTGGAGTTTCAGCTTCAGCATCAGTCCTTCCAATGAATATTCAGGAAGAGATAGGGGGTGTATGTATACATACTGCTGATTCACTTCATTGTATAGCAGAAAGTAATACAACATTGTCAAGCAATTATATCCCAATTAAAAAAAAAAAAAAAAAAAAACTAAATAAAACACCAGAACAACAGTACCAGTGTACTTAGGAAAGGAACAAAACAAAGCGTAAAAACAACCATACAGAAAAATATAATAGCTAATACATAGAATCCAAATAAGTTTCATCAACTATCTGTCCCAAAATACTTTCCAAACTCAAAAGCCATTTTTGCTAAATCTTAAAAATCGGTTAAAATCAACTTCACTTGGTTTTCTTTGAAGTTCCTGTCATTATTCACTTCATTTTGAATATAATGTCATTGTCAGCAGTCTTCCAAGGGCCCTGCAACTTTCTTCATTCTCACTTGCTCCTAATTTTAGTGTCACAGATAAGCTTTTTTCTTGACCAAATATGGAAGTGTTGACGGTATAATAGAACTATACATGCTGGTTTTTATATATGTATTTCTTTCAAAGGTACCAGTTGTGCATCTAATTACTCTTTTTTTCTTC